>NW_028167178.1:856189-1423689 GCF_964263955.1 Coregonus lavaretus | reverse complement strand
CATTCAGGCCACAGAGTAAAATGTTTGTCTCATCAGACCACAGAATCCTTTGCCTTATGTGTTCAGACTCTTTCACATGCCTTTTTGCAAACTCCAGGAGTGCTGTCATTTGCCTTTTTCTCAGTGGCTTGCGTCTGGCCATGCTCACATAAAGCCAAGATTGGTGAAGTGCTGTAGAGACTGTTGTCCTTCTGGCAGGCTCTCCCATCCCAGCCAAGGAACTATGTAGTTCTGTCAGAGTGGTCATTGGGTTCTTGATCATGTCACTGACCAAGGTCCTTCTTGCCCGGTTGCTCAGTTTGGTCGGACGGCCAGCTCTAGGCAGAGTCTGGGTAGTTCCATATCTTTTTCCCTTTCCCAATGATGGAGACTACTGTACTCTTGAAAGCTTTTAACACTCTATAAATTGTTTTATATCCTTCCCCAGATATACACTACCAGTCAAAATTTGGACACACCTACTCATTCAAGTTTTTATTTTTTAATTTTGTTTACATTGTAGAGTAATAGTGAAAACATGAAAACGATGAAATAACACACGTGGAATCATGTAGTAACCATAAAAGTGGTAAACAAATCAAAATATATTTTATATTTGAGATTCTTCAAATAGCCACCCTTTGCCTTGATGACAGCGTTGCACACTCTTGGCATTCTCTCAACCAGCTTCATGAGGTAGTCACCTGGAATGCATTTCAATTGACAGGTGTGCCTTCTTAAAAAGTTAATTTGTGGAATGTCTTTCCTTCTTAATGTGTTTGACCCAATCAGCTGTGTTGTGAAAAGGTAGGGGGGGGGTATACAAAAGACCAAGTCCAGCTCAAATAAGCAAAGAGCAATGACAGTCCATCATTTCTTTAAGGCATGAAGGGCTGTAAATACGGAACATTTCAAGAACTTTGAACGTTTCTTCAAGTGCAGTCGCAAAAACCATCAAGCTCTATGATGCAACTGACTCTCATGTGGACCGTCACAGGAATGGAAGCCCCAGAGTTACCTCTGCTGCAGAGGATAAGTTCATTAGAGTTACCAGCCTCAAAACTTGCAGCCCAAATAAATGCTTCACAGAGTTCAAGTAACAGACACATCTCAACATCAACTGTTCAGAGGAGACTGTGTGAATCAGGCCTTCATGGTCGAATTGCTGCAAAGAAACCACAACTAAAGGACACCAATAATAAGAAGAGACCTGCTTGGGCCAAGAAACATGAGCAATGGACATTAAACCGGTGGAAATGTGTCCTTTGGTCTGGAGTCCAAATTGGAGATTTTTGGTTCCAGCCGCCGTGTCTTTGTGAGACACGGTGTGGGTGAACAGATGATCTCCGCATGTGTAATTCCCACCGTAAAGCATGGAGGAGGAGGTGTTATGGTGTGGGGGTGCTTTGTCTGTGATTTATTTAGAATTCAAGGCACACTTAACCAGCATGGCTACCACAGCATTCTGCAGCGATACGCCATCCCATCTGGTTTGGGCTTAGTGGGACTATCATTTGTTTGTCATCAGGACAATGACCCAACACACCTACAGGCTGTGTAAGGGCTATTTTACAAAGAAGGAGAGTGATGCACTGCTGCACCAGATGACCTGGCTTTCACAATCCCCCGACCTCAACACAATTGAGATGGTTTGGGATGAGTCGGACCGCAGAGTTAAGAAAAAATCAGCCAACAAGTGCTCAGCATATGTGGGAACTCCTTCAAGACTGTTAGAAAAGCATTCCAGGTGAAGCTGGTTGAGAGAATGCCAAGATTGTGCAAAGCTGTCATCAAAGCAAAGGGTGGCTATTTGAACAAACTCAAATATAAAATATATTTTGATTAGTTTAAAACTTTATTTGGTTACTACATCAAATCAAATCAATTTTGTTTGTCACATACACGTGTTTAGCATGTTATTGCGGGTGTAGCGAAATACTTGTGCTTCTAGCTCCGACAGTGCAGTAATAACTAACAAGTAATGTCTAACAATTTCACAACCTATACCCAATACACACAAATCTAAGTAAGGAATGGAATTAAGAATATAAAGTGGGAAGAACAAGTATTTGATACACTGCCGATTTTGCAGGTTTTCCTACTTACAAAGCATGTAGAGGTCTGTAATTTTTATCATAGGTACACTTCAACTGTGAGAGACGGAATCTAAAACAAAAATCCAGAAAATCACATTGTATGATTTTTAAGTAATTAATTTGCATTTTATTGCATGACATAAGTATTTGATCACCTACCAACCAGTAAGAATGCCGGCTCTCACAGACCTGTTCATTTTTCTTTAAGAAGCCCTCCTGTTCTCCACTCATTACCTGTATTAACTGCACCTGTTTGAACTCGTTACCTGTATAAAAGACACCTGTCCACACACTCAATCAAACAGACTCCAACCTCTCCACAATGGCCAAGACCAGAGAGCTGTGTAAGGACATCAGGGATAAAATTGTAGCCCTGCTTAAGGCTGGGATGGGCTACAGGACAATAGGCAAGCAGCTTGGTGAGAAGGCAACAACTGTTGGCGCAATTATAAGAAAATGGAAGAAGTTCAAGATGACGGTCAATCAACCTCGGTCTGGGGCTCCATGCAAGATCTCACCTCGTGGGGAATCAATGATCATGAGGAAGGTGAGGGATCAGCCCAGAACTACACGGCAGGACCTGGTCAATGACCTGAAGAGAGCTGGGACCACAGTCTCAAAGAAAACCATTAGTAACACACTACGCCGTCATGGATTAAAATCCTGCAGCGCACGCAAGGTCCCCCTGCTCAAGCCAGCGCATGTCCAGGCCCGTCTGAAGTTTGCCAATGACCATCTGGATGATCCAGAGGAGGAATGGGAGAAGGTCATGTGGTCTGATGAGACAAAAATAGAGCTTTTTGGTCTAAACTCCACTCGCCGTGTTTGGAGGAAGAAGAAGAATGAGTACAACCCCAAGAACACCATCCCAACCGTGAAGCATGGTGGTGGAAACATCATTCTTTGGGGATGCTTTTCTGCAAAGGGGACAGGACGACTGCACCGTATTGAGGGGAGGATGGATGGGGCTATGTATCACGAGATCTTGGCCAACAACCTCCTTCCCTCAGTAAGAGCATAGAAGATGGGTCGTGGCTGGGTCTTACAGCATGACAACGACCCGAAACACACAGCCAGGGCAACTAAGGAGTGGCTCCGTAAGAAGCATCTCATGGTCCTGGAGTGGCCTAGCCAGTCTCCAGACCTGAACCCAATAGAAAATCTTTGGAGGGAGCTGAAAGTCCGTATTGCCCAGCGACAGCCCCGAAACCTGAAGGATCTGGAGAAGGTCTGTATGGAGGAGTGGGCCAAAATCCCTGCTGCAGTGTGTGCAAACCTGGTCAAGACCTACAGGAAACGTATGATCTCTGTAATTGCAAACCAAGGTTTCTGTACCAAATATTAAGTTCTGCTTTTCTGATGTATCAAATACTTATGTCATGCAATAAAATGCAAATTAATTACTTAAAAATCATACAATGTGATTTTCTGGAAAAATTACAGACCTCTACATGCTTTGTAAGTAGGAAAACCTGCAAAATCGGCAGTGTATCAAATACTTGTTCTCCCCACTGTATATACATTTATGGACGAGCAATGACAGAGCGGCATGGACTAAGATACAGTAGAATATTATAGAATACAGTATATACAAATGAGATGAGTAATGCAAGATATGTAAACATTATTAAAGTGACTCGTGTTCCATTTCTTAAAGTGGCCAGTGATTTCAAAAGGCAGCAGCAGCCTCTAATGTGCTAGTGATGGCTATTTAACAGTCTGATGGCCTTTAGATAGAAGCTGTTTTTCAGTCTCTCGGTCCCAGCTTTGATGCACCTGTACTAACCTCGCATTCTGGATGATAGCGGGGTAAACAGGCAGTGGCTCGGGTGGTTAATGTCCTTGGCCTTCCTGTGACATCAGGTGCTGTAGGTGTCCTGGAGGGCGGGTAGTTTGCCCCCGATAATGCATTGTGCAGACTGCACCACCCTCTGGAGAGCCCAGCGGTTGCGGGCGGTGCAGTTGCCGTACCAGGCGGTGAAACAGCCCAACAGGATCCTCTCAATTGTGCATCTCTAAAGGTTTGTGAGGGTTTTAGGTGCCAAGTCAAATTTCTTCTGCCTCCTGAGGTTGAAGAGGCTCTGTTGCGCCTTCTTCACCACACTGTCTGCGTGGGTAGACCATTTCAGTTTGTCAGTGATGTGTACGCCAAGGAACTTGAAGCTTCCATCTTCTCCGCTGCGGTCCCGTCGATGTGGATAGGAGGGTGCACCCTCTGCTGTTTCATAAAGTCCACGATCATCTACATGATTCCATTTGTATTATTTCATAGTTTTGATGTCTCACTATTATTATACAATGCTCAAAGAAATAAAGGGAACACTTAAACAATACAATTTAACTCCAAGTCAATCACACTTCTGTGAAATCAAACTGTCCACTTAGGAAGCAACACTGATTGACAATAAATGTCACATGCTGTTGTGCAAATGGAATAGACAACAGGTGGAAATTATCGGCAATTAGCAAGACACCCCCAATAAAGGACTGGTTTTGCAGGTGACCACAGACCACTTCTCAGTTCCTATGCTTCCTGGCTGATGTTTTGGTCACTTTTGAATGCTGGCGGTGCTTTCACTCTAGTGTTAGCATGAGACGGAGTCTACAGCCCACACAAGTGGCTCAGGTAGTGCAGTTCATCCAGGATGGCACATCAATGCGAGCTGTGGCAAGAAGGTTTGCTGTGTCTGTCAGCGTAGTGTCCAGAGCATGGAGGTGCTACCAGGAGACAGGCCAGTACATCAGGAGACGTGGAGGAGGCCGTAGGAGGGCAACAACCCAGCAGCAGGACTGCTACCTCCGCCTTTGTGCAAGGAGGAGCAGGAGGAGCACTGCCAGAGCCCTGCAAAATGACCTCCAGCAGGCCACAAATGTGCATGTGTCTGCTCAGACGGTCAGAAACAGACTCCATGAGGGTGGTATGAGGGCCCGACGTCCACAGGTGGGGGTTGTGCTTACAGCCCAACACCGTGCAGGACGTTTGGCATTTGCCAGAGAACACCAAGATTGGCAAATTCGCCACTGGCGCCCTGTGCTCTTCACAGATGAAAGCAGGTTCACACTGAGCACATGTGACAGATGTGACAGAGTCTGGAGACGCCGTGGGGAACGTTCTGCTGCCTGCAACATCCTCCAGCATGACCGGTTTGGCGGTGGGTCAGTCTTAGTGTGGGGTGGCATTTCTTTGGGGGGCCGCACAGCACTCCATGTGCTCGCCAGAGGTAGCCTGACTGCCATTAGGTACCGAGATGAGATCCTCAGACCCCTTGTGAGACCATATGCTGGTGTGGTTGGCCCTGGGTTCCTCCTAATGCAAGACATGTGGCTGAAGTGTGTCAGCAGTTCCTGCAAGAGGAAGGCATTGATGCTATGGACTGGCCCGCCCGTTCCCCAGACCTGAATCCAATTGAGCACATCTGGGACATCATGTCTCGCTCCATCCACCAACGCCACGTTGCACCACAGACTGTCCAGGAGTTGGCGGATGCTTTAGTCCAGGTCTGGGAGGAGATCCCTCAGGAGACCATCCGCCACCTCATCAGGAGCATGCCCAGGCGTTGTAGGGAGGTCATACAGGCACGTGGAGGCCACACACACTACTGAGCCTCATTTTGACTTGTTTTAAGGACATTACATCAAAGTTGGATCAGCCTGTAGTGTGGTTTTCCACTTTAATTTTGATGGTGACTCCAAATCCAGACCTCCATGGGTTGATAAATTTGATTTCCATTGATAATTTTTGTGTGATTTTGTTGTCAGCACATTCAACTATGTAAAGAAAAAAGTATTTAATAAGATTATTTCATTCATTCAGATCTAGGATGTGTTATTTTAGTGTTCCCTTTATTTTTTTGAGCAGTGTATAATGTAGAAATTAGTAAAGATAAAGAAATTCCTTGAATGAGTAGGTGTGTCCAAACTTTTGACTTGTACAGTATGTAAATGAGATATTTCTGTATTTCTTTTTCAATACATTTGTCTAAAAACATGTTTTTACATTGTCATCATGTGATATTGCGCATACAGTTGCTTGCGAAAGTATTCACCTCCCTTGGCATTTCTCCTATTTTGTTGCCTTACAACCTGGAATTAAAATGGATTTTGGGGGGATTTGTATCATTTGATTTACACAACATGCATACCACTTTGAAGATGCAAAATATTTTTTATTGTGAAACAAACAAGAAATGAGTACAAAAAACAGAAAACTTCAGCGTGCATAACTATTCACCTCCCCAAAGTCAATACTTTGTAGAGCCAACTTTTACAGCAATTACAGCTGCAAGTCTCTTGGGGTATGTCTCTATAAGCTTGGCACATCTAGCCACTGGGATTTTTGCCCATTCTTCAAGGCAAAACTGCTCCAGTTCCTTCAAGCTGGATGGGTTCCGCTGGTGTACAGCAATCTTTAAGTCATACCACAGATTCTCAAATGGATTGAGGTCTGAACTTTCACTAGGCCATTCCAAGACATTTAAATGTTTCCCCTTAAACCACTCAAGTGTTGCTTTAGCAGTATGCTTAGGGTCATTGTCCTGCTGGAAGGTGAACCTCCGTCCCAGTCTCAAATCTCTGGAAGACTGAAACAAGAATTCCCTGTATTTAGCGCCATCCATAATTGCTTCAATTCTGACCAGATTCCTAGTCCCTGCCGATGAAAATGCTGCTACCACCATGCTTCACTGTGGGGATGGTGTTCTCTGGGTGATGAGAGGTGTAGGGTTTGTGCCAGACATAGCGATTTCCTTAATGGCTAAAAAGCTCAATTTTAGTCTCATCTGACCAGAGAACCTTCTTCCATATGTTTGGGGAGTCTCCCACATGCCTTTTGGCGAACACCAAACATGTTTGCTTATTTTCTTCTTTAAGCAATGGCTTTTTTCTGGCCACTTTTCCGTAAAGCCCAGCTCTGTGGAGTGTACGGCTTAAAGTAGTTTTATGGACAGATACTCCAATCTCCGCTGTGGAGCTTTGCAGCTCCTTCAGGGTTATCTTTGGTCTCTTTGTTGCCTCTCTGATTAATGCCCTCCTTGCCTGGTCCGTGAATTTTGTTGGGCGGCCCTCTCTTGGCAGGTTTGTTGTGGTGCCATATTCTTTCCAATTGTTAATAATTGATTTAATGGTGCTCCGTGGGATGGTCAAAGTTTCGGATATTTTTTTATAACCCAACCCTGATCTGTAGTTCTCCACAACTTCGTCCCTGACCTGTTTGGAGAGCTCTTTTGTTTTCATGGTGCCCCTTGCTTAGTGGTGTTGCAGACTCTGGGGCCATTCAGAACAGGTATATACACTGAGATCATGTGACACTTAGATTGCACAGAGGTGGACTTTATTTAACTAATTATGTGACTTCTGAAGGTAATTTTTTTAAACAAGTAATTTTTTTCATTTCACTTCACCAATTTTGATTATTTTGTGTATGTCCATTACATGAAATCCAAATAAAAATCAATTTCAATTACAGGTTGTAATGCAACAAAATAGGAAAAACGCCAAGGTGGATGACTACTTTTGCAAGGCACTGTAGATAGTTTGTGTGTATGTATTGATATGTAGGCTACGTGTGCCTTTTTAAAAAATGTATGTTGTTCTGTCCTTGAGCTGTTCTTGTCTATTAATATTCTGTATTATGTCATGTTTCATGTTTTGTTAGGACCCCAAGAAGAGTAGCTGAATACCTAAAGGACTCTCAGACCATGAGAAACAAGATTCTCTGGTCTGATGAAACCAAGATTGAACTCTTTGGCCTGAATGCCAAGTGTCACGTCTGGAGGAAACCTGGCACCATCCCTACTGTGAAGCATGGTGGTGGCAGCATCATGCTGTGGGAATGTTTTTCAGCAGCAGGGACTGGGAAACTAGTCAGGATTGAGGGATAGATGAACGGAGCAAAGTAAAGAGAGATCTGTGATGAAAACCGGCTCCAGAGAGCTCAGGACCTCAGACTGAGGGGGAAGGTTCACCTTCCAACAGGACAATGACCCTAAGCACACAGTCAAGACAATGCAGGAGTGGCTTCGGGGACAAGTCTCTGAATGTTCTTGAGTGCTACAGCCAGAGCCCGGATGTGAACCCGATCGAAAATCTCTGGAGAGACCTGAAAATAGCTGTGCAGCGACGCTCCCCATTCAACCTGAGAGAGCTTGAGAGGATCTGCAGAGAAGAATGGGAGAAACACACCAAATGCAGGTGTGCCAAGCTTGTAGCTTCATATCCAAGAATACTCTAGGTTGTAATCGCTGCCAAAGGTGCTCTAACAAAGTACTGAGTAAATGGTCTGAATACTTATATGTGATATTTAAGTTTTTTACTTTTTATAAATTTGCAAAAATTTATAAAAACAAATTTTTGCTTTGTCATTATGGGATATTGTGTGTAGATTTATGAGGGGGGAAAAAACGATTAAATCCATTTTATAATTAGGCTGTAACGTAACAATGTGGGAAAAGTCCAGGGGTCTGAATACTTTCCGAGTGCACTGTATGTAGGAGGCCTGGGTAAGACCAAAATGTCACACATTTCCTTACTTTAATTATTTCTAAATTATTATTGTGGATACAGATTTCAAAGTAATATCAAACGTTCTTCCCCTAAAAAACCTTTGTATGGATTTAATTTCAGGAAGATCCAAAACACCCTAATTAAGTTTGGGGCCAATTAGAGGTGGAATGCACCCATATCAAAAGGTCCTGTATCAGTGTCTCGATCAAAATAACAATTAAATAGTTTTGATTGTTGTTTGATGATTTGACATGTGAAAAATAATTTGTTTGTGACTTGGGAATGGTAAAAGTGTAAATTAAAAAGACAGTTAGCTTGTATTCCTAAGCTACTTACTGTAACACATGGCAATTTCAGGGCTGAGATTTCAGAGTTACCTAAATGTTCTGACCCTTTGTTGACTCTCATACACTGATCCGTGTGTGCTTGTGTGTGTGTGTGCGTCTGAGCGTGCGTGCCAGTGTGCATGCAGGTTCGTGCATGCTTGTATGTGTATAAGTGTGTCTGTGTCTGTGTGTACATGCAAGGGCATATTGTGTGTGAAACTCTGTATGTGTGTGTGTGTGTGTGTGTGTGTGTGTGCCTGTGTGTGTGTGTGTGTGAGTGTTTAATGTCACAAGGGCTGTCTGGTGTCTGTCTCTTCCCTTGGGGGATACTGTAATGAATCAAACCGGTTGTCGTCTACCCTCTCATCCCCCTTCCCCTCGTTCCCTCCTGTCAGACTCATTTGAGTGGCTGAGTATTCAGGTTGGAGGTGAGTATGTAAGCAGGCTCCACTCATAGCAGCAGCCTAACTGTGGTTCACAATCACCAGCCTGCTGGATGCTCAGCCAATTATCCTCCTGTCTGGACCACAGTGTGTGTGTGTGTGTGTGTGTGTGTGTGTGTGTGCAATTATGCAATATGGAGAATATGCGTCTATGTGGAGCTAGCTCACAGATGCAGAGAGCTATTTAAGGTATTTTATGCAACAAGGTCTCAGGTCTCACTGCAGATTTAGACGTTTATCCACGTTTCTCTAAACATCAAATTTCTAAATTGCTCCAAACGTCATTTTTTTTATTTTTTTTTAGAAGAGTTCACCACTGGGATCGAACATGCAAACCTTCTGATCCAAAGTCATGGGATTAAGCACATCCACCACCTCCTGTCCACAACACCCTAGTAAAACCCAAGCCTACTTTATTGTAATAGCGCTCACTGCTGCCCCTAGTTGCCATTTTTGAAGGAATTTCCCGACGTCCTCTTGACGCCCAATTTCAAAGTCACTCTCAGCGATCTGCCTAAATTTATGAAGGAAGGAGAGGTGGACAACCATCTGATAGTCAGTCTCTCTCTCTCTCTCTCTCTCTCTCTCTCTCTCTCTCTCTCTCTCTCTCTCTCTCTCTCTCTCTCTCTCTCTCTCTCTCTCTCTCTCTCTCTCTCTCTCTCTCTCTCTCTCTCTCTCTCTCTACTCCAAGAATGACCCAGAAACCTCTTCACAACGTGCACTCCGCCGTGCCAATTATCCTCAACTTTACAGTCTTTTTAACGTTGCAATAATCTTGCCATCAGGCGTCTTTCCTCCTGCTTTCCTATCTTCAAACATGTGCTGACTCGATTTGAACTTGTCTGTCCACCTCTCTCTCACTCACACACACAAACACAGACACAGGTAGGTCTGACACGCCAGGTGGCACAGCACAACGCTTCTTTGTTATACTCGGGACTTAAGTTAAGTTAAGATAACAACTCAAAGCACATTCAGGCTAACTGGAGCATCATTTGTTCTATATCTGCATTTTACAGTTGCCTTACAGTTGCTATCGTTGGGATTCAGGGAGAGGAAGTACACGTAAACACGTAAACACAGGCACACATCAAATAAATATGCGTATGAACGGAGATGTATACACACATTTATAAACACACATTCAATGTGTTAATACACAAACATTCTTATGCATATGGACAAAATCCGATTAGAGGCCTTCACACACTGTACGTTGGATTCAGTCTTTTACGATTATTGCATGTCACACTGTGCGATATTACCACATAAAAATCTTGATATCAACCTGGCCAGATTGTATGATTTGCTTCAGTTTTGCAGTCACATTCTGTGATTGGCTTGCGAGGTTAAGTCATCTGAAGTATGCTACGTCAACTGCAGTGGTGTATTTGATCTGCGCATTTGCCAGCACCAACAGCGCAAACCTCCCTCTGAAAAAGGCTAAAAACGTCAGACAACAACAGAACGTTGTTGGGGCCTATGACCGCACATAGTGGTACTTAATCGGCAGACCTAGACCCTGTCACACTGAACAAACCAAGACGACGTCTGGCAATCAATTATGACCTAAGAATTTGCCCATGATGTGGAAATTTGGTCTGGAACAGCAAAATCGTAGCATAAGACAGCTACATTTTATTTTTTTATTTTTAGGGGTTGGATCAGCTTTAATATTGCAGATAGATTGTGTACTTGTCTGCATAATTTCCAATCCCCCATATATGTTTTTGTATATAAAATATATATATAATGTAATATATTTTCCTTTATTATTTTCCCCTAACCCTGCCACCCCATCCCCTAATTGGAGTAAACTAATGGACAACAACACTTAGGTTTCTACTTCTAGCTTATACATACTATATACATTTTACGGACACAGTATATTTGACAATAGTTATCTTTTGTTTGTTTTTAGTCCCATCCTTCAGCTACCCTCAACCCCTCCCATCTATCTCTGAAGACCATCCAGTTTTGATTTCTATTTGATTTCTATATGGTACAGTCTTTGCAGGCCTTAAAGTAAAAGTACTCACACTAGCTTAGCTAACATATGGATGGTCATACCATGGATCATTTAGCTATTGGATTTTGAATTTTAGGACCCCTTTAGGTATATATAAAACATATAAAAAATGTATTTGATAAAATATTGAATTTGGCCTTTACTACTATAGCCCATAGAAACCCATTGAATAACGCATTCATACATGACAAAAAGTCAAAAAAAGAAATCATAAGGAATTAGGTTTTCAAGTGTCCTATATTTAAGAGATAAGAAACCTCAGGAAATATTTTAGTTTTTTTGGACACATATTTAACCCTTTATTTTTGGGGGCAGAAAACTACCTCCATACTTCCATTCGTTTGTATGGGTTACCTTCAGACGAGTCCCGTGAACTTGTGGGGGTCGTAGAGTAAAACGGAGAACACCATAGTGGTCGTGAGAGTCTCCCCTTTCCATAGAGTGGATCTGGGGTCAGTTTGGCATTTCCCCCACTAATGGATAAGGTTAGGATTGGGGGAGGGAAAGCTGATTCTAGATCTGTACCTAGGGGCAACTACAATCTGCTCCCTGCACCTCCAGCTGCTTCCACTCTCAGCCGCTACGCCTTAACAACGGTTGCCGAGCACCACAACTGGAAACTATCACAGGGGTCGGCAGCTGGCCAGCATGCCAGATGAGCAGCATTCGCTTCGTCTCTGTAACCCAAGCTGTAATTCTCTCACTCACTCACTCACTCACTTACTCACTCACTTACACACATACACACATACTGGCTAACACAAAATACCCCATAATGTAAAAGTGGATTTATTTTTTTATTTTTTTTACAAATTAATTAAAAATGAAAAGCTGGAATGTCTTGAGTCAATAAGTATTCAACCCCTTTGTTATGGCCAGCCTAAATAAGTTCAGGAGTAAAAATGTGCTTAACAAGTCACATACAGTGAGGGAAAAAAGTATTTGATCCCCTGCTGATTTTGTACGTTTGCCCACTGACAAAGACATGATCAGTCTATAATTTTTATTTATAAGTTTATTTGAACAGGGAGAGACAGAATAACAAAAAAAAAATCCAGAAAAACGCATGTAAAAATTTTTATCAATTGATTTGCATTTTAATGACGGAAATAAGTATTTGACCCCTCTGCATAACATGACTTAGTACTTGATGGCAAAACCCTTGTTGGCAATCACAGAGGTCAGACGTTTCTTGTAGTTGGCCACCAGGTTTGCACACATCTCAGGAGGGATTTTGTTCCACTCCTCTTTGCAGATCTTCTCCAAGTCATTAAGGTTTCGAGGCTGACGTTTGGCAACTCGAACGTTCAGCTCCCTCCACAGATTTTCTATGGGATTAAGGTCTGGAGACTGGCTTAGCCACTCCAGAACCTTAATGTGCTTCTTCTTGAGCCACTCCTTTGTTGCCTTGGCCGTGTGTTTTGGGTCATTGTCATGCTGGAATACCCATCCACGGCCAATTTTCAAAGCCCTGGCTGAGGGTAGGAGGTTCTCACCCAAGATTTGACGGTACATGGCCCCGTCCATCGTCCCTTTGATGCGGTGAAGTTGTGATGTCCCCATAGCAGAAATAACATAATGTTTCCACCTCCATGTTTGACGGTGGGGATGGTGTTCTTGAGGTCATAGGCAGCATTCCTCCTCCTCCAAACACGGCGAGTTGAGTTGATGCCAAAGAGCTCCATTTTGGTCTCATCTGACCACAACACTTTCACCCAGTTCTCCTCTGAATCATTCAGATGTTCATTGGCAAACTTCAGATGGGCATGTATATGTGCTTTCTTGAGCACATATACGTGTGCTGCAGGATTTCAGTCCTTCACGGCCTTACCAATTGTTTTCTTGGTGACTATGGTCCCAGCTGCCTTGAGGTCATTGACAAGATCCTCCTGTGTAGTTCTGGGCTGATTCCACACCGTTCTCATGATCATTGCAACTCCACGAGGTGAGATCTTGCATGGAGTCCCAGGCCGAGGGAGATTGACAGTTATTTTGTGTTTCTTCCATTTGCGAATAATCGCACCAACTGTTGTCACCTTTTCACCAAGCTGCTTGTCGATGGTCTTGTAGCCCATTCCAGCCTTGTGTAGGTCTACAATCTTGTCCCTGACATCCTTGGAGAGCTCTTTGGTCTTGGCCATGGTGGAGAGTTTGGAATCTGATTGATTGATTGCTTCTGTGGACAGGTATTTTATACAGGTAACAAACTGAGATTAGGAGCACTCCCTTTAAGTGTGTGCTCCTGATCTCAGCTCATTACCTGTATAAAAGACACCTGGGAGCCAGAAATCTTTCTGATTGAGAGGGGGTCAAATACTTATTTCCCTCAGTAAAATGCAAATCAATTCATAACATTTTTTACATGCGTTTCTCTGGATTTTTTTTATTGTTATTCTGTCTCTCACTGTTCAAATAAACCTACCATTAAAATTATAGACTGATCATTTCTTTGTCAGTGGGCAAACGTACAAAATCAGCAGGGGATCAAATACTTTTTTCCCTCACTGTAAGTTGCATGGACTCACTCTGTGTGTAATAATAGTGTTTAACATGATTTTTTAATGACTACCTCATCTCTGTACCCCACACATACAATTATCTGTAAGGTCCCTCAGTCAAGCTGTGAATTTCAAACACAGATTCAACCACAAAGACCAGGGAGGTTTCCAGTGCCTCGCAAAGAAGGGCACCTATTGGTAGAAAAAAAGCAGACATTGAATATCCCTTTGAGCATGAAGTTGAAGTTATTAATTACAGTTTGGATGATGTATCAATACACCCAGTCACTACAAAGATACAGACGTCCCTCTTAGCTCAGTTGCCGGAGAGGAAGGAAACTGCTAATAGTGTTGTTTCACCATAAGGCCAATAGTGACTTTAAAACAGTTACAGAGTTTAATGGCTGTGATAGGAGAAAACTGAGGATGGATCAACAACATTGTAGTTACTTCACAACACTAACCTAAATGACAGAGTGAAAAAAGGAATCTCGTACAGAATAAAAGTATTCAAAAACATGCAAGTAAAACTGCAAATATGTGTCAAATAAAGGAACTTTATGTCCTGAGGCAAATCCTGAGGCATATCCAACACAACACATCACTGAGTACCATTCGTCATATTTTCAAGCATTGTGGTGGCTGCATCATGTTATGGGTATGCTTGTCATTGGCAAGGAGTTTTTTAGGATAAAAAGAAAGGCAAAATCATAGAGGAAAACCTGGTTTAGTCTGCTTTCCAACAGACACTGGGAGACAAATTCACCTTTCAGCAGGACAATAACCTAAAACACAAGGCCAAATATACATTGGAGTAGCTTACCAAGACAACATTGAATGTTCCTTAACGGCCTAGTTACAGTTTTGACTTAAATTGGCTTGAAAATCTATGGAAAACTTGCAAATAGCTGTTTAACAATGGTCAACAATCAGCTTCACAGAGCTTGAAGAAGTTTAAAAAGAATAATGTGCAAATATTGTACAATCCAGGTGTGCAAAGAGCTTAGAGACTTACCCAGAAATACAGTACTCACAGCTGTAATCGCTGCCAAAGGTGATTCTAAGATCTATAGTCAAGGGGTGTGAATAACTTATGTAAACAAGATATTTCTGTATTTCATATTCAATAAATTTGCTAAATTTTCTAAAAACATGTGTTCACTTTGTCGTTATTTTTTTTTTTTTTTTTTTTTTTTTTTTGTCATTTAGCAGACGCTCTTATCCAGAGCGACTTACAGGAGCAATTAGGGTTAAGTGCCTTGCTCAAGGGCACATCGACAGATTTTTCACCTAGTCGGCTCTGGGATTAGAACCAGCGACCTTTCGGTTACTGGCACAACGCTCTTAACCACTAAGCTACCTGCCGCCCCATGAGGTATTGTCTGTAAATGGGTGAGAAAAAAATATACATTTAATCAATTTTGAAATTAGGCTGTAACTCAATAAAATGTGGTATAAGTCAAAGGGTATGAATACTTTCTGAAGGCACTGTAGTCCCTTTTACCACACTCACACCCGCACTTAGGTGTCCCCACCAAGCGTTTTTCCTGGTGAGGTAGCAGGGAGTAGAGTGAAGTCTACCATGGGAGTAGAGTGAAGTTGCCCTAGATGCTGATCTTGGGTCAGTTTTGCATTTCCCCCACTAATGGTTAAGGTTTAGATTGGGGGAGGAGATGCTGATCCTAGATCTGTACACTCTTAGAAAAAAGGGTTCCAAAAGGGTTCTTTGGCTGTCCCCATAGGAGAACCCTTTTTGGTTCCAGGTAGAACCCTTTTGGGTTCCATGTAGAACCCTCTGTACAAAGGGTTCTACGTGGAACCAAAAGGGTTCTACCTGCAACTAAAAAGGGTTCTTCAAAGGGTTCTCCTATGGGGACAGTGGAATAACTCTTTAAGGTTCTAGATAGCGCCTTTTTTTCTAAGAATGTACTTAAGGGAAACTTCACCCTGGAGTGCCAAACCCCAGCTTGACTTGGCTCTGCCCACAGATTCCCCCGTAGAAAGAAGCCGCTACTCACACCCTGCAATTGAGGGTTTGTCCGGGAGAGGTGACAACACGATAATGACACACAGACACAGCAGTTGCTAGAACCCCTGTACCCTGCTCCACTGACCGCATGACGGTAGTGCAAAACAGAGTGGATCTTTTTTGTTAGTGTTAACGAATAAGGCAAGATACACTGCAGGGCAAAACCTGTTGAAATTACGTTATTTCAACAGCAATACTGGTTGGCATGACGCAATTTCAACCAGTTTTTCCCTTTGGGTAGAAATGTGAATGTCATGATCATTCATTAATCAGGTCCTAGGCATAGAAATAGATCATAAATGCTTGAAAAAGGGTTTTGGACCTCAAGAGATTTTACTTATGTACGCAATGGTTATGCACACACACAACAATTGTGAGCCTATTTGCGTGCGCAGCCAGTGTGGCATCCCAACATGACTCCAAAGACGATGAGAGAGAAAGCCAACCAATGGTCCATTTATTTCAGGACTATGTAGTACTCTATCCACACAATTCATCCCACCTACCTGAATCTCCTCTGCAGTGCACCAGCGTTTTACAGTCTTACGGTTCATAGAACAAATACCCCAAAAATAGCCATGCACTGATAGTTGTTAGATTGACAAGGTCGTTAATTAAGCTTGACCTGGGGCATGACCAGTCGCCTCTCTGGTCGGGTTCAGAGAGATGGTGGGTCTGTTTGAAGTGGTAGCGAGAGATAAGGAACGTTCAAGGAACTTGACCATCTTTTGTAGCATTGTCATGGGAACTTGAACACACATATTTTAGTTACAGAGAGCATGTCTATTTTTACTGCTAATAATCCTTTAATCTTTTCCATCTGATTTATGTCCTTGGGACGATACAAAAGCCAGCCTTGAGTTGATTCCCCCATGATAAGGAATCAAGGTCATCAGTGTGTTAACAAAAACTATTGATTCTACTTCTGACACCATTTTAGTCTTGATCCTAACCCCTATCTCCACCCGCTCACCACCATCTGTGCCATATCCCCCATTGCTTTCTCAGAAGCCTTTGTGTTCTGTCACATGCCATGACCAGGGGAATGTAAACATGGAGGTTCTGATGAGTCACTGGCCTTTTATTAGTATTAGACAACTAACTGTCATGGCGACCAATCAAGGAAAAGTCACAAAAACCCCTCACGAAACCCACAAATAAAGAATTATTACAGAGCAGGTGTTCTTTCCCTGACAGATAAAGCCCAGGTTTGAGATGTCACACCACCTGTAGCAGGAGCCATCACAAAATTATGAGAATTAGCAAGGATGTCATCCGTTAGCTGAGGCCTTGGCAAATAAAATGTGAATTACGTTCGGAAAGCTTCTGCTGGTTGGAATAACATATAGGGGTATCTCCTGGGGTCCCTCCAAGCTGGGTGGCCAAACACAGAGAGCTATTAGCATAGCATAGCTGTTAGCCGTAGCGTTAGCTTTGCCTTTAGAAACAAAGGTATACTTTGCTAGGCTAACGCCACAAGCCTCCATAAATCAGCTGGTGTCTGGCGTGCCTCTCGTTCGATGGCACGTGTGACTGAGCTCGTAAAATCCTGGCTGTGGCTTCAGAGAGACAATGATGAAGTCAAGAGAGAGAGACAGAGGACTCTGAAGGAGCTTTCTGCTACAGTGCATTACTTAGAGGGAGAGGGAAGCTGAAAGCGATGGTGAAGTTGGAGTTGAAGTGAACATCATAAATCACTGCTGTCTCCTCTCTCTCTCTCCCTCTCTCTCTCATCTTTTCACTCTTTTTTCTCTGCTTTCCTTCTCGCTTTGTCTTATTCTGATATTCAATGCCCCCCCCCCCCCCCCTCTCTCTCTCTCTCTCTCTCTCTCTCTCTCTCTCTCTCTCTCTCTCTCTCTCTCTCTTTCACTAGGCCAGAGGGAGCACATTTTAAATCCATTAGTGATGGTGTTGCCAGGTGTACATCAGCAGAAGCCATAAATTGTTTTATTGGATGAAGTTTCTGCAAAGTGATGAGCTCAGCGATACCAATTCCCGGCAAAGTGCTATGTTATTGTGTGTGTGTGCGTGCGTTTGTTGGATCGTTCTATGTCTTTGATTGACAATCAGGCCTTTGCATAACTTTCCTCATGCACATTTCACAATTTGTTCATATCTGTGCCATTAGGCTACGTAATCATTCACATGAATGGCGTCACTATGCACAATTATTTTTCACAGCTGGTTTATTATACTTTACACTCACATCTGTAGTTTTTGAGTGATTTTGATAGCCTACCGACTGTTCCCCCTTCGACCACTGATATTATAGCTGACACTGTAGCTCCGGAGGGAAATTGCCCCTAGGTGCAGATCTAGGATCAGCTTCCCCTTCCCCAATCCTAACCATAAACATTAGTTGGGAAAATGCAAAACAGACCCAAGATCAACGTCTAAGGGCAATTTTACCCTACTCCATGATGCTATAGTTGATACAGTAGCCCCACATCCTTATGGTCATACTGTACCTCCACTGCCATTTTTCTGCCCCATACATCTTTCTTTCTTTCTTTCTTTCTTTCTTTCTTTCTTTCTTTCTTTCTTTCTTTCTTTCTTTCTTTCTTTCTTTCTTTCTTTCTTTCTTTCTTTCTTTCTTTCTTTCTTTCTTACAATTGAAGAAATGGACCATGGACTCTTGATCTAGTGGTCTTGGTTTTGAGAACACTCGAGACCACATGCATTCAGTTTGTAGACTTGTCATGGTCTCAACTCACTGGGTCTGGATCTTGGGACCAATGTCCTGGTTGAAATCTTTGTCTTGGCTCATAATCTCGGACAATACCTTAGTCTTTGGTAAACAAACCATAGGCAACACAATTTTAAGAAGAAGACAATGCTCTCTGATCATTGGCTGCCATCACACCCAACCCATAGGAATCCCCACCCTGTTGACTACTTTTAAATGGTGGAAGCCCTCAATGTCCATACTAAAATGAGTTATATCCATCTAGAGTCCTCTATTTATCTCTATGATTGACACTTGACACCGAAACACCTGTTATTCTACCAAAATAAAGATAGGTAAAGTGACAATTTAAACATCTAACAACATAATTAATTAAGTAATTCAATCATTCAACACGTTTCAGATTCATATAATCAACATTGAATATTTTACAGAGAACAATAGATATGATATTAATCAAAATTAATCAAAGTTAAATGTAAAGGTTTTGAAAATCATGTTTTTACTATTTTGTAAATTGTGTATGATCAACACTGTCCATGGTTCTCCATTTATTGCCATGGTTCTCCATTTATTGCCATGGTTCTCCATTTATTGCCATGGTTCTCCCTTTATTGCAACTTTTGTTTCTGTAGTGAAAATATGTAGTGGGGCGGTAAGGAATTCAGGTAAATATTTCAATTATGCAATATAAACAAAGTGTGTGAGTAGTAGATGTCTTAAAAAAAATTTTTTTAATCCATCACTTCTGTAGAATGACCTATATAGTGTGATGCCCCCTATAGGTAACAGGAGGTATATTGAGCCCCAAATGACACCCTATGACCTATATAGTGCACTTATTTTGTAGAAGTGCACTATACATTGGGTGCCATTTGGGACGCAGCCGTACAGTAGCTGACGTACGGGCATATTCAATCTATCACTATCCCAGTCTGTTTTTCCCAGTTGCTTCAAGATGTCCACCATCGTTCCTGTACCCAAGAAAGCGAAGGTAACTGAAATAAATGACTATCGCCCCATAGCACTCACTTCTGTAATCATGAAGTGCTTTGAGAGGCTAGTTAAGGGCCATATCAACCTCCATCTTACATGACACCCTAGACCCGGTGCAGTTGTCATACCAGGCATTTTGCAGCCTGACATGATGCTCCCCATAGCTCTCAATCTGTAAAAGTTTGTGAGGGTCTTAGGAGCCGAGCTGAATTTCTTCAGCCTCCTGAGGTTGAAGAGGTGCTGTTGCGGCTTCTTCAACACACTGCCTTTGTGCGTGGACCATTTCAGATTGTCAGTGATTTATACACCGAGGAACATGAAGCTTTTCACCTTCTCTACTGTGGCCCTGTCGATGTGGATGGGGGCGTGCTCCCTCTGCTGTCTCCTGATGTCCACAATCAGACCCAGGGCCCCTGAGCTTAATGATGAGCTTGGAGGGTACTATGGTATTGAAGGCTGAACTGTAGTCAATGAACAGCATTCTTAAGTAGGCATTCCTCTTGTCCAGATGGGATAGTGCAGTGCAATGACGATTGCGTCATCCATGGATCTATTGGTCATTCAGTTCTGTTACCTTCGCTTTCTTGGGTACAAGAACAATGGTGGATATCTTGAAGCAAATGTGGACAGCAGACTGGGATAGGGAGAGATTGAATATGTCCGTAAAAACTCCAGCCAGCTGGTCTGCGTATGCTGTGAAGACGTGGCTAGAGATGTCGTCTAGGCCGGCAGCCTTCCGAGGGTTAACACCCTTAAATGTCTTACGTCGGCCACGGAGAAGGAGTGCTCACAGTCCTCGGGAGCGGTGGTGGCCCACGTCGGAGGCACTGTGTTTTCCTCGAAGCAGGCGAAGAAGGTGTTTAGCTTGTCCGGTAGCAAGACGCCGGTGTCCACGACGTGGCTGGTTTTGTCTTATAATTCATGATTGTCTGGAGTCCCTGCCACATACACTACCAGTCAAAAGTTTGGACACACCTACTCATTCAAGGGTTTTTCTTTATTTTTACTATTTTTTACATTGTAGAATAATAGTGAAGACATCAAAACTATGAAATAACTTAGTGGGACTATCATTTGTTTTTCAACAGGACAATGACCCAATGCACCTCCAGGCTATGTAAGGGCTAATTTACCAAGAAGGAGAGCAATGGAGTCCTGCATCAGATGACCTGGCCTCCACAATTCCCCGACCTCAAACCAATTGAGATGGTTTGGGATGAGTCAGACGGCAGAGTGAAGGAAAAGCAGCCAACAAGTGCTAAGCATATGTGGGAACTCCTTCAAGACTGTTGGAAAAGCATTCCAGGTGAAGCTGGTTGAGAGAATGCCAAGAGTGTGCAAAACTATCATCAAGGCAAAGGGTGGCTACTTGAAGAATCTCAAATATAAAATATATTTGTTTAACACTTTTTTGGTTACTACATGATTCCATATGTGTTATTTACATTTACGTTTACGTCATTTAGCAGACGCTCTTATCCAGAGCGACTTACAGTTAGTGAGTGCGTAAATTATTTTTATTTTCATACTGGCCCGCCGTGGGAATCGAACCCAGAACCCTGGCGTTGCAAACACCATGCTCTACCAACTGAGCTACATCCCTGCCGGCCATTCCCTCCCCTACCCTGAGCCAATTGTGTGCCGCCCCTTGGGTCTCCCGGTCACGGCCGGCTACGACAGAGCCTGGATTCAAACCAGGATCTCTAGTGGCACAGCCAGCACTGTGATGCAGTGCCTTAGACCACTGTGCCACATAGTTTTGATATCTTCACCGTTATTCTACAATGTAGAAAATAGTAAAAAATAAAGAAAAACCCTTGAATGAGTAGGTGTGTCCAAACTTTTGACTGGTAGTGTATGTGGCAGGGACACATGTCTGAGCCATTGAATTGCGCCTTACGGAGGGCATATCTGGACTGTTTGTACTCAACCATATTCCCAGTCACCTTGCCGTGGTTAAATGCGGTGGTTCGCGCTTTCAGTTTTGCGCGTATGCTGCATCTATCGAAGTTCTTTGGTTTGGATAGGTTTTAATCATCACGGTGGGAACAACATCCCCAAACACTTGCTGATGAACTCAGTCACTGTGTCAGTGTATACGTCAATGTTATTCTTAGAGGCAACCAGGAACATATCCCAGTCCGAGTGAACAAAACAATCTTGAAGCATCGATTCCGATTAGTCAGACCAGCATTGAACAGTCCTTACCACGGATACTTCCTTTTTGAGTTTCTGCCTATAGGAAGGGAGGAGCAGAATGAGGGAGTGATCTGATTTGCCGAAGGGAGGGCGGGGGAGGGCCTTCCCGGAAGGGAGAGTAGCAATGGTCGAGAGTTTTTGATACGCGAATAGCACAGGCAATGTCTTGGTAATACTTCTGTAGGGTTTTTCCTCAGATTTGCTTTATTAAAGTCCCCAACTACAATAAATGCGGCCTCAGGATATACTGTTTCCAGTTTGCACAAAGTCCAGTGTAGCTCCTTGAGAGCCGTCATGGTATCGTCTTAAGGGGGCATATACACGGCTGTGACGATGACCGAAGAGAATTCTCTTGGGAGGTAATGTGGTTGGCATTTGATTGTGAGGTATTTTAGGTCGGGTGAACAAAAGGACTTGAGTTCCTGTACGTTACCACAATCACACCATGTGTAGTTAATCATGAAACATACACCTCTGCCTTTCTTTTTACCGGAGAGTTCTTTATTCCTGTCTGTGCAATGTACTGAGAACCCAGTTGGCTGTATGGGCAGGGACAGTATACCCGGAGAGAGCCATGATTCTGTGAAAAGTTTAGGCATTAACTACGAAATCTTAAGGTTAGGCATTAACTCTGAATGGTTAAGGTAAGGTTTAAGGTTGGCATACGCTTTTTGCAACCTTTGGAATCAGAGGCAGATGCTTACGCCCATCTGCCATCCCCATCCACAATGCCCTAGCAAAACCAAAACCTACTTGAAGGTAACAGCACTCACTGTTACCCCTAGTGGTCGGTTTTCATGTTATCTCACGACGTCCTTAGACATGGATGGACGTCAAATGCTGACTTGTATCATGGGTGACCTGGCTGCATTTTATGGCACTCAGACATGTACCTTGAGAATAAAAACATGTTTTTGTGTACAGATGGAGCACAGCCTTTCTTTTAAGGAGAGAGAGATAGGGAGTGTCCCTTACAACCTAGTCTAAAAACAAAGCCTTAAAGGGATAGTTCACCCAAATCACAAAAATTCATATTTGTTTCCTTACCATGTAAGCCGTGTACGGGCAAGGTAAGACAGCAATGCATGCTTTGGTTTTGTTTCATAGCTACTTTCTCCAAATGTTAACTTTTTAGCATTTAAATAATTTCGGGGAACTATCCCTTTTAACCATCAACAGTGCCCTGGTAGGCCACTACCCATCCCCCAAGCAAGCGCCCTAAGCCCCGAAGTCTTTCGTCTCTTCACCCCACACAGAGAACATCTGTGGCTCACAGCATTGCGTAATCCCACTCTCCACCACCCTCCACCCACCGGCTGTGCCGTCAGGCCCTGCTGACGTAGGCTGAGCATTGGGTAGAGCTAAAGAATAGAGAGGGGACGTCTGTTACTAATGGACTGATTACTGGAGAGAGGAGGAAAACAGGAGAAAGAAAAGTAAGAAAGAAGGAGGAGAAAAGGAGCGGCTGGACAGGATGTTCCCACGTTTCAATAAACAGATGGAGGGAAAAAGGAAAGAAGAAATATAGAAGGAGACAGCCAGAGAAAGGGAAGTTGAGAGGAGGGGAGGGGAAGTTAGAGAAAACAACAGAGAGCAAAAGAGAGAAAGAGAGAATGTGAGAACAAATGTGAGTGGCAAAGAGAGTGAGAAAAGAGAAGAACAGCATCTGGTGTTGAGTAATGGCACTTTGACCGGAACACATGTTAATGTACGGTACATACGAGAACACACTGAAATACGTGCACCAAACATATACAAGACACTTACACTCCCACGTGTGCATGAAAACAAACGCAGGCTTGAATTCACATATGGGAATAACAAACATACTTTGATGAGTTCAAAAACACACACACACACACTGAAATATGATTACAGGATGGGTGAACACAATAATGACAGTGATGTATGTAAGATTGCTCGTAATTAGCCGTAAATTCCAATCACGAGTAAAACATGTACTGAGTAACACATGAACGTTTGAATGACGTCACACACATCTAATGGCCTTCACATGGAGGCCCCTGTAGTTCTGACTTTTAATGGCCGCTTCAGGGAAATAAGCTCACTGACTGGTGTTGTTTACACCGAGTAACTAATAGTCACAATGATATTTTCTCGCTCAGTCTGATGTTGACAATAATGAAATATACTGTAGCTGTACCAGTGGCGGTCAGTGCCGTTTCATGAGCATGGCCTTTTTATATTACAGCATATTGGATGACTCTCATTCATATTCCATTCACCTAGTTCAATGTAACAGCGATAGGTTTAGGCTACTACATGATACTCAAATTTTCCCTATACCCATCATGAGGTTGCTACAACCTAGCTCAGGGTTCTTCAATTCAGGTCCTGGAGGGCCGAAACACCTCTGTTTTTCATCCTCTCCTTCTAATCAGGTGCTAATTCAGACCTGGGACACCAGGTGAGTGCAATTAACTACCAGGTAGAAATAAAAAACAGAAGTGTTTCGGCCCTCCAGGACCGGAATTGAAGAACCCTGACCTAGCTTATGAATGAAAGTTTACAACGTAGGTGCACACAGGTCGAAAGACAAATTTGAGGCGGAAAGAATACACCCCTGATCACGCGTAAACAGAGTTCACTCTCATAACAGCCACGTTGTATTCCTTCTCTTCCCTTTGCTTGTGGACTTCAATGCACAACAAATCAGTTGTATGTGACCAGGCAAAAAAATAATAATCCAAGCCAAACCTCTACAAACAGCCTAAAGTGTTGTCACCATATTAGCTAAAGTAACGTCATAGTCAGCATAGCTAATATAACTAACTTGTTAGTAAACCTGCTACAATCATACAGTAACGTTAGTGTACAGTCAGTAAGCGGTTACACTGGCGGGCCCCGGTGGCAATAAATTTGTAATACCAAAAGCTTACCTTGACTTGGAAGAGTTCCATTGTTGTGTTGAAAAGTCATAACCAGCTAGCTAACATAGCATCCCTCTGCTTGAGCAGGGTGTTTCAGTAGGCTAAACTAGCTAGCTGCATTTGCTAGCTAAGTAAGTGAAACTGAAAAAATGACACTCTCTCTCTCTATTTCTCTCTTGCTTCTCCTTCATTTCGGAATAAATTAATTTGTTCAAAACTGTTCAACTATTGTCTTTCTCTCTCTTTGAGTCAACTACTCACCACATTTTATGCATTGCAGTGCTAGCTAGCTGTAGCTTATGCTTTCAGTACTAGATTAATTATCTGATCCTTTGATTGGGTGGACATCATGTCAGTTCATGCTGCAAGAGCTCTGATAGGCTGGAGGATGTCGTCCGGAAGTTGTCACAATTACTGTGTAAGTCTATGGAAGGGGGAGAGAACCATGAGCCTCCTAGGTTTTGTATTGAAGTCAATGTACTCAGAGGAGGACGGAAGCTAGCTGTCCTCCGGCTACACCATCGTGCTACCCTACAGAGTGCTGTTGAGGCTACTGTAGACCTTTGCAAAATAGTGTGCTTTAAATCAGTTATTTGGTGATGTGATTATATTTAGTAAAGTTATCTAAAAAGGATAACTTTTTAAGTGTTTTACAATTTACATTTTTATGAAATTTACTGAGGAGAATGGTCCTCCCCTTCCTCCTCTGAGGAGCCTCCACTGAGCTGTACCTAATCTCTCCCAACATCAGTAACTAATTTAAGGAAGGGGGGGGGGTGGTGTTCATTTGACCTAGGGGATTTCAGAGGAGGAGGTCTTCGTCACTGGCGCTAGTCCAAGAATCTCTACGCTCCCCCGTAACCAAATCTAGTAGTTCACTTACAGAGGATAAAAACAAATACACGGATGGATTCAAACATATTGATATGATAAAATAAAAAACATGCTGAGCTTCAAACAGACAATGACTGTGATGTATGTAGACTGGTTGTAATTAGTCATAATGTCCCGTAAATGCCCATCACGATTACTGAGTAACACATGTACACACACTTAAATGACATCACACACGTCTAGTGACGCTCACGTAGAAGCCCCTGTAGATTGAACTTAATGGTCGCTTCTGGGAAACCTCACTTACTCTGGTGGTTTACGCAGAGTAAAAGTCACAGTGATGTTTTCTCTTTCAAAGTCAGCGATGTTGTCAAAAATGAAACATAGCCCTGTTTTGAAGTAAAGGAACAACTGTCTTGTTGTGAGCCACAGCTGCCATTCTGTTATTCTACAATGATTTCTGGCGATGAGGCAAGTCCAACACCAAATGTTTATACCAAAAAAAAGTATGCTTTGACAAACACAGATCGAGGTGGAAACATGTCAGCTTTAATAATTAAGGAAACTATGAATTGAACAAAAACTTGTTGTTGAGGTTTTTATGGGAGATGCCATTACCCTTTCCACCCTTTCTACCTTTCTACCAAATGTTATGGTTATCCTGGTCAGGGCTGGATTTCAAGAAGTGTTTAGGAATTAGCATTGGAGGTGATGCACACACACAGAGACTATACACACAACCTGGTCTCAGAGCATTTTGTATTATTCTGTACATAAACCCAAAATACATTTTTTTTTTTTTGTTGATATGTTACATTTCATATGGTATTATTCTGTACGCAAAACCAAAACACTCTATTTAGTTTGATATATTACATTTCATATGGTCTCCTGAGTGGCGCAGTGGTCTAAGGCACTGCATCGCAGTGCTAGCTGTGCCACTAGAGATCCTGGTTAGAATCCAGGCTCTGTCGCAGCCGGCCGCGACTGGGAGACTCATGGGCGGCGCACAATTGGCCTAGCGTTGTCCAGGGTAGGGGAGGGAATGGCCGGCAGGGATGTAGCTCAGTTGATAGAGCATGGCGTTTGCAACGCCAGGGTTGTGGGTTCGATTCCCACGGGGGACCAGTTTGAAAAAAATTATATATATGTATTCACTAACTGTAAGTCGCTCTGGATAAGAGCGTCTGCTAAATGACTAAAATGTAAAATGTAAATGTATGTATTACTGTGTGGATGTCCATCATCCATTTCAAATGAAATGTTACAAATTTGCAAACATATGTTACAAATTTGTTGTGGCTAACGCTAGCTAGGTGGCTAGGTGGCTAACGCTAACATTGGCAAATGTTAGCTAGGCTAGGGGTTAGGGTCAGGGGTTAAGACTAGGATTTGGGTTAAAGGGTTAGGGTTAGGGGAAGGGTTAGCTAACATGCTAAGTTGTTGCAAAGTAGCTGAAAAGTTGCTAATTAGCTAAAATGCTACATTTGTCCATGATGACATTTGAACACGCAACCTTTGGGTAGCTAGACATTCGCATTATACTTCCACCCTGACCAACCACCCTTCTTTCGTTTTGGCCTTAAGTAACCGTCTGTATTATGTTCATATTGTAGGTGACTGCACAGACTATACACACACACACAAGCATTTACGTGCACACGCTCTGGCACACACACACACACACACACACACACACACACACAAACACACACACACCAAAGGATCCTGTGCGCTTGCCAACAGGAACCTATCCTGATGGTAGTGACACGCTCTGTTTTTAAGCGGATTTAAGTGTTTAAGCGGATTTTGCGGCACTAGCCATCAATGGCGCGTTAAACAACTGAGGCAATCAGGGTTAAATCTTAACATGAAATATGTGGAAACATCCCACTGGCATGTGGTTGGCCAACCATGTGGTTAGCCATTTTGGATTAGAAATAGAATGACTCGAAAAGGGTAGAAATCCCTCAGAATGGGGAAAACGATTATAGTAATTTTATTTCAATTAAATGTTGTATGGCAAAGGACCCTAGCCACTCCAGGGAGATAATAGTTTTTTGGAACAGAAATAAAATGTCTAGAATGGGTAAAGACCCGAATAATGTGGATGTTCTAGTAATTTTATATCTATGCACTTTTATATGGCAAAGGATGTTGGTTATTTCAGCGCCATGATTCAACACATCTATTTTCACGCATGAAGCGCTAATCCATATGGATTATTTTGAGGAAATGTGTTGTAATTCTCTCAGACTGATATCATAGAAAATAATTGGTTTTCATCTGAAATGGCACCCTATTCTCAATATAGTGCACTACTTTTGAGCAGGGCCTGGTCAAAAGTAGTGCACTATATAGAGAATAGGGTGCCTTTTGGCATGCACTTTTCTTTTATACTCCTTGGTTCAGAACCCCCAGAATAGAAGTGTGGGTTTATCACCCTAGTGTTAGTTATAAAAGAGCACAGGCTTTGCAGGGATCCCAGCCTTATTCAGATTTCAATCACATTTATGTCACATGGATTATGTAAGGGGTAATCAACAAGGGGCTATACGTTCTATGGAAAATAATGAACAATGTGGAAGGTGTGTTCCACAAGGCGCTAGAGAATGGAGCTGACCTTCCACGCAGTTGCATTCTTTTTCCAGAGAACGCATAGAGTCCCGAGTTGATTATCCCTTTTATAACATGGCTATAATTAAACACATTTGCCACTAGAAATGTGTTGAACATCCACCGAAGTAGTTAGCAAGTTTACTAGATAGCTACAGTAGTTGCCAAGGTAACCAAACAAACAGATTGGCTAGTTTAGCTAACCAAGCCAACAGTCCTAGCTTGCCATTATGAAAATCGAATTAAACAATGCCAATAATGTTTTCAATTCGACTTTTGCTTTCAATAGCAGCTCAAAAATAGAACATGTAAGAATGAACTATAGCCATTGAATTATACCGTGAAAATATACCGTGCATTATAGGGAATTATAAACTGTGTGGTTCAAGCACTAAGGACTGTATCCAGGCACTCCACATTGTGTCGTGTTAAGAACAGCCATTTGCAATGGTATATTGGCCATATATCACACCTCCTCGGGCCTTATTGTTTAAATAGAACGGGCTTGGAAGCTCTAACCCTGGTAATTCACAGGTATACTCACAATGGCTGACTGGTATTGTGATGCAATAATTTCCATGGAATTTTGGAATGTTCTATCAACTGATGCTGGATTGCCATGATAATGTAGAATGTTAATTCAAATGATGCTAACTGATGTGGCTCATGCAATGGAATGTATTTTTGTAATGGTCAAGTCAGAGCGTACCCAGGGTAGCTGTCGCTTTAAGCTACCCTGGGTCGTTGTACGTTCATCATGAATGTTTTAACTAGCTTACTAGGACATACAGCTAACTAGCTAGCTAGGTATGCTATGCCAGGACTGACACAGAGAGAGGTAGGGGGGAGCATGGGAGAGAGAGTTGGTAAGGTATGTGTGTGTGCACATTTGAATTCTAGCTGATCACCGCCACTAATACACCTGACAAGCTTAGTTTCAACTAATTACCAAGCCCTTGATTGGTTTATCAGTGTGTTACTGCTGGGCTGGAACAACATGTGCAAACATCTCCAAGACCAGAAATAATAATAAAAAAAACTGATTTACTGGTGACCAAGGATGTGTTTTAATTCCAGAGAACATACAGTGAGGGAAAAAAGTATTTGATCCCCTGCTGATTTTGTACATTTGCCCAATGACAAAGACATGATCAGTCTATAATTTTAATGGTAGGTTTATTTGAACAGTGAGAGACAGAATAACAACGAAAAAATCCAGAAAAACGCATGTCAAAAATGTTATAAATTGATTTGCAATTTAATGAGGGAAATAAGTATTTGACCCCTCTGCAAAACATGACTTAGTACTTGGTGTCCAAACCATTGTTGGCAATCACAGAGGTCAGACGTTTCTTGTAGTTGGCCACCAGGTTTGCACACATCTCAGGAGGGATTTTGTCCCACTCCTCTTTGCAGATCTTCTCTAAGTCATTAAGGTTTTGAGCCTGACGTTTGGCAACTCGAACCTTCAGCTCCCTCCACAGATTTTCTATGGGATTAAGGTCTCGAGACTGGCTAGGCCACTCCAGGACCTTAATGTGCTTCTTCTTGAGCCACTCCTTTGTTGCCTTGGCCGTGTGTTTTGGGTCATTGTCATGCTGGAATACTCATCCACGACCCATTTTCAATGCCCTGGCTGAGGGAAGGAGGTTCTCACCCAAGATTTGACTCTACATGGCCCCGTCCATCGTCCCTTTGATGCGGTGAAGTTGTCCTGTCCCCTTAGCAGAAAAACACCCCCAAAGCATAATGTTTCCACCTCCATGTTTGGGAATGGTGTTCTTGGGGTCATAGGCAGCATTCCTCCTTCTCCAAACACGGCGAGTTGAGTTGATGCCAAAGAGCTCGATTTTGGTCTCATCTGACCACAACACTTTCACCCAGTTCTCCTCTGAATCATTCAGATGTTCATTGGCAAACTTCAGACTTCAAACTGTTTATGTGCTTTCTTGAGCAGGGGGACCTTGTGGGCGCTGCAGGATTTCAGTCCTTCACGGCGTAGTGTGTTACCAATTGTTTTCTTGGTGACTATGGTCCCAGCTGCCTTGAGATCATTGACAAGATCCTCCCGTGTAGTTCTGGGCTGATTCCTCACCGTTCTCATGATCATTGCAACTCCACGAGGTGAGATCTTGCATGGAGCCCCAGGCCGAGGGAGATTGACAGTTCTTTTGTGTTTCTTCCATTTGCGAATAATCGCACCAACTGTTGTCTACTTCTCACCAAGCTGCTTGGCGATGGTCTTGTAGCCCATTCCAGCCTTGTGTAGGTCTACAATCTTGTCCCTGACATCCTTGGAGAGCTCTTTGGTCTTGGCCATGGTGGAGAGTTTGGAATCTGATTGATTGATTGCTTCTGTGGACAGGTGTCTTTTATACAGGTAACAAACTGAGATTAGGAGCACTCCCTTTAAGAGTGTGCTCCTAATCTCAGCTCGTTACCTGTATAAAAGACACCTGGGAGCCAGAAATCTTTCTGATTGAGAGGGGGTCAAAAACGTATTTCCCTCATTAAAATGCAAATCAATTTATAACAGTTTTTACATGCGTTTTTCTGGATTTTTGTTGTTGTTATTCTGTCTCTCACTGTTCAAATAAACCTACCATTAAAATTATAGACTGATCATTTCAGCAGGGGATCAAATACTTTTTTCACTCACTGTAAGCCCTGAGGAGCAGGAGATGGTTCCGCTGGCTGAGGTGTGCAGGTATGTAGATGGCTCTACCCAATAAATTAGGCTGCCATTTTTTTGTTCAGATATCTCCGATTTCTGTAGCGTGAGGCAGCTTGATGTACAAATACACCCCCTGGACAGGACGTCTGTTGCAGGGCCTTGAATACATAAAATGTATGCCTGTTTTTCAATGAAGAATTGATCCACTGACCTATTCATTCACTGTGTATGATATTCCTAATTTATTATTTAAAGGTAGGTAGTAGATATTTGTCATCCATTATTTCTAGAAAATGTACAGAGGGTCTGCGTTTATCCCATACAAATAGTATTGGTTAGTACTGTAGGCTACATGTTAGAAAAGCAGCACAGTTACTGTGGATTTAAACATTTTTACTTCTCTTTCGAAGGGATTCAAGTGATAGGGGTTCTGGGGATTACGGGTTAAAAAAGGACATACAGTATAAATTCGGAGGAGATTAAGAGGCGTACTGATGGACCAGAGAAGATGTCAACCACGGCCCTCTACAACTACCTGAGGGTATGTTATTAGTACAGTTGAAGTCGGAAGTTTACATATACCTTAGCCAAATACATTTAAACTCAGTTTTTCACAATTCCTGACATTTAATCCTAGTTAAAATTCCCTGTTTTAGGTCAGTTAGGATCACCACTTTATTTTAATGTGAAATGCCAGAATAATAGTAGAGAGAAATATTTATTTCAGCTTTTTTTTCTTTCATCACAATCCCAGTGGGTCAGAAGTTTACATACACTCAATTAGTGTTTAGTAGCATTGCCTTTAAATTGTTTAACTTGGGTCAAACGTTTCGGGTAGAAATCCACAAGCTTCCCACAAAAAGTTGGGTGAATTTTGGCCCATTCCTCCTGACAGAGCTGATGTAACGGAGTCAGGTTTGTAGGCCTCCTTGCTCACACACACTTTTTCAGTTCTGCCCACAAATGTTCTATAGGGTTGAGGTCAGGGCTTTGTGATGGCCACTCCAATACATTTACTTTCTTGTCCTTAAGCCATTTTGCCACAACTTTGGAAGTATGCTTGGAGTCATTGTCCATTTGGAAGACCCATTTGCGACCAAGCTTTAATTTCCTGACTGATGATGTTGCTTCAATATATCCACATAAATTTCCTTCCTCATGATGCCATCTATTTTGTGAAGAGCACCAGTCCCTACTGCAGCAAAGCACCCCCACAGCATGATGCTGCCACCCAAATGGTTCACGGTTGGGATGGTGTTCTTCGGCTTGCAAGCATCCCCTTTTTCCTCCAAACATAACGATGGTCATTATGGTAATCTGTTTCATCAGACCAGAGGACATTTCTCCAAAAAGTAAGATCTTTGTCCCCATGTGCAGTTGCAAACCGTAGTCTGGCTTTTTTATGGCGGTTTTGGAGCAGTGGCTTCTTCCTTGCTGAGCGGCCTTTCAGGTTATATCGATATAGGACTCGTTTTACTGTGGATATAAATACTTTTGTACCTGTTTCCTCCAGCATCTTCACAAGGTCCTTTGCTGTTGTTCTGGGATTGATTTGCACTTTTCGCACCAAAGTACGTTCATCTCTAGGAGACAGAATGTGTCTCCTTCCTGAGCGGTATGACGGCTGCGAGGACCCATGGTGTTTATACTTGCGTACTATTGTTTGTACAGATTAACGTGGTACCTTCAGGCATTTGGAAATTGCTCCCAAGGATGAACCAGACTTGTGGAGGTCTACCATTTTTTTCTGAGGTATTTTCTGATTTCTTTTGATTTACCCATGATGTCAAGCAAAGAGGCACTGAGTTTGAAGGTAGGCCTTGAAATACATCCACAGGTACACCTCCAATTGACTCAAATGATGTCAATTAGCCTATCAGAAGCTTCTAAAGCTATTACATCATTTTCTGGAATTTTCCAAGCTGTTTAAAGGCACAGTCAACTTAGTGTATGTAAACTTCTGACCCACTGGAATTGTGATACAGTGAATTATAAGTGAAATAATCTGTCTGTAAACAACTGCTGGAAAAATGACTTGTGTCATGCACAAAGTAGATGTCCTAACCGACTTGACAAAACTATAGTTTGTTAACAAGAAATTTGTGGAGTGGTTGAAAAATTAATTTTAATGACTCCAACCTAAGTGTATGTAAATTTCCGACTTCAACTGTAATACTTCTGTCACCATATTGTGCTCATATCAATGGCCATTTTCACTGACAGTTTTGCCAAATGTTTTATTGATATTCTTATTCTTATTCTTTTTTAAAGTTTTTGTTAATTATTTTATTTTTTACTGGTGTTTCAAATTATATTTGTGATAGAAAAAAAGGTCAGGGGAAGGACAGGAGAAAGGGGCGAAGGTGAAGAGGCAGAAGACCAACGCCACAGTCGATAGTACATTGTGTGAAGATGAGTGTAGGGACATGGCTAAGGAGTTCATTGGGGTGATGGGTAAGTCTGCATCAGTAGACACTAATTGGTGACATGGCCCCAGAGGAGAAAGTGTCAGTCAGGTAAAACTGTCTATATCAGAAGTAAAAAAATAAAGTGTTTGTCTCTGTGTGGATAGGATAGCAGCCTCATCAGAGTTCTTATGAATGTAACATGGTTCCTTTTAAGTTATGCCTTTGTCATTTTTTTCCTTCAGTTTTATCTTGCTGCCTACCCACTGGGCACAGACATCAGTTCAACGTCTAGTTTTGATTTCCATTTGTGACTAGTTTCAGGAAACTAGGCGTTTGTCGAGCGCCACTACTTCACAGGTGAGCCATTAGAATTTTTTTGGGCAGAAATGCCTTCTGGAACATGTGAACTTTCATGTGCCTTAATAACAAACTTGTATGCCATCTGTAAATACGAATACAATTGTTAAATGATGAGCCTAGTTGGTTTAGCCATGGAAAAAGACAGGAACCTTCCAGCTAGCCACATTGGCTGAGATAATGGATGGGCTGGACATGCCGAGAGATGAGTTCGGATTGGTCTGCCATGTAGCCTGCTTCTGTCTATAACATGAACTGGTCATTATTTGTAGGTAATCCTTTCTAACGCTGCTTTTTAAAAAAGATATGAAAGTGTTGCTCTCCACTTTCTGGAGGACCAAGTTTTGAAATCAGTGGAAGGCCCTGTGGAATTAGAGTATGATAGCTAAGGAGATGGAGAACATTCTGGCCTTTGATTGCAAATATGCAGAGGGAGTCGAAAAGAGAACACATAGAAGGCTATATAAAACACCTATCTCCGGATTACATCTTCAAACTAAGGGCATGGCATCCATGACAGAGAGGGAGAAGCGTCCATCCATGTATACGGGTAAGACATTTTCAGATATTACACGTTTCTAATTATGTCAGTAAGTTGTTTTCATATCATGTTAAAGCGTACTGTTAGGTAGCTAGCTAACGTTAGCTGGCTGGCTCGCTAACTAACGTTACGTGTATGATCTGTGTAGTAATATTATTCGTATCTCAGATAATTTGCATTGCTAGTTATAGTCTAATGTTAGCTAGCTAACATGGAACCTGGTTGGTTAGCTACCTGCAGATTCATGCAGGGTAGTAACGTTATGAGTTGGGATTATGGTTCATTGTTTAGCTAGCTAAACGAAAGTCTTCACTATGCAAGTAACCATTTCAATAGAAAGTTCATGATGTCACTGCATCAACTGTTGATAGACGTAGCTGGTAAATTCGCTCTGGCTATCTACTTCGATTTCAGAGCACTCTCGTCTGAGTGTGCCAGAGCGCAGAATAACTGACGAATTTACGAACGCTTAACTCCCTTTGAATACGGCCGGTGTCAGTAAACGTCAGCAAAAAAACGAGCAGCATGGTTACAGTCACCAACGCTCTGGATAACATAAAAACAGCCTAACCAGCTCTGCTGTTTTTCTTAGTCTTCCCAGTTCTGACCTTTCTGCCTGTCCTGACCCTGATCCTGCCCTGTACCTGCCTGACTCTGGTTTGGATTACGACCCTTTGCCCGCCTTGACTTACCTTTTGCCTGCCCCTTGAACTATAATAAACTCTGAGACTCGCACTATCTGCCTCCTTTGTCTGCATCTGGGTCTTAGTCTGAGCCGTGATAGTACGAACTGGCCATGACTGACCCAGCAGACTCAGACCAGCTCCACAATGCTGTCTCCCAGCAAGGAGCCACCATTGGAAGACACAAGGAGTCACTGCAATGCCTTATGGAGGGACTCCATACCCTGGCAGAACGCCATGACCATGTATTCGATACATTGCTGGAGCAATTCCTCGGATTCCCTACTAGGCAGAAAGCCACACCAGTAATTCCCCAGACTCTCAGCAACCCCGCCACCAGCGGCGCTTCTTCCCAGCCTACCCCGGTGTCCCGAGAACCTCGCTTAACTCCTCCGGAGCACTAAGCTGGAGATTCTGGAACCTGCCGGGCCTTTCTCTGCCAGTGTTCCCTCATCTTCCAGCTGCAGCCTTCTTCGTTCCCCTCAGACCGCTCGAAGATAGCATACCTCATAACCCTGATGTCCGGGAGGGCACTCGCCTGGGCTACGGCGGTGTGGGAGAACAGTCCGCCGTTTGCCTCAGTCTGGAGGAGTTTGTGGTGGAGGTACGTATGGTGTTTGATTTTCCGTTGTCCGGGAGAGAGGCTGCTCATAAGCTGCTCCAGCTACGTCAAGACTCCCGTAGTGTGGCAGACTATGCAGTGGCTGAGAGTGCTTGGAACCCGGAAGCTTGTTCGACATGTTCCTTCACGGATTATCGAAGGTGATTAAAGACGAGCTCGCAGCCCGGGAGCTGCCTGTGGACCTCGACTCCCTCATAGCCTTGACTATCCAGAGCGATGGGCGGCTACGGAAACGTAGGAGGGAGAGGGAATCTGTTTTCTGTCGTCCTCGCTCATCCTCGATTCCCACCTCGCCTCCGAGGAATCCCGGAAATCCCTGAAGTCTACATTTCCTAGTGAATCAGAGGTCACCCAAGTTCTCTCGGGAATCACTGAGGGCTGCCGACTTGCCTCCTCCGGAGCCTATGCAACTGGGCAGGGCTAGATTATCTCCTGCTGAGTGCTTACGCAGACAAAACACCAAGAGCTGTCTTTTTTTATGGAGCTACGGGACATTTCTTATCTACCTGCCCATTAAAAAGACCAGGCTCATCAGTAGGTACACTGTACACTGGTGAGCCATACAGGGAGTTTCTAATCCCTTACTACTCGTAACCCCCTCTATGCTACCCTGTTGTGGGGAGGCCAGTCCAAATCCATCCGGGTGCTCATTGACTCTGGGGCCGACGAGAGCTTTATGGACACTACCCTGGTGTCGGAGCTGGGCATCTCCACTCAACCCCTCTCCCCCGTCTCATCGACGGCCAACCGACGTACACAGTGAGGCGCCTCCTGAATGTTCGACCGCGGAGCAGGGGATTCCAGTACCTGGTTGACTGGGAGGGTTATGGCCCAGAGGAGAGGTGCTGGGTCCCTGCTAGGGACATCCTGGACCCAGCCCTCATCGCTGAGTTCCACCACCGGCACCCTGGTCAACCAGGTATGCGCCCAGGTAGGACGCCAGGTGGCATCCCAAGTCCTACCAGCGTGTTTTCCGTGTTTCCTGTGCTCTAGTTTATTTTTCTTAGTCTTCCCAGTTCTGACCTTTCTGCCTTTCCTGATCCTGCCCGCCGTCCTGTAGCTGCCTGACTCTGATTTGGATTACGACCCTTTGCCTGTCTTGACCTACCGATTGACTGCCGTCCTGTACCTGCCTGACTCTGATTTGAATTACGACCCTTTGTCTGCCTTGACTTATCTTTTGCCTGCACCTTGAACTATAATAAACTCTGAGACTCGTACTATCTGCCTCCTGTGTCTGCATCTGGGTCTTAGCCTTGATAAAAGGACACCAATAAGAAGAAGAGACTTGCTTGGGCCAAGAAACACGAGCAATGGACATTAGACCGGTGAAAATCTGTCCTTTGGTCTGATGAGTCCAAATTTGAGATCTTTGGTTCCAACCGCTGTGTCTTTGTGAGACGCAGAGTAGGTGAAAGGATGATCTTCGCATGCGTGGTTCCCACTGTGAAGCATGGAGGAGCAGGTGTGATGGTGTGTGGGTGCTTTCCTGTCAGTGATTTATTTAGAATTCAAGGCACACTTAACCAGCATGGCTACCACAGCATTCTGCAGCGATACGCCATCCTATCTGGTTTGCGCTTAGTGGGACTACTATTTGTTTTTCAACAGGTCAATGACCCAACACACCTCCAGGCTGTGTAAGGGCTATTTTACCAAGAAGGAGAGTGATGCAGTGCTGCATCCGATGACCTGACCTCCACAATCACCCGACCTCAACCAATTTAGATGGTTTGGGATGAGTTGGACCGCAGAGTGAAGGAAAAGCAGCCAACAAGTGCCCAGCATATGTGGGAACTCCTTCAAGACTGTTGGAAAAGCATTCCAGGTGAAGCTGGTTGAGAGCATGCCAAGAGTGAGCAAAGATATCATCAAGGCAAAGGGTGGCTACTTTGAAGAATCTAAAATACATTTTGATTTGTTTAACACTTTTTTGGTTACTACATGATTCCATGTGTTATTTCATAGTTTTGTTGTCTTCACTATTATTCTACAATGTAGAAAATATATTTTAAAAAATAAAAATAAAAACTTGAATGAGTAGGTGTGTCCAGACTTCTGACTGGTACTGTACATTTAATTTAATTATGTACACTGAAGTGGACTACAACATTGAGCTCCTATAAAGGCTGTTCTCTTACACAGTGATTTTTCAAAGTATACAGACCCCTTGACTTTTTCCACATTTTGTTGCGTTACAGCCTTATTCTAAAATATATTCAATTGCTTTTTTCCCCTCTTCACAAAATACCCCATAATGACAATGCAAAAACAGGTTTGAAGAAATGTTTGCAAATTTATTAAAAGTTAAAAACTGAAATATCACATTTATATACAGTGAGGGTAAAAAGTATTTGATCCCCTGCTGATTTTGTACGTTTGCCCACTGACAAAGACATGATCAGTCTATAATTTTAATGGTAGGTTTATTTGAACAGTGAGAGACAGAATAACAAACAAAATAATCCAGAAAAACGCATGTAAAAATTTTTATGAATTGATATGCATTTTAATGAGGGAAATAAGTATTTGACCCCTCTGCAAAAACATGACTTAGTACTTCCCACTTTATGTTACGAACCCCGTGGCTTTAAACGTCTAGGGTGGATGGAGAAGAGACCCGTAACATAAATCATGCAAATTAGAATCGTGACATGGAACAGGGAGAACAAAAACTACACGACAACCATAAACTACCGTCAAACATAAAATGTTTATTTGTGAAGACACGGTAAAGGTTTGGGAAAAAGGGCTGAGCAGGACCCAAGAAATGAAACAATAGTGTAAAACACCCCTAACCTGATCTTGCCTGCCTCAAGAACCGCTAAACTACTGCTAATCATACAAAAATACAGTGGGTGGTCCGCTCAGGTCTAACTAGTGTTTATAGACAGTTTTCTTTCTACGGGTAATGTATGCCCAAGGGCAGCTTGCTTAACTTCCCCTTTTCCCAGAAACACACAAAGTTACCAAACAGAGTAACCAGCAAATTAGTGAGTACACAAAACACCACAGTATCCATACTCATATACAGAAATAGTCTCACAAAGTTACCAAACAGAGTAACCAGCAAATGAGTGAGTACACAAAACACAGGACACCACAGTATCCATACTCACATACGGAAAATAGTCTTCTAACAACAAACACAACTGACCGGCTTTTAAACAATGGGATGTGTGATTGAAAAACCAGAAACAGGTGGTGCAATGCAGAGGAATGTCCACTGATTGGTCCACCTCAGCAATCAGCAGACACCCCAACGACCACCAATCAGGAACATACAGGACACCTGTGATTGCTTGTTGGCAATCACAGAGGTCAGACGTTTCTTGTAGTTGGCCACCAGGTTTGCACACATCTCAGGAGGGATTTTGTCACACTCCTCTTTGCAGATCTTCTCCAAGTCATTGAGGTTTCGAGCCTGACGTTTGGCAACTCGAACCTTCAGCTCCCTCCACAGATTTTCTATGGAATTAAGGTCTGGAGACTGGCTAGGCCACTCCAGGACCTTAATGTGCTTCTTCTTGAGCCACTCCTTTGTTGCCTTGACCATGTGTTTTGGGTCATTGTCATGCTGGAATACCCATCCACGACCCATTTTCAATGCCCTGGCTGAGGGAAGGAGGTTCTCACCCAAGATTTGATGGTACATGGCCCCGTCCATCATCCCTTTGATGCGGTGAAGTTGTCCTGTCCCCTTAGCAGAAAAACACCCCCAAAGCATAATGTTTCCACCTCCATGTTTGACGTTGGGGATGGTGTTCTTGGGGTCAGTATTCCTCCTACTCCAAACACGGCGAGTTGAGTTAATGCCAAAGAGCTCGATTTTGGTCTCATCTGACCACAACACTTTCACCCAGTTCTCCTCTGAATCATTCAGATGTTCATTGGCAAACTTCAGACGGGCCTGTTTATGTGCTTTCTTGAGCAGGGGGACCTTGCGTGTGCTGCAGGATTTCAGTCCTTCACGGCATAGTGTGTTACCAATTGTTTTCTTGGTGACTATGGTCCCAGCTGCCTTGAGATCATTGACAAGATCCTCCTGTGTAGTTCTGGGCTGATTCCTCACCATTCTCATGATCATTGCAACTCCACGAGGTGAGATCTTGCATGGAGCCCCAGGCCAAGGGAGATTGACAGTTCTTTTGTGTTTCTTCTAATTGCAAATAATCGCACCAACTTGTTGTCACCTTCTCACCAAGCTGCTTGGCGATGGTCTTGTAGCCCATTCCAGCCTTGTGTAGGTCTACAATCTTGTCCCTGACATCCTTGGAGAGCTCTTTGGTCTTGGCCATGGTGGAGAGTTTGGAATCTGATTGATTGATTGCTTCTGTGGACAGGTGTCTTTTATGGCCATCGTGGTATCGGCTTGAGGGAGGAACTTCACTGGACTTTATGCTAACTGAAAACCACATATCCTGAGGCTGCATTTATTGTAGCTGGGGATTTTAACAAAGCAAATTTAGGACTAGGCTGCTGAAGTTCTATCAACATATCGACTGTAGCACTCGCGCTGCTAAAACTCTGGACCACTGTTATTCAATCTTCCGCAAGGCTTACAAGGCCCTCCCCCGCCATACTTTCGGCAAATCTGACCACGACTCCATTTTGCTTTTACATTTACATTTAAGTCATTTAGCAGACGCTCTTATCCAGAGCGACTTACAAATTGGTGCATTCAACTTAGGATAGCCAGTGGGACAACCACCACTGGGGGAGGGGGGGGTGTAGGAGGATTACTGTTATAAGAAGGATTACTGTTCTCCCTTCCTATAGCCAGAAACTCAAACAGGAAGTACCTGTGCTAAGGACTATTCACCGCTGGTCTGACCAATCGGAATCCACGTTTCAGGATTGTTTCAATCACGTGGACTTGGATATGCTCCGGCTAGATTGCGTTTGGTTTTGTCTGATTGGTTACACCTGTTTCTGTTTTGTGCTTATTATGTGTCCTATAAGTTCTCGTCGTTTGTGTCTTGTGTTGTGTGTAATTGTTTCACCGGTCAGCAGGAGCTGTGAGTTCTATTTCTCTCCATTTGTTGTTTTTTGAGAGAGTGTCCGCACTGTTGTGCGCATTTGCTTGTACTTTGTGGTTTACGCAGTGTGCGTAAAGTTCACTTGCCTCCGGCTCGTTTGTAGCCGTTTGTTTGTTTTTCGTGTCTTACTAAAGACTTTTGGACAAAGCCTCTGTTGTCCTGCGCTTGATTCCCACACCACATCCACGCTTGCACCTGACAATATCACCTCTACCTTACCTGTCACCTTAGACCCACTTCAATTTGCTTACCGCCTCAATAGATCCACAGATGATGCAATCGCCATCACACTGCACACTGCCCTATCCCATCTGGACAAGAGGAATACCTATGTAAGAATGCTGTTCATTGACTATAGCTCAGCATTCAACACAATAGTACCCTCCAAGCTCATCATCAAGCTCGAGGCCCTGGGTCTGAGCCCCGCCCTGTGTAACTGGGTCCTGGTGAAGGCATGAAACAACATCTCCACTTCGCTGATCCTCAACACTGGGGCCACACAAGGGTGTATGCTCAGCCCCTTCCTGTACTCCCTGTTCACCCATGACTGCGTGGCCAAGCACACCTCCAACTCAATAATCAAGTTTGCAGACGGCACAACAGTAGTAGGCTTGATTACCAACAATGACGAGACCGCCTACAGGGAGGAGGTGAGGGCTCTGGGAGTTTGGTGCCTGGAAAATAACCTCTCACTCAACACAAACAAAACAAAGGAGATGATCGTGGACTTCAGGAAACAGGAGAGGATGCACCATCCTATCAACATCGACGGGACCATAGTGGAGAAGGTGGAAAGCTTCAAGTTCCTTGGCATACACATCACCGACAAACTGAAATGATCCACCCACGCAGACAGTGTGGTGAAGAAGGCGCAACAGAGCCTCACAAACTTTTACAGATGCACAATTGAGAGTATCCTGTCAGGCTGTATCACCAACTGGTACAGCAACTGCACCGCCGCAACCGCAGGGCTCTCCAGAGGGTGGTGCGGTCTGCCGAACGCATTATCGGGGACAAACTCCCCGCTCTCCAAGACACATACAGCACCCGATGTCACAGGAAGGCCAAAATGATCATCAAGGACATCAACCACCCGAGCCACTGCCTGTTCACCCCGCTATCATCCAGAAGGCGAGGTCAGTACAGGTGCATCAAAGCTGGGACCGAGAGAATGAAAAACAGCTTCTATCTCAAGGCCATCAGACTGTTAAATAGCCATCACTAGCACATTAGAGGCTGCTGCTGCCTATTGAAGTCACTGGTCACTTTAAGAAATGGAACACTAATCGCTTTAACAATGTTTACAGTCACTTTAATAATGTTTACATATCCTGCACTACTCATCTCATATGTATATTTACTGCATTCTATTCTATAATATTCTACTGTGTCTTAGTCCATGCCGCTCTGTCATTGCTTGTCCATATATGTATATTTTCTTAAATTCCATTCCTTACTAGTTTTGTGTGTATTAGGTATATGTTGTGATATTGTTAGATTTTACTTGTTAGATATTACTGCACTGTCGGAGCTAGAAGCACAAGCATTTCGCTACACCCGCTATAACATCTGCTAAACACGTGTATGTGACAAATAACATTTTATTTAATTTGAACTAGCAAGAAATAATGTTTGCAAGCTAGAAACGTTAGAAAGTTGCCTAAACATCGTGGTAAAAAAAAATGTATCCAACCAATGTACCTAAGATAGCTAACATTATCCCCTTGTCAACATTCTTTTTAAGACGGTTTAATCACTATTTCTGCTAGGCAGCAACTATAGACAGACATGAGAATTTTGCGAGCTAGCTGATTACAGATCACACCAATTTAGCTTTCAGTAGATAAACAAGCTAGCGAGTTAGTTATATCTAAATTTTGTTTGATATGGTGACAACAGTAGTCAGACAGACAACTTTACCAGGACAAGCTAGCTAAGACTCAAAATATAGGCCGATGTCAAGCTCTTTCCAACAGCTTCATCTATGACACAAACTGAAGGACACGTTGTTTGCTTAGATGCATACCCTCAAGTATCTGAAATTACATGATGTTTACTGAAAATAAATAGCATGCAGTTACAGTGCCTTGCAAAAGTATTCATCCCCCTTGGTGTTTTTCCTATTTTGTTGCATTCAACCTGTCATTTAAATGGATTTTTGTATGGATTTCATGTAATGAACATACACCAAATATTCCAAATTGGTGAAGTGAAATGAAAAAAAATAACTTGTTTCAAAAAATTATAAAATACCAATAACGGAAAAGTGGTGCGTACATATGTATTCACCCCCTTTGCTATGAAGCCCCTAAATAAGATCTGGTGCAACCAATTACCTTCAGAAGTCACATAATTAGTTAAATAAAGTCCACCTATGTGCAATCTAAGTGTCACATGATTTCAGTATATATACACCTGTTCTGAAAGGCCCCAGAGTCTGCAACACCACTAAGGAAGGGGCACCACCAAGCAAGCGGCACCATGAAGACCAAGGAGCTCTCCAAACAGGTCAGGGACAAAGTTATGCAGAAGTACAGATCAGGGTTGGGTTACAAAAAAATATCAGAAACTTTGAACATCCTACGGAGCACCATTAAATCCATTATTAAAAAATTGAAAGAATATGGCACCACAACAAACCTGCCAAGAGAAGGCCGCCCACCAAAACTCACAGAGCAGGCAAGGAGGGCATTAATCAGAGAGGCAATAAAGAGACCAAAGATAACCCTGAAGGAGCTGCAAAGCTCCACAGTGGAGATTGGAGTATCTGTCCATAGGACCACATTAAGCCGTATACTCCACAGAGCTGGGCTTTACGGAAGAGTGGCCAGAAAAAAGCCATTGCTTAAAGAAAAAATTAAGCAAACACGTTTGGTGTTCGCCAAAAGCCATGTGGGAGACTCCCCAAACATATGGAAGAAGGTCCTCTGGTCAGATGAAGGAAAACGCTATGTCTGGAAGGAAAACGCTATGTCTGGCGCAAACCCAATACCTCTCATCATCCTGAGAACACCATCCCCACAGTGAAGCATGGTGGTGGCAGCATCATGCTGTGGGGATGTTTTTCCTCGGCAGGGACAGGGAAACTGGTCAGAATTGAAGGAATGATGGATGGCGCTAAATACAGGGAAATTCTTGAAGGAAACCTGTTTCAGTCTTCCAGAGATTTGAGACTGGGACGCAGGTTCACCTTCCAGCAGGACAATGACCCTAAGCATACTGCTAAAGCAACACTCATTTAAATGTCTTGGAATGGCCTAGTCAAAGCCCAGACCTCAATCCAATTGAGAATCTGTGGTATGACTTAAAGATTGCTGTACACCAGCGGAACCCATCCAACTTGAAGGAGCTGGAGCAGTTTTGCCTTGAAGAATGGGCAAAAATCCCAGTGGCTAGATGTGCCAAGCTTATAGAGACATACCCCAAGAGACTTGCAAAAGGTGGCTCTACAAAGTATTGACTTTGGGGGGGGGGGGGGGGGGGGGGGGGTGAATAATTATGCACGCTCAAGTTTTAAGTTTTTTTGTCTTATTTCTTGTTTGTTTCACAATAAAAAAGATTTTGCATCTTCAAAGTGGTAGGCATGTTGTGTAAATCAAACGATACAAACCCCCCAAAAATCAATTTTAATTCCAGGTTGTAAGGCAATAAAATAGGAAAAATGCCAAGGGGGGTGAACATTTTCGCAAGCCACCTTACTTGCAGTAACTGATGACAGAGCTAAATATGCACAATTGTTTTGAATGGAATAATCAGAAATTAGCCTTTCTGACTGCTCCTGAAGAGGTGATCATATGTGACCGACCGGCTCGATTAGCAAAATTTGAAATTGTGTTTTTTACATTGTATAAAAGTAGAGACTCAGAGCTAGAAAATGATTTGTCATACACTACAGTTGAGGAACAATGGCAAAGTAATTCTGCTTTGAAAGTTGATAAACCTCACTTTTGAGAAAATGGCCCTTGAATGTTTTGGTAAACCTACTGGAGAGCTCTTCTTTGTCTACACCCATTCAGCATCGTTCACACCCTCTTAAGCATTAGCCCCACCCATCTCTTTAAGGATTCACATGCGAGGCCATGTACTAAACAACCAAAGGAGTAAAGGCTGGTTTATATTACGGGTGTGTTCGTAAATTCAATCTGGAGTGCCAGAGTGCGCTCAGAGTGCGCTCTGGGCATTCGTAAACTCAGAGCATTGTCAGATTGTCAGTTCGTAAATTCAGAGCGTTTCGCTCTCAGTGCATTCAGAGTGCACACTGGACGGTCTGGCCGAGGATTAGGGTTGATCCGAGCGTTCTGACCTAACAACAGCAGTCAAGCACCCAAGCTAACTGGCTAATGTTGGCTAACTTGCTAGCTACTTCCAGACACAAATGAGGAACAGCTCACTCAGACCATTTTACTCGCCATAGCAGAGCTGGTTAGGCTGTTTTTATGTTATCCAGAGCGTTGGTGAATAACTGTGGTGCTGGCAACAATGTAATTACGTTTTTGCCAACGTTTACTGACACCAGCCGTATTCAATGGGTGTTGAGCGTTCGTAAATTCGTCAGTTATTCTGTGCTCTGGCACACTCAGACGAGAGTGCTCTGAAATCGGAGTAGATCGCCAGAGCGAATTTAACAGCTATGTCTATCGACAGTTGTCACAGTGACATCATGAACATTCTATTGAAATGGTTACTTGCATAGTGGAGTCTTTTCTTTAGACATGTAGCTAGCTAGCAAAACCATGAACCATAATCCCAACTCATAACGTTACTACCCTCAATGATTCTGCAGGTAACTAACCAACCAGCTTCAATGTTAGCTAGCTAGCTAACATTAGGCTATAACTAGCAATGCAAATGGCTCTGAGATACAAATAATATTACTACATAGATCATACACGTAACGTTAACTAGCGAGCCAGCCAGCTAACATTAGCTAGCTAGCTAACAGAACTCTTTAACTCTAAATGAAAAGAACTTTCTGACAAAATTAGAAGCGTGTAATATCTGAAAATGTAGCTAGCTAGACTATTTACCCATATACATGGATGGACGCTTCTCCCCCTCTGTCACAGATGCCATGGTTGCCCTTAGTTTGAAGATGTAATCCGAAGACAGGTGTTTTATACAACAGCCTTCTGTGTGTTCTCTTTTCGACTCCCTCTGCATATTTGCAATCAAATACCAACATTTTCTCCATCTCCTTAGCTATCATACTCTAATTCCACTGATTTCAAAACTCGGTCCTCCAGAAAGTGCGGGAGCAACACTTTTGCAGATCTACTATGTGATATCTTTCAAAAAAGCCGCGTTAGAAAGGATTACCTACACATCCTGACCAGCTCACGTTATAGACAGAAGCACGCTACATGGCAGACCAATCCATACTCGTCTCTCAGCATGTCCAGCCCACCCATTATCTCAGCCAATCATGGCTAGTAGGAAGGTTCCTGTTTTTTTCCCATCGCTAAACCAACTAGGCTCGTAATTTAACAATTGTATTCGTATTTACAGATGGCATACAAGTTTGTTATTAAGGCACATGAAAGTTCACATCTTCCAGAAGGCACATCTGCAATAAACGGATGTAGATTTGTTTTTTTAAGTTTACGTTCAAATGGCTCTCCTGTGAAGTAGTGACGCGGAACATACACCTAGATTCCTGAAATGAGTCACACATTACAACCAAAAAAATTACATAAATACACACCCACATCTACGGTATCCATATTAGGACAGGCTTAGTTGCTGAGCCTGAGGCAACTCCTGCTGAGGCTGTCCAAAATGGACAACCTATACATCATATTCATATCAGTAGAAAGGCACAAAATAACTTAGCAGCAGAGTGCACTTGGCCCGGGCTGGCCTCTCCAACCAGAGCCAGGCCATAGGTGTGGAAGTGTCTCTCTGGACTGGTGACAGCACCAAAGTGTGTGTGTATGCGTGTGTGCGTGCATACTTGCCTGCCTGTGTGTGTTTGTGTGACGGCCCAGAGCAGCGCAACGGTGCCGGGGAAGAGAGAAAGAACAACAAACCACTGAAAGACTCCATCTATCAGCCACATTTTACTGCTTTCGGGCCTGAGACTGCACAGAGCATTTATTTTATTTCTTTATTCTCTTTTTTTAAATCATCTGGCTAGTGTTCTTTGTGTGTGTGTGTGTGTGTGTGTGTGTGTGTGTGTGTGTGTGTGTGTGTGTGCATGTGCTTAGCGGTGCATCCATGTGTGTCTATGCATGTGTACTACCAAACGTGCTAATATGGCCTGGTACTCAGACCTCTATTGTCCCTCTAATCCAGGGTTGTGAAACGCATTCCACGGAGGGCCGAGTGTCTGCTGGTTTTTGGTTTTTCCTTTCAATTAAGACCTAGAAAACCAGGTGAGGGGAGTTCCTTACTTAGACCTAGACAACCAGGTGAGGGGAGTTCCTTACTAAGACCTAGACAACCAGGTGAGGGGAGTTCCTTACTAAGACCTAGACAACCAGGTGAGGGGAGTTCCTTACTAAGACCTAGACAACCAGGTGAGGGGAGTTCCTTACTAATTAGTGACCTCAAATGAATCAATCAAGTCCAAGGGAGGAGTGAAGACCGTTCTCTAAACACTTCATGATTTGAATAATCTGAAGGATTAGGACAAATGGAGATGGGAGTTAGAGCTCCCCCCCCCCCCAAAAGCCCCGGACCCAATATGCATAAATACATTCCGAAAGGACCTAAAGGACCGCCGGTCCGGTCCGAGTGAAGGAAGCAGCAGAAAAGCCAATTGTTTTGCTACGTTATTAAACCGGAGCCATGGAGAAAGGGAGAGAGAGGCACAGGGAGCAGCTGGAGGCTACTAAGGTGCAGAGGCCGTGTGGTGTGGGAATGTATGATTAAGACATGGGAGGCTCGGAGCACTGGAGCACAGAGGGGAGACCACAACCACTGATATCTCCCGCTAGACTAACCACAACCACTGCGAGTGGCGCAGTGGTCTAAGGCACTGCATCGCAGTGCTAGCTGTGCCACTAGAGATCCTGGTTCGAATCCAGGCTCTGTCGTAGCCGTCCGCGACCGGGAGACCCATGGGGCGGCGCACAATTGGCCCAGCGTCGTCCAGGGTAGGGGAGGGAATGGCCGGCAGGGATGTAGCTCAGTTGGTAGAGCATGGCGTTTGCAACGCCAGGGTTGTGGGTTCGATTCCCATGGGGGGCCAGTATGAAAATAATATATATAAAAAATAATGTATGCACTCACTAACTGTAAGTCGCTCTGGATAAGAGCGTCTGCTAAATGACTAAAATGTAAAAATGTAAATGTAAAATGTAATACAGTAGAGTGCTGTGACCAGCCTTGGAACCAGTATATCTCCAGTACGTGGTTGGAGGAATGTGGCACCAGTGTGTCCAGCGAGCCCAAAGCTCAGGGCCCATCATCCCACACTGGTGTCAAACAGCCCCCCTGTACTGTCAGGGGCCATTTTTCCAGGCCGGCACCCCGCACCACTTCAAACAGGCAGCCCAGCCATCACACATTCCACACCAACAAGACATCACTTTGAAACGTGGCGCCACACACCGTTCCACCATGCCGGGAAGTCAATAGCTACATCATCAGAGCGCCGTCCCTCAAACCACCTCTAGTTACCTCCTTTCTGAGTTTGAGACTGATCCTCTCACAACAAGCGTTCACAGTTGCACTGTAGAATTAGGCATTTATCCAGGTTTCTCCAAACATTAAATTTAGAAATGAAGGGTTAAGGTTAAGGGTTAAGGTTTTGGATAGCGTTAAAACATTAAGTTTACGCATTCATTCTGAATGGCGGAAATACACATGCACAAGTACACACACACACACACACACTCATGTACGCAAGCATACACACACAAAGCTTTGAGGAGCTGAAGTGTGAAGCACTGTTAGACAAACAGTAGCACTGTCTCCCAGGTAACGCTGACACACCTCTGCAGTTATAACCAGGGCCCCTTGTATTATGGGTGGACTGTGAGTGGGAAGGGGACCCTTGTTATGGGTAAACGGTTGCCATGAGTGCATTCTTCACAACATACACTCGCACACACTCCCACATGCAGTCACAAACATGTACACTACCGTTCAAAAGTTTGGGGCCACTTAGAAATGTCCTTGTTTTCGAAAGAAGAAGCAATTTTTCTGTCCATTAAAATAACATCAAATTGATCAGAAATACAGTGTAGACATTGTTAATGTTGTAAATGGCCATTGTAGCTTGAAACGGCAGATTTGTAATGGAATATCTACATAGGCGTACAGAGGCCCATTATCAGCAACCATCAGTACTGTGTTCCAATGGCACGTTGTGTTTGCTAATCCAAGTTTATCATTTTAAAAGGCTAATTGATCATTAGAAAGCCCCTTTGCAATTATGTTAGCACAGCTGAAAACTGTTGTTCTGATTAAAGAAGCAATAAAACTGGCCTTCTTGAGACAATTTGTGTATCTGGAGCATCAGCAATTGTGGGTTCGATTACAGGCTCAAAATGGCCAGAAACACATTACTTTCTTCTGAAACTCATCAGTCTATTATTGTTCTGAGAAATGAAGGCTATTCCATGCGAGAAATTGCCAAGAAACTGAAGATCTATTACAACGCTCTGTGCTACTCCCTTCACAGAACAAACTGGCTCTATACAGAATAGAAAGAGGAGTGGGAGGCCCCGGTGCACAACTGAGCAAGAGGACAAATATATTAGATTGTCTAGTTTGAGAAACAGACGCCTCACAGGTCCTCAACTGGCAGCTTCATTAAATAGTACCCGCAAAACACCAGTCTCAACGTCAACAGTGAAGAGGCTACTCCGGGATGCTGACCTTCTAGGTAGAGTTGCAAAGAAAAAGCCATATCTCTGACTGGCCAATAAAAATAAAATATTAAGATGAGCAAAAGAACACAGACACTGGACTTTTTCTTGGCAACTCTGCCTAGGTCAGCATCCCGGAGTCAACTCTTCATTGTTGACGTTGAGACTGGTGTTTTGCGGGTACTATTTAATGAAGCTGCCAGTTGAGGACCTGTGAGGCGTCTGTTTTTCAAACTAGACACTCTAATGTATTTGTCCTCTTGATCAGTTGTGCACCGGGGCCTCCCTGTAGAGCCAGTGTGCGCTGTTCTGTAAAGGGAGTAGTACACAGCGTTGTACGAGATCTCCAGTTTCTTGGCAATTTCTCGCATGAAATAGCCTTCATTTCTCAGAACAAGAATAGACTGACGAGTTTCAGAAGAAAGTTATTTGTTTCTGGCCATTTTGATCCTGTAATCGAACCCACAATTGCTAATACTCAACTAGTCTCAAGAAGGCCAGTTTTATCTGTGCTAACATAATTGCAAAAGGGTTGGAACACAGGACTGATGGTTGCTGATAATGGGCCTCTGTACACCTATGTAGAATCAGCTGTTTCCAGCTACAATAGCCATTTACAACATTAACAATGTCTATACTGTATTTCTGATGAATTTGATGTTATTTATATACACACAAAAAAAGCATACAAAATAGATACACGTATAGCCAACCAGCAAAGTCAAATACACATGCATTCACAAACTATCCAGCACTTCAAAAACGCTGGTAACTTTCACACTTTGTCACTAAAATCTCCAACATGGCTCGAAAAGAATACAATGCCAATGTTCTCACTCTGAGCCTCTCTCCTCCTCTCCCTCTCTGTCCCTCTCTCTCACCTTCTCCCTCTCTCTCCCTCTGACCATCACATCTATTTTGCTGAAACTCACTTTTTCCTTTCTCTGTGTATTGACATGAAGAAAGGTGTATTTCTATTCTCGGGGGCTATGGGTGGATGGGGAGGTTGTTGCTCCTCAAACAGACTGACAGACATGATTTCTGGGAAGGGGTGGATTTAGGAGCATAGGTGCACATTCCCATAGAATTACATAGGAGCTCTATGCACATTCCCATATACAGGTATAGTTTAGCCCTGGCTCTGTTCCAATGTCCACAATAGAATACCATTAAGAATGAAGCGATGTATTGGCCATGCATTCTAAATGGTAAATCAGTGTGGATATTGCCTGAGTGCATGAATGTGTGTGACTTTTTCCTCAGTGAGTTTGTGTGTACGTGTTTGTGTTCATGAGTGCGTGCATTGGTGTATGCTTGTGTCTGTGCGTATGTATAGGTGTTTGTGTGTACGTGTGTGTGTGTGTGTGTGTATGTGTGTGTGTGTGCGCGCACAGTCTGTCACTTGTTTGTATGTTGCTGTTATTTCCAGCACTCTGCACCCTCTTCATAATGGCCCTGCAGAGGCCTCGCCTGCTGATTATCATAGACCTGCCAAAATCTCCAGGGAGACATTCTCATGATTCTACACAAACACTCACCAAACCCACAGGTGTTAAATAGCCCACCTCACCCAAGCCAGCGCTGAGTCTGTCCAACAGTACTGTCTTCCAGAAACACATCATTCTTCACCAACATGGATAGCTTCTGCAACCATGTCAATGGTTTAGTCTCAAATGGCACCCTATTCCCTATATAGTGCACTACAGTACTTTTGACCAGGGCCTATAGGGCTCTGGTCAAACGTAGAGCACTATATAGGGAATATTATTTTTCTTTTAGTTACAGGTAACTGCCAAAATAATGGAAACACTTGAGTAAATGAGGAATACAAAGTATATTGAAAGTAGGTGCTTCCACACAGGTGTGGTTCCTGAGTTAATTAAGCAATTAACATCCCATCGTGCTTAGGGTAATGTATAAAATGCTGGGCAGGCCATTATTTTGGCTATTATTTTGGCTACCATGGCTATGCCCCCATAGGATGACAATTCCCCCATCCACAGGGCATGAGTGGTCACTGAATGGTTTGATGAGCATGAAAACAATGCAAACCATATGCCATGGCCCTCTCAGTCACTAAATCTCAACCCAATTGAACACTTATGGGAGATTCTGGAGCGCCGCCTGAGACAGCGTTATCCACCACCATCAACAAAACTCGAAATGCATCCCTCTAGTAGAGTTCCAGACACTTGTAGAATCTATGCCAAGGTGCATTGAAGCTGTTCTGGCTTGTGCTGGCATCAACGCTCTATTAAGACACTTTATTTATTTTGCCGGTTACCTGTACATTGCAATAGGCAAGCTCAATCAAGCCCAGAAAAAGTATTTGAAAATATTTCAAATAGAACTTGAACCCAGACTGGATCCTGTGGTTTTGCACTGAGGACTGATACTGAAATTACATCATAAATGACGTTGGGGTTAGGCTAAGTTAATTGGCTCACCTCAATGGTCCTTATCAGTGGCCTAGCTTTGTATTGGGCAACATCTGAGCTAGGCTTATAGGTTTAGGGTTATCTTAACTTTATTGTGTTTATCTGTGGAGATGCGTCACTGGCTCTTTGGTGGACTTAAGGCAGAGTCAATCCAGGATGTTCTGTTTGACCCCCAGATAGTGTAGGCCTATACAGATAAAGTCCTCTAAGGCACCTCTATCACTTACACACAGCCAGAGACAGAGAGTGAGACAGAGACACAGACTCCTACTGTATTTTGGTAGGGCCCTGATGTTTTCCTGACTGTATGGTCTATTCTATAGGCAATAACTAAGGCTCTGAGTTTTTTCTGGTCAGGTCAAATGATGCTGTGTGCTCATAACACCCAACGGACTTAGATAACTACAGTCTAAACATCAGCATCAGCGTTGACATTCTGTAGAATTCAAACTGGCGCCTTGCTGGCAGTGACATCACACTGATGCTCTAAAACACTCCATGCCTGTACCCTCTTAATGAGCTAACAAAGGTTATAGGTAAAATGACCCCGCTTCAACCGAGCACATCTAACCTTGCACATGTGGCCAGCACGTCTCCTAGGTTATGGGTTCCAGTAACGGCGGGTCAACAGTCAGCAGTGGTCAACGCCGGACTGCTCGGTAACATCATCCGAGACCCAATGCTGTTTTCGTCCCCCTGTCAACATTTACCTGTCTCCATGGTAACCAGCACCTAGTTAAGGACTAATGGGTAGAGACCACTCCCACCCCCCTCACCCCCACCCAAACCCAGGGGTTAAAGTTCTCTGTCACTGAAACGGATTTCCATCCTATGGAATCTAGAGAGGTCGTTTTTTAGATCAGTGTAGATTTCCTCTGTTATGCTGTGTGCACTGAACTGACATGCATGACTGTTGCTCATACTCCAATGTTTAGATGAAGGGAATTAAACAATCTATAATGCTCACCACCGCAGCGTTCAACTCAAACAGAGGTGTGTAGCCTACTGTAACTGCTGAAGAAATTCAAACCTAAGCTTTATAACTCAGGATATGATAACTTTCCAGTGCTACTATTTTTACCATGTACTGTTGTTATTAAAACAAAATCAGACAACCCCATAGTAGAATAGTTTACCTATTTACCTAGTCGGCTTGTTGTTGTGTGTTCTATGGGAGATAAATATTCCTCTTGAGGCATATTCAAGTAGCGAGAGCCATAGGGATTCACAATTAATCATTATTCACATTTAATTCAGGATTATCTGTAATCATGGTAGCATCCACATTAATGTAGAAGGGTTTAAGAACATATTCTGACTCCAAAATGGCACCATACATTATTTACCATTCATTTCTATTGAACACAAAATAATCTGAAACACAACCAAAACGCACTGCAAATGCATCCAACAAGTTTGTAGTCACAAGCTTGATGTAATTATTGCGTGCTAGGCATATGGGACCAAATATTAAAGTTTTGACTGCTTTATTTATAGGAATCTTTAGGGATGTCAATAATTTTGACCCCTATCTTGTTCAGAAAAAAAATGATATTACTTATTAAACAACATCTCTTTCTCTGAACAATTGTATTAGTATAAAATAACATAATTTCCCTTTTTTTTAGCATACAAAATAGCTCAGGTTCTAAGCTAACATATGGAATTGTTCTAAAATGATCATACCAAGGATTATTAAGCTATTTGAGTTTGAATTACAAGACCCCTTAAGGTATCAAAAAAAGATGTAAAGAAATGATTGGATAAAACATTGAATGTGGCATTACTGCTATTAGCTAATAGAAACACATTGAATAAGAGATTCACTACATGGAACAACAGATACTCTCAAAAAAATCTAAAGGAAGTTTGTTCTGAAGTGTCTGTCCTACATCTGAGAGATATAAGAAAAAGATCAGGAAACCATTATTTTGTTCAACTGGTACCGGGGACTTTCAGACAAGTCTTGTGAGGCTTTTGGGAGTCCTAGAGCAAAACGGAGAACACCATCGTGCTTGTGAGAGTCTCATCTTTCAATAGAGTGATCAACATACGATTTTGTGAGAAGACCTATGTTCGGGATGTCTCATGGTCTGACAAACACCACTCTAGCTCTGCCAGCTTTCACCGCTGATGCGGAAGAGCGATAACGGTGGATGCTGTGGATTGAGGCGCAGCCCATGCAAAATAACAGATATCTCTAGCTTAAACAAACAGATTTTGATGGGGATTGTTTTATTATGTTAATTTGATTTCCACGGGGACGCGATCATTGTAAGCTAAGGTTTAATCCCATTTTAAGATAATCTTGTAATGAAATGTGGCCAGTCCAGGCAGCATGTCAGGGGTTGGCGGTTAAGGGTTAGAGGTCAGGGTCCAGCGCCATGCTGCTCAGAATGGGAGGGCTGACTGACGTTGGCGTCGGATGGAGGTGGCACTTTTTTTCTCGTTCTCACATTCCAACCATTCCATTTCCTGTCCTTTGAAAGGTAATACCATGGCAACTAGAATAAGCCGACTTCAAAACACAGGGTAGGTGGCTGGCTGTCATTTCTTCCATGTGTCTACCTCTACCACACACAGTATATGCCTGCACACAAACAAGTGCACATACACATACAGTGAGGGAAAAAAGTGTTTTATCCCCTGCTGATTTTGTACGTTTGCCCACTGACAAAGACATGATCAGTCTATAATTTTAATGGTAGGTTTATTTGAACAGTGTGAGACAGAATAACAACAAAAAAATCCAGAAAAACGCATGTCAAAAATGTTATAAATTGATTTGCATTCTAATGAGGGAAATAAGTATTTGACCCCTCTGCAAAACATGACTTAGTACTTGGTGGCAAAACCCTTATTGGCAATCACAGAGGTCAGACGTTTCTTGTAGTTGGCCACCAGGTTTGCACACATCTCAGGAGGGATTTTGTCCCACTCCTCTTTGCAGATCTTCTCCAAGTCATTAAGGTTTCGAGGCTGACGTTTGGCAACTCGAACCTTCAGCTCCCTCCACAGATTTTCTATGGGATTAAGGTCTGGAGACTGGCTAGGCCACTCCAGGACCTTAATGTGCTTCTTCTTGAGCCACTCCTTTGTTGCCTTGGCCGTGTGTTTTGGGTCATTGTCATGCTGGAATACCCATCCACGACCCATTTTCAATGCCCTGGCTGAGGGAAGGAGGTTCTCACCCAAGATTTGACGGTCCATGGCCCTGTCCATTGTCCCTTTGATGCGGTGAAGTTGTCCTGTCCCCTTAGCAGAAAAACACCCCCTTAGCATAATGTTTCCACCTCCATGTTTGACGGTGGGGATGGTGTTCTTGGGGTCATAGGCAGCATTCCTACTCCTCCAAACACGACGAGTTGAGTTGATGCCAAAGAGCTCGATTTTGGTCTCATCTGACTACAACACTTTCACCCAGTTCTCCTCTGAATCATTCAGATGTTCATTGGCAAACTTCAGACGGGCCTGTATATGTGCTTTCTTGAGCAGGGGGACCTTGCGGGCGCTACAGGATTTCAGTCCTTCACGGCGTAGTGTGTTACCAATTGTTTTCTTGGTGACTATGGTCCCAGCTGCCTTGAGATCATTGACAAGATCCTACCGTGTAGTTCTGGGCTGATTCCTCACCGTTCTCAATGTCATTGCAACTCCACGAGGTGATATCTTGCATGGAGCCCCAGGCCGAGGGAGATTGACAGTTATTTTGTGTTTCTTCCATTTGCGAATAATCGCTCCAACTGTTGTCACCTTCTCACCAAGCTGCTTGGCGGTGGTCTTGTAGCCCATTCCAGCCTTGTGTAGGTCTACAATCTTGTCCCTGATATCCTTGGAGAGCTATTTGGTCTTGGCCATGGTGGAGAGTTTGGAATCTGATTGATTGATTGCTTCTGTGGACAGGTGTCTTTTATACAGGTAACAAGCTGAGATTAGGAGCACTCCCTTTAAGAGTGTGCTCCTAATCTCAGCTCGTTACCTGTATAAAAGACACCTGGGAGCCAGAAATCTTTCTGATTGGGAGGGGGTCAAATACTTATTTCCCTCATTAAAATACAAATCAATTTATAACATTTATGACATAAGTTTATCTGGATTTCTTTGTTGTTATTCTGACTCTCACTGTTCAAATAAACCTACCATTAAAATTATAGACTGATCATTTCTTTGTCAGTGGGCAAACGTACAAAATCAGCAGGGGATCAAATACTTTTTTCCCTCACTGTATTCATTTTAATGAGGGAAATAAGTATTTGACCCCCTCTCAATCAGAAAGATTTCTGGCTCCCAGGTGTCTTTTATACAGGTAACGAGCTGAGATTAGGAGCACACTCTTAAAGGGAGTGCTCCTAATCTCAGCTTTTTACCTATATAAAAGACACCTGTCCACAGAAGCAATCAATCAATCAGATTCCAAACTCTCCACCATAGCCAAGACCAAAGAGCTCTCCAAGGATGTCATGGACAAGATTCTAGACCTACGCAAGGCTGGAATGGGCTACAAGACCATCGCCAAGCAGCTTGGTGAGAAGGTGACAACAGTTGGTGCGATTATTCGCAAATGGAAGAAACACAAAATAACTGTCAATCTCCCTCGGCCTGGGGCTCCATGCAAGATCTCACCTCGTGGTGTTGCAATGATCAAGAGAACGGTGAGGAATCAGCCCAGAACTACATGGGAGGATCTTGTCAATGATCTCAAGGCAGCTGGGACCATAGTCACCAAGAAAACAATTGGTAACACACTACGCCGTGAAGGACTGAAATCCTGCAGCACCCGCAAGGACCCCCTGCTCAAGAAAGCACATATACATGCCCGTCTGAAATTTGCCAATGAACATCTGAATGATTCAGAGGAGAACTGGGTGAAAGTGTTGTGGTCAGATGAGACCAAAATCGAGCTCTTTGGCATCAACTCAACTCGCCATGTTTGGAGGAGGAGGAATGCTGCCTATGACCCCAAGAACACCATCCCCACCGTCAAACATGGAGGTGGAAACATTATGCTTTGGGGGTGTTTTTCTGCTAAGGGGACAGGACAGCTTTACCGCATCAAAGGGACGATGGACGGGGCCATGTACCGTCAAATCTTGGGTGAGAACCTGCTTCCCTCAGCCAGGGTATTGAAAATGGGTTGTGGATGGGTATTCCAGCATGACAATGACCCAAAACACATGGCCTAGGTAACAAAGGAGTGGCTCAAGAAGAGGCACATTAAGGTCCTGGAGTGGCCTAGCCAGTCTCCAGACCTTAATCCCATAGAAAATCTGTGGAGGGAGCTGAAGGTTCGAGTTGCCAAACATCAGCCTCGAAATCTTAATGACTTGGAGAAGATCTGCAAAGAGGAGTGGGACAAAATCCCTCCTGAGATGTGTGCAAACCTGGTGGCCAACTACAAGAAACGTCTGACCTCTGTGACCTCTGTGATTGCCAACAAGGGTTTTGCCACCAAGTACTAAGTCATGTTTTGCAGAGGGGTCAAATACTTATTTATAACATTTTTGACATGCGTTTTTCTGGATTTCTTTGTTGTTATTCTGTCTCTCACTGTTCAAATAAACCTACCATTAAAATTATAGACTGATCATATCTTTGTCAGTGTGCAAACGTACAAAATCAGCAGGGGACCAAATGCTTTTTTCCCTCACTGTACGTGCGCTTGAACACACACACAATCCTCAGTCCATCATTTGGGATTAGTGAAAAGTCAACAGATATTTCCAAAGGCATGGCATTGGCATTTTTCCTGGTTTCTACCTGTAGAGTACATAGTCATCAAATGTTCCCCAAGGATCTTCAGCTTATAATAATATATTTTCATTCAACTGGTAGCTATACTAAATGGTGGTGGAGGCAAAGAGAGAGTACATAGAGAGGGAGGACACAGAGAGGGAGAGATACAAACATACATCAATGAGCATGAAACCCTACACTCTTGGAAAAACAGGTGCTACCTCGAACCTACAGTATATAAAATGATTATTTGGCTATCCCCATAGGAGAACCCTTTGAAGAACCCTTTTTGATTCCAGGTAGAACCCTTTTGGTTCCAGGTAGAACATGTTTGAGTTCCATATTAAACCCTTTCCACAGGGTTCTACATGGAACACAAAATAGTTATTCCTGGATCCAAAAAGGGTTATCCTATGGGGACAGCCAAATAATCCATTTGGAACCCTTTCTTCTAAGAGTATATATGTGTGTCCCAAATCACACCCTATTCCATTTATAATACAATTATTTGGACAAGGGCCCATGGGACTCTGGTCAAAGGTAGTGCACTATTAAGGGAATAGGGTGCCATGTGGGACTATGTAGATACTTAACTACAGCATACTATGAGGGAGACAGTGAGCAAATGAGGGGGAAAAAAGGAGGAAGAAGGCTTGTTTGACAGGCATGTGAAAGCTTAGTGAAAACAGAGAGATGAAAGAGGGAGAGAGAGAGAGAAATAGGAGTTAGGGAGCACACGTTCAGTAGTCTCAGCCTACATGATCATAGAGCCCCGCTGAAAGCTCACAGAACAATGGCCCCACTGTGTGTGTGTGTGTTTACCTCTGATAAAGACCAAGAGGTCCTGCTCTCCTCTCATCTCCTATTCTCCCCCTCCCCCCTCCTATTCTCCTCCTCTCCTCTCCTCTCTTCCCGTACCCTTTGTAGCCAGCTGCTTTCTTCCTCTCCTTTCTTCATCCCTCATACTGCATAGCTTCTCAACAGATGAAAGGGGGATGAGATAAGACCAGGTAAAAGAGTGCAGGATGGAAAGAGGAAAAGTGATAAGGACAAAAACAATGGAGGCATTTGATAGCGTGAGAGCATGGGCTGGAGATGTGAATGTGTGCGTGTGTGCGTGCTATACTAAGTTTCAAATCATATTAACGGTTAATGCGACTCTCGGTTTTAAGCATGTCCTCACTCTACACCTGTAGGAAGATGAGGTCAGAAAAAGAGAGAGGAATGGAACGGAGAGGTAGAAGGATGAAGGGATGATCTATGTGCCTCATCATTGACCTCTTGATCTCACTTCTCCCAACCCATTAGATGTAAAGTCTACCAGCCACCCGGACAGCTGATGAATCTGTGGGTTTGCACAACCAAAGAATTTCTGCACAAACTGTCAGAAACCGTCTCAGGGATGCTCATTTGCGTGCTTGTCGTCCTCACCAGGGTCTTGACCTTACTGCAGTTCGGCGTCGTAACTGACTTCAGTGGGCAAATGCTCACCTTCGATGGCCACTGGCACGCTGGAGTGTGCTCTTCATAGATGAATCCCGGTTTCAACTACCAGGCAGATGGCAGAGTGTATGGCGTTGTGTGGGCGAGTGGTTTGCTGATGTCAACGTTGTGAACAGAGTGCCCCATGGTGGCGGTGGGGTTATGGTATTGGCAGGCATAAGCTACGGACAACGAACACAATTGCATTTTATTGATGGCTATTTGAATGTACAGAGATACCATGACGAGATCCTGAGGCCCATTGTCGTGCCATTCATCCGCCGCCATCACCTCATGTTTCAGCATGATAATGCACGGCCCCATGTCACAAGGATCTGTATACAATTCCTGGAACCTGAAAATGTCCCAGTTCTTCCATGGCCTGCATACTCACCAGACATGACAGCCATTGAGCATGTTTAGGATGCTCTGGATCGATGTGTACGACAGCGTGTTCCAGTTCCCGCCAATATCCAGCAACTTCGCACAGCCATTGAAGAGGAGTGGGACAACATTCCACAGACCACAATCAACAGCCTGATCAACTCTATGCAAAGGAGTGTGTGTCGAGCTGCATTAGGCAAATGGTGGTCACACCAGATACTGACTGGTCTTCTGATCCACGCCCCCTACCTTTTTTTAAAAGGTATCTGTGACCAGCAGAGGCATATCTGTATTCCCAGTCATGTGAAATCGATAGATTAGGGCTAATTTATTTATTTCAATTGACTGATTTCCTTATATGAACTGTAACTCTTAAAACTGTAAAATCTTCGAAATTGTTGCATGATGTATACTTAGAAAGCATTTCAATCATTTCAAAACCCTATTCCCCCACTTTTGTTGAATAATAGAAAATATGATATTTTCATCATATTTGTACTATGTACTTGAGATTGTGTCTTCAAAAGTGAGTACAAATCAGCAATTTATAAAAAATAAATGATAATGATAATTCATTACTTTTGGGATTACATAGATTATGTCTAGCATTCTTCCAGACTCCTCATGTCTTACTTCAGCACATACAGTTCTCTCTCTCTCTCTCTCTCTCTCTCTCTCTCTCTCTCTCTCTCTCTCTCTCTCTCTCTCTCTCTCTCTCTCTCTCTCTCTCTCTCTCTCTCTCTCTCTCAATCTCCCCTTATCTTTCTCTGACTCTCTCTCCCTATATCCTTTCTCCCTCTGCATTCTTGGAGTGACTCACTATGGCTGTTCTGAAAGGCAAACACCACTGCCGGCACCGATGTAAGAGCTCAACCTGTATTGACCTTCACTCTCCAACATCTCACTTTTGACCTGTTCTGCCTTAATGTCAATAATCTAATTCAAATAGTCTCAGAACAATCATATCACTTATAATGAGGCAACTTGAAAAAGTAAAAGAAAGAAGGAATAGCTGGCAAAAACATCCTAAGAGATTAAGTACGTATCAAAAACATATATACAGTGCCTTCGGAGAGTATTCAGACCCCTTGACTTTTTCCATATTTTTTTACATTACAGCCTTATACTAAAATTGATTAAATCGTTTTTTCCCCCTCATCAATCTACACACAATCACCCATAATGACAAAGCAAAAACAGGTTTTTAGAAATTTTTGCTAATTTATATTAAAAAGAATAATAATGAAATATCACATTTACATACAGTGGGGAGAACAAGTATTTGATACACTGCCGATTTTGCAGGTTTTCCTACTTATAAAGCATGTAGAGGTCTGTAATTTTTATCATAGGTACACTTCAACTGTGAGAGACGGAATCTAAAACAAAAATCCAGAAAATCACATTGTATGATTTTAAAGTAATTTATTCGCATTTTATTGCATGACATAAGTATTTGATACATCAGAAAAGCAGAACTTAATATTTGGTACAGAAACCTTCGTTTGCAATTACAGAGATCATACGTTTCCTGTAGGTCTTGACCAGGTTTGCACACACTGCAGCAGGGATTTTGGCCCACTCCTCCATACAGACCTTCTCCAGATCCTTCTGGTTTCCGGGCTGTCGCTGGGCAATACGGACTTTCAGCTCCCTCCAAAGATTTTCTATTGGGTTCAGGTCTGGAGACTGGCTAGGCCACTCCAGGACCTTGAGATGCTTCTTACGGAGCCACTCCTTAGTTGCCCTGGCTGTGTGTTTCAGGTCGTTGTCATGCTGGAGACCCAGCCATGACCCATCTTCAATGCTCTTACTGAGGGAAGGTTGTTGGCCAAGATCTCGCGATACATGGCCCCATCCATCCTCCCCTCAATACGGTGCAGTCGTCCTGTCCCCTTTGCAGAAAAGCATCCCCAAAGAATGATGTCTCCACCTCCATGCTTCACGGTTGGGATGGTGTTCTTGGGGTTGTACTCATCCTTCTTCTTCCTCCAAACACGGCGAGTGGAGTTTAGACCAAAAAGCTCTATTTTTGTCTCATCAGACCACATGACCTTCTCCCATTCCTCCTCTGGATCATCCAGATGGTCATTGGCAAACTTCAGACGGGCCTGGACATGCGCTGGCTTGAGCAGGGGACCTTGCGTGCGCTGCAGGATTTTAATCCATGACGGCGTAGTGTGTTACTAATTGTTTTCTTTGAGACTGTGGTCCCAGCTCTCTTCAGGTCATTGACCAGGTCATGCCGTGTAGTTCTGGGCTGATCCCTCACCTTCCTCATGATCATTGATGCCCAACAAGGTGAGATCTTGCATGGAGCCCCAGACTGAGGGTGATTGACAGTCATCTTGAACTTCTTCGATTTTCTAATAATTGAGCCAACAGTTGTTGCCTTCTCACCAAGCTGCTTGCCTATTGTCCTGTAGCCCATCCCAGCCTTGTGCAGGTCTACAATTTTATCCCTGATGTCCTTACACAGCCCTCTGGTCTTGGCCATTGTGGAGAGGTTGGAGTCTGTTTGATTGAGTGTGTGGACAGGTGTCTTTTATACAGGTAACAAGTTCAAACAGGTGCAGTTAATACAGGTAATGAGTGGAGAACAGGAGGGCTTCTTAAAGAAAAACTAACAGGTCTGTGAGAGCCGGAATTCTAACTGGTTGGTAGGTGATCAAATACTTATGTCATGCAATAAAATGCAAATTAATTACTTAAAAATCATACAATGTGATTTTCTGGATTTTTGTTTTAGATTCCGTCTCTCACAGTTGACGTGTACCTATGATAAAGATTACAGACCTCTACATGCTTTGTAAGTAGGAAAACCTGCAAAATCGGCAGTGTATCAAATACTTGTTCTCCCCACTGTAAGTATTCAGAGCCTTTACTCAGTACTTTGTTGAAGCACCTTTGGCAGCAATTACAGCCCAGAGTCTTCTTGGGTATGACGGTACAAGCTTGGCACACCTGTATTTGGGGAGTTTCTCCATTCTTCTCTCCAGAGATGTTCGATCGGGTTCAAGTCCGGGCTCTGGCTGGGCCACTCAAGGACATTGATGGTGCCAGGTTTCCTCCAGAAGTGACGCTTGGCATTCAGGCCAAAGAGTTAAATCTTGGTTTCATCAGACCAGAGAATCTTGTTTCTCATGGTCTGAGAGTCTTTAGCTGCCTTTTGGCAAACTCCAAGCGGGCTGTCATGTACCTTTTACTGAGGAGTGGCTTCTGTCTGGTCACTCTACCATAAAGGCCTGATTGGTGGAGTGCTGCAGAGATAGTTGTCCTTCTGGAAGTTTCTCCCATCTCCACAGAGGAACTCTAGAGCTCTGTCAGAGTGACCATCGGGTTCTTGGTCACCTCCCTGACCAAGACCAGTTATGCCGGGCGGCCAGCTCTAGGAAGAGTCTTGGTGGTTCCAAACTTCTTCCATTTAAGAATGATGGAGGCCACTGTGTTCTTGGGGACCTTCAATGCTGCAGAAATGTTTTGGTACCATTCCCCAGATCTGTGCCTCGACACAATCCTGTCTGTGAGCTCTGCAGACAATTCCTTCGACCTCATGGCTTGGTTTTTGCTCTGACATGTACTGTCAACTGTGGGACCTTATATATACAGGTGTGTGCCTTTCCAAATCATGTCCAATCAATTGAATTTACCACAGGTGGACTCCAATCAAGTTGTAGAAACATCTCAAAGAGTTGATAAATGGAAACAGGATGCACCTGAAATCAATTTCGAGTCTCATAGCAAAGGGTCTGAAGCGTTGGCTGGAGTAGTGTAAAGCTCGCCGCCATTGGACTCTGGAGCAGTGGAAATGCGTTCTCTGGAGTGATGAGTCACGCTTCACCATCTGGCAGTCGGATGGACGAATCTGGGTTTGGCGGATGCCAAAGATTCCCTACTGTATCCCTCTTGATCACACAAGTGGAGAAACACACACACACACACACACACACACACACACACACACACGCACTAGTTTTGTGAGGACACAATACAGTACATACAGTAGCCCAATAACCTCTACCTATCACCTCATCATAAGAAGAGATGGTTAAAACAATTGTTTTCACTATTGTGTATGAATAACAGGACACTGTCCAATATGTATTTTCTATCCAGGGGGATAGGCTTTCTCCAAGTATGACTTTATCAGTGTACGGGTACCTACCTTGTCTGCATCCAAAATTGCACTCTATTCCTTATAAAGTGCACTACTTCTGACCAGGGCCCTTGGGGATCTATGGGTGCCATTTGAAACGCACACCTTATTTTTAATAGTGTCCAGGCATGGCTTTCACGTTGCCCTGTAAAATACTCTAGTCACACACCTTCATCAGATGGGCTTTAGGGAAACACATTGGATGAGTGAATGAGTGTATAGTGTGGGTGTGTGTGTGTGTGTGTTTGCTCAGTGCTGGTATACATTTTCTGTTTGTTTTGTTTATAGGTACATACGCTACATGACCTAAAGTATGTGGACACCAGTTTGTTGAACATCTCATTCCAAAATCATGGGCATTAATATGTAGCTGGTCCCCCCTTTACTGCTATAACAGCCACCACTCAGGGACTTGCTTCCATTCAGCCACAAGAGCATTAGTGAGGTCGAGCAATGATGTGGGCGATTAGGCCTGGCTCGCAGTCTGCGTTCCAATTCATCCCAAAGGTGTTCGATGGGGTTGAGGTCAGGGCTCTGTGCAAGCCAGTCAAGATCTTCCACACCGATCTCGACAAACCATTTCTGTATGTACCTCGCTTTGTGCACGGGGGCATTGTTATGCTAAAACAGGAACGGGCCTTCCACAAACTGTTGCCACAAAGTTAGAAGTACAGAATCAACGGGAATGCTGTAGCGTTAAGATTTCCCTTCATTGGATCAAGTTGTAGAAACATCTCAAGGATGATAAATGGAAACAGGATGAACCTGAGATCAATTTCCGAGTCTCATAGCAAAGGGTCTAAATACTTACAGTATATAAATAAGGTATTTCTGTTTTCATTTTTAATACATTTGCAAAAATGTCTAAAAACCTGTTTTCGCTTTGTCATTATGGGGTATTGTGTGTTGTTTGATAAAAAAATAATATATATATATATATATATATATATTTAATCAATTTTAGAATAAGGCTGTAACGTAACAAAATGTGGAAAAGTCAAGGGGTCTGAATACTTTGAGAATGCACTGTACATACTGTACAGTTTTATTCATTGCTGACTTTTTAAGCCTTTAAAAGGGACATTTCACTGAGCCAATTCCAATCAAGTCAATTTAAACACAATTGACCAAACCACTAACTGCATGAGGTGATACTGATTGAAAGTGCTTGAATATGGAAGGATTTGAATGGTGAACGAATGAAACACAAAAACACACATCTTGCTCGTGAATAAATACTTGCATAAACATTTTAAAGGGACCAACATCTCACAGTCTAACTATTATACAACCTCCCTACCACACTGCACTCTCTGTTCAGCCAATTCGCTCAAGATCCACTCTGAAATTCGACGTCCGTCCAGATAAGCAGGACGTCGGGAGATGACTTCAAAACTGTCCACTAGGGGTAACGGTGAGCGCTATTACCATCAAGTAGGCTTGGGTTTTGCTAGGGTGTGGTGGATGGACGTAAGCCCAGAGCTCTGGCTCCGAGGGTCGTGTGATCATCCCAGTGCTACGCACTTGTTTTTTATGTTTTTGTTTTAAAACATCTTAACCATTTGGAATTAATGCCTAAACATAACGTGGAGTTGTTTTTTATTTTAACCCTATCCTAAAACGTAACCCTTAACTCAACCATTCGGAATTCATGCTTAAACTTAAACTTCAAAATGTGACATTCATGGACAAACGTCGGATTCTGCAGTGAGAGCTTGTTGCTGTGTCTGTCTCTCTTTCATTTTCTCTTTCACATGCACACGCACACGCACACACATCACTTCAATTCACACATACACAAACACACACACACACGCAGAGCCACTCATCTGTTTTTCCCATCAGGGGCTCAGGAGGCTCTTTTCTGCCCGTTCATCCTGTCTTGGGGTGGGTGTGGTTTTCTTCCCATCCTTCCTTGTTTAGCCATAGGACTTTGTCATCGTCGGTGTGATGCAGCCTTCTGCTGCTGCTGCCACCCTCATTAGGAATTAATGGCATTTTTCCCAGGAGTGTGGAGGCTGCCTGGCTCACCTGAAGGAAGTGTGTGTGTGTGTGTGTGTGTGTGTGTGTGTGTGTGTGTGTGTGTGTGTGTGTGGATACAAATGTAGCTGCATTTTGCAAGATTTATATAGTCATATTATGGGTCATATAACCTGCTGAAAAACTGCAGTTTTTTTTTTTTTTATAGGTCCCAGCCATTTACTTGGTTACCACTTCAAATCAAATCAAATGTTATTTGTCACATGCGCCGAATACAACAGGTGCAGACCTTACCGTGAAATGCTTACTTACAAGCCCTTAACCAAAAATGCAGTTTTAAGTAAATATGTGTTAAGAAAGTATTTACTAAAATAAACTGAAGTAAAAAATATATAGGTAAAAAATAAAAATGCGAAAAATAGAGGCAGATGTGTTGTTACCTAACCTTACCACTTGGGTTTGGCCCATCAGGAAGTCCAGGATCCAGTTGCAGAGGGAGGTGTTTAGTCCCAGGGTCCTTAGCTTAGTGATGAGCTTTGAGGGCACTATGGTGTTGAACGCTGAGCTGTAGTCAATAAATAGCATTCTCACATAGGTGTTCCTTTTGTCCAGGTGGGAAGGGGCAGTGTGGAGTGCAATAGAGATTGCATCATATGTGGATCTGTTGGGGCGGTATGCAAATTGGAGTGGGTCTAGGATTTCTGGGATAATGGTGTTGATGTGAGCCATGACCAGCCTTTAAAGCACTTCATGGCTACAGACGGGGTCGGTTGTCATTTAGGCAGGTTACCTTAGTGTTCTTGGGCACAGGGACTATGGTGGTCTGCTTGAAAGATGTTGGTATTACAGACTCAGTCAGGGACAGGTTGAAAATGTCAGTGAAGACACTTGCCAGTTGGTCAGCGCATGCTCGGAGTACACGTCCTGGTAATCCATCTGGCCCTGCGGCCTTGTGAATGTTGACCTGTTTAACGGTCTTACTCACATCGGCTACGGAGAGCGTGATCACACAGTCGTCCGGAACAGCTGATGCTCTCATGCATGCTTCAGTGTTGCTTGCCTCGAAGCGAGCATAGAAGTAATTTAGCTCGTCTGGTAGGCTCGTGTCACTGGGCAGCTCGCGGCTTTGCTTCCCTTTGTAGTCTGTAATAGTCACCCCTCCATAGCTTTACTTTGGCTATTATATGGCTAGAGCTGCACATGTGAACTGACTGGTGTCACAGAGGTGAACTCTGTTATACAATCACAACTGCGCATCCTCTAATGTGTGTGTGGGTGTGTGTGGGTGTGTCTGCATGTGTGTTTGTGCGAGTGTACGTGCGTGTATGCGTGCACGTGAACACACTGTGTGCCTGTATGTGTATGTTTGTTTAATTACGTGCCAGAGAAAGAAAGATAAAGGGGCGACAGAAATAAGAAGCGATTTACACAAACACAGGTTGAAAGACGGAGCAGTCTCCAACCGACAGAGTCCGGCTGTGTTTGATGTAGTCTAGTGTTGTGACCTGGATTCATTGGACCCAAAGACCCCAAGCGTCAACCCAGCCCAGGTTTGACCTCTGAGGGCACTTTTCCTCTCTCTCCTCATTCTCTGGGCCCTAGTTACTGTTGCTGTTTTGGCTGCCGTAATCACACAGACACGGCTCCACAGATTCCCCTGAACTGCAGGTATTAGTGAACACTTAGAAGTATGTGACTTGTAAGGGCAGTTCAGGCACAATAGCTGTCAGTGGTGACTGTGCTTACAACATACAAACACAAAGTATACACATCCCAGTATAGAAAAATATAACATGGTTTAGGCACTTACTCACAAAGACACACACACGTACACACATATATACGCACACACACACCACAACAAAACACACAAACCAAATCAAGTTACAATTCAAAACATGCAGCTAACTTTAACCTTCCTGCTGCTCTGCCTACTTCATGTTTTTTTTACAGACTGACAATATGTGACACATGAGTGATCACTGTGGGAATGCCCATATATGTATGGACGGCCAGGCCATAGCCTTATACTGTACTGTACCGTGAGAAGAACCTGAATGCTCTATAGTTAGCTGAATGTGTGTACCTTAGAGTGCTACCTCAGTAGTCATGTAGTTAGCTGGAGCCTGGGGCCGCTGGCTTCAGTGCTGTGGTGTTGTAATATAATAATCCACTGGTCTCTTAAAGCCGGTGTGGCTGGTGGCAGTCAGAGAGACCGCAGCAGCGCGCCGGCAGGACCGACGCAACGAACAGTTTGTAATCTGCTTTCCCTGTGTCAGCCCGCACACGCCGCCCCAAGACACAGCCGTCGCCCCAGAGTAACACACAGACACACAGACACACAGACACAGAATAATACACACAAACAGATACACAATAGATACTGTATACACGCTGTACAAATACAGTACATGCTGATCTATACATAGCACATACACACACACATACTATATACACATACTGTACATACACATTCTGTACACACACACACACACACACACACACACACACACACACACACACACACACACACACACGCAGCAGCTGTACACTGTAATCCAAACAAGTGATACTATCCTCAGACCTCAGACACTGACTACTAGCAGCCGTATGAATAGTAAAGCCACAACGCCAACAGACCACCTTAAAATCAAGACCTTCCTGTGAGCTCCACATTCTCTCTAAACAGGACAATCCAGTGATGCATCACTGCCACCTTCAGCATATTGACCTGAACTGCACTCCCAAATCTCTTAAGGTGGACTGGAGGAGTTATCTTCCCGAGAACTTGATCACTTTCTTACCAGAAACCATGATGGAGGTGTCAGAGGTGTCATTCCCAACTCATTCACCAGGGAGCACTGAGACCTACTCAGTGCTACGGGGAGTGACAACACATACTACTGGTAGCAGTAGGGTCATACCTCTCCAGCCTCTCCATGGTGCTGGCCTCTCCTCCAGAGCAGCTGGACAAATCTGGGGCCCGGGGCCAAAGTGTTTGATGGATGCTGTTAGGGATATCCGTTCCGGGGACAAAGAAAAGCGTGCGTCACAGTATAGCAAAGCTACAGACGACCAGCACCCCCACGGTCACTCCCCACTGTCAGCACGTTCTCTGCTGCTGAGTGAGATGCGGTCGAGCCGTGGTCAGAGCGGCAGGGCCAGAGAGGTCAAGTCAATAGTTGTGTTGGAAAGTGCTTTGATTGTAGTAGTGAGGATATCGGCTTGTGATGAGAGAGGGGATTTAAATTGACACCGTCACGTACCTACTTGTAAAAACAGCTGTAAATTTGACTCAAAGTGCCGAGCAAGTGTCACTGTATATTATAGCTGTGCTCAGCACATACCTATTTCAGTATAGTACAAACTTGTCAAAAAAAGCCCCCATATAGAAATGTTTTACCGTTTTCCAAAGAACGGGTTTCTTTTATTTACAATTTTCGCAGAGAACACAGAGAATACTTTTTATACCATATTCTACAAATAATATATGACTGGTCTCTGTGTAGTCATTGAGTTGACATGAGGATAGTAGAGTCATAAACAGTCTCCGATATTTCACAGGAGCAGGCTTTTATAGTTGGTTTTTAAAAGAGAGGCATGTTGAACGACAGACTGGCTCTGCCAGGTAAAAGTCAAAGAGCAATGGGAGTAGGCCTACATTAGAGTAGCAGAATCAGGCTTTCCAAAGCCATCTGAGGAGAGGGGAGGAGTGGGGAAGAGAGTATGGAGGAGGGTAGAGGAGAACAGAGGAAAACAGAGCAACCAGTATGGGAAGAGAGAAGATAAACAGAGGTGGAGGTAGAGAGGAGAACAGAGGACATTGTACTGGAGGAGAGGAGGGAAACAGAGAGAGGTAGAGGTGGGGAGGACACACGCATGGCTTATCACTCAGGGTCCATGAAGATGAAAGGCCTCAGGATCAAATCACCCTAATTCCCTCCCTTTTAGGAGTGAGAGAGAGAGAGAGGCACAGAGAGAGAGAGAAAGAAAGAAAGACAGGACAGAAATTTAGCAAAAGGGAGCATGGCCAGATCAGGGAGTACAATGAGGAGATATGAGAGGAGAGATTAGCAGAGCACAATAACCAGATGAGAGAGGAGGGAGATAACTCCTAACATGAGACACTCCAGAGCACCCACCATGGGGAACCATGTGTGTTAAAACTAAAACACAAGCAATATACTGTATGTGTTCCGATTGTCATTGTATGAAAGCTGAGATAAACCAAGACAAAATAGGTCAGTAACTCCATTTGTCTAATGCTTTTAATTTATCAACAAAGATTGAAAAATGCTCCCTGTCCTTTGGAGAGGCATGGGTTTAATGAAAATAGATTGCAGGCATGGAAACCTGGAGATTGTGCCAAGTTCCAAAATCTCAGCAAAACTGCAACAACAATATTAGTGATTGCTCTGAAATTACCGTAGAATTGGAGTCTGGGAATATCGTCATCTGTTAAGTCTCAGGCGATAGGGTTAATTAGAACAGTCACATTTGCGTTTCCACACAATCCCGCTATCACAGCAACGTCACAGAAACGTCAAATCAACATCATTACAAAGTCATCACAACTCTCAGGGAAAGTTCTTACGAGTCTCTTTCTTAGTATCTCAAATGTCTGCCCAGTCACACAGTCCCATGGTACCGTGGGACCATTTTTATGAAACGTTTTTGTTGACATTAATTCTGTCTCTTGGGTAGAGCAAGGGTTGATGGGAGATGTTCAGTCTTGCATTAGGAGTGGATGCAAGTGCGACAATTTTAGCTCCCTTTTCATTATTTTTCATTAAGTTAATAACAATAATAGTAAATCTCATCATTCTTATCATCAGATTTACAATACTTTACCAAAAATCACGTCAAACTCTGAGGGAATGTTTTCACTGCAGAGTCTCATTAGGGACAAAAAGGCCAGACTTTGAGAAAGTCATGGATACAGTAAATAAGGAATTACAGGGAACAGTGACTGTACAGGAAGAGAATGACCCAGAACATGAACAACGACCTCTAACCCCTTCTATTGCCATTTAGACTTATTGGACAAGGCCCAGAGGACCATGTAGACATCACTTGCTGGCTATAGTGGTTCTCAGGAAGTGAATGACCCAGAACACGAACAACGACCTCTAACCCTTTCTATGCCTCTCCAAAGGACAGGGAGCAAGTCTGAATGGCAATAGAAAGGGTTAGAGGTCGTTGTTCATGTTCTGGGTCATTCACTTCCTGTACAGTCACTGTTCCCTATGGGCTCTGATCAAAAGTAGTGCACTTTATAGGGAATAGGGTGTCATTTGGGACACATCCTCAGGCTTTGGGGGAAAATGTTGCAGTAAGAAGCTACTTTGTGTACCTGAGCTGGAATCTGAATAGCATGTAACTTAATTGCATTTTGCTATGATTTAATGTAATATTCAGCTTTCTACATGGCTGCTTTAGAAGTGACATGATTCAGCTGCACGTGCGTTCAACATGATCAAGAGGACTTACTCCACTTGCAGGAAAACATTTCTCAACAGCATTTCCTAGCACCCCATTTCTCTCTTCCTCCCTCCCAGACTCTCTCTCTCCCCTCTCCCTCCCTTTCCCTCCTACACAGTTCCTTCCCTCCCCTCCCTCCCACTCTCTCTCTCTCTCTCTCTCTCTCTCTCTCTCTCTCTCTCTCTCTCTCTCTCTCTCTCTCTCCCACACGCCCTTTCTCTCTCACTTCTTCCCTCTCTCTCCACCTCCCCCCTCCCTGCCCACTGACCACTGGTCTCCAGATGGGGAGATGGGGAGATGGGGATTTGTTTGCCACAGGGGTAAACAAGCTGTGACTGAGTTGCTCCGTGGTCTCCTTCCCCCCCCCCCCTTGTCTCTCCCGCATCTCCTGAGAAACACATCCACAGGGCCTCTAATTCTCTCTCTCCATCCTTCCCCACTCATTGTGAGTTCACAACACAACAGTTTACCCCTTCTTCACTTCCTTCTCTTTTTCCTCTTCCTCCTCCACTTTGGTGACCCGGTCGACCACCCAGGAGCATGCTCTCAGGCTTACAGGAAGTCAGGTCATCGTCCCTGGGAGAGTGTCAGCTGGGACAGGAAGGAAGCGCTATCTTGAAGTCATGCTGGGGGAAGTAAACAAACTCCCTTGGGTCGGATGTACATTAACAGTATCTGTGAAAAACATACAGTACGTTTTTGCATGGTATCCTTATTTTACATGATATGTAAAGAAGTTAAAGTGTATTTTGTGCACTATAGCACATATTCTATATTGAGATTTGCTTGCATAACTTACGTTTTCTTGTCTTCAATGCATTATATATTGGACTGTGGGAAGAGAAGATGAGGCCCTTTCTACCTGAGCAACAGTGAACCTCAGCAAAGGAGGTGAAAGTGAAAGGGGTGGTGTGTGATGGAGGGGGAGGGGGGTGGACTGATGAACACTTGGATTGCAGTTAGAGTAGATCAAAGAGGCCCCCGCTTCCATCTTCACCAACAGAGAGAGGGAGGGAGGGAGGGAGAGAGAGAGCAAGATAGAGAGGCTGGTTTGTGTGTTGTATCCTACTATCAGTAGGACTGGGGATAGGAAGGGGGGGAACTATTGGCTTTAGTGAGGGACAAGGGTGGTAGGTGGGGAGCAGTGTGTGTGTGTGTGTGCCCTTGTGTGTATGTGTGTGCGTGTGTCTATCTTGTCAGCGCCCATGCAGGGGCCTCTCCTCCAGAGTCCATTAGGGTGATAAGGCTGCCATTGAAGCGCTGCCAGCCCCACAGATAAAGGCCCTCAGAGGGACACTCTGTGAACACACCGCCGGGACTGGCGGGCAGCAGTGTGTGTGTGTGTGTGTGTGTGTGTGTGTGTGTGTGTGTGTGTGTGTGTGTGTGTGTGTGTGTGTGTGTGTGTGTGTGTGTGTGTGTGTGTGTGTGTTGTGTGTGTGTTTGACTATACTTGTGGGGACCATGTCAAAAATGTTATAAATTGATTTGCATTTTAATGGGAAAAAAGTATTTGACCCACTCTCAATCAGAAAGATTTCTGGCTCCCAGGTGTCTTTTATACAGGCAACGAGCTGAGATTAGGAACACACTCTTAAAGGGAGTGCTCCTAATCTCAGTTTGTTACCTGTATAAAAGACACCTGTCCACAGAAGCAATCAATCAATCAGATTCCAAACTCTCCACCATGGCCAAGACCAAAGAGCTCTCCAAGGTTGGTGAGAAGGTGACAACAGTTGGTGTGATTATTTGCAAATGGAAGAAACACAAAATAACTGTCAATCTCCCTCGGCCTGGGGCTCCATGCAAGATCTCACCTTGTGGAGTTGCAATGATCATGAGAACGGTGAGGAATCAGCCCAGAAGGATCTCAAGGCAGCTGGGACCATAGTCATCAAGAAAACAATTGGTAACACACTACGCCGTGAAGGACTGAAATCCTGCAGCGCCCGCAAGGTCCCCCTGCTCAAGAAAGCACATATACAGGCCCGTCTGAAGTTTGCCAATGAACATCTGAATGATTCAGAGGAGAACTGGGTGAAAGTGTAGTGGTCAGATGAGACCAAAATCGAGCTCTTTGTCATCAACTCAACTCGCCGTGTTTGGAGGAGGAGGAATACTGCCTATGACCCAAGAACACCATCCCCACCGTCAAACATGGAGGTGGAAACATTATGCTTTGGGGGTGTTTTTCTGCTAAGGGGACAGTACAACTTCACCGCATCAAAGGGACGATGGACAAGGCCATGTACCGTCAAATCTTGAGTGAGAACCTCCTTCACTCAGCCAGGGCATTGAAAATGAGTCGTGGATGGGTATTCCAGCATGATAATGACCCAAAACACACGGCCTAGGCAACAAAGGAGTGGCTCAAGAAGAAGCACATTAAGGTCCTGGAGTGGCCTAGCCAGTCTCCAGACCTTAATCCCATAGAAATCTATGGAGGGAGCTGAAGGTTCGAGTTGCCAAACGTCAGGCTCGAAACCTTAGTGACATGGAGAAGATCTGCAAAGAGGAGTGGGACAAAATCCCTCCTGAGATATGTGCAAACCTGGTGGCCAACTACAAGAAACATCTGACCTCTGTGATTGCCAACAAGGGTTTTGCCACCAAGTACTAAGTCATGTTTTGCAGAGGGGTCAAATACTTATTCCCCTCATTGAAATGCAAATAAATGTATAACATTTCTGACATGCATTTTTCTGGATTATTTTGTTGTTATGCTGTCTCTCACTGTTCAAATAAACCTACCATTAAAATTATAGACTGATCATGTCTTTGTCATTGGGCAAACGTACAAAATCAGCAGTGGATCAAATACTTTTTTCCCTCACTGTACCAACTGGTGACATTTTGTGGTCCCCACAAGGTCAAATGCTATTTCTAGGGGGTTTAGGGTTAAGGTTAGAATTAGTGTTAGGGTTAGAAATAGGTTTAGGGTTAGGGTTAGGAGATAGGGTTTGTTTTAGGGTTAGGGTTAGGAGCTCGGTTTAGGGTTAGAGTTAAGTTTAGGTTTTTGGGTTAAGGTTAGGGTTAAGGTTAAGGTTAAGGTTAAGGTTAAGGTTAAGGTTAAGGTTAAGGTTAGGGTTAGGGTACGGGTTAGGGTTAGAGATTAGGGAAAATAGGATTTTGAAAGGGACTGAATTGTATGTCCCCACAAGGTTAGCTGCGCAAGACTGTGTGTGTATGTGTGTGTGTGTGTGTGTGTGTGTGTGAGACTCAGTTAACACACCGCCTGCCAGGACCACAGGGCCTCCCTCCTAGCGTCAGCTACTCACCCTCTCCACCTCTCCCGCTATTCCTTTTTTTCCCGCTATTCCTCCCCCCTCCCTCCCTACTCTCTGTGTTAGTCTGTGTTTGTGTGTTGGTATCCCAAATGGCACCCTTTGACCAGGGCTCATATGGCTCCGGTCAAAAGCAGTGCGCTATATAGCAGTTAGGGTGCCATTTGGGACGCAGCCTCTCTATGGGCGACTGGCTACAGACACACAAACAAACACAGCCCCCCCCGACCCACACACACGCACATGCACACACTCGCATACAAGCACAACCCCCCGTCCACCCGCCGCCCTCCCCGATACACATACACAAACCCCCCACAAACACACACACAGACACGCAGACACACACACAAACACAGACTTTATTTTCTGAGTCAGCTGAGAGGAGGGGATGGGGCCTTTGATGCTGCTGCTGAGTGAACCACACACTCTGTCTCAGTGGGAAGGGACTGAGGATGGCTCTCTGGGCCTGGTCTCCATTGAGATCTGTACCAGGTCTGTTTCTGGTTACACTGAAGGCCCCTGTCCCCCTCGGGCTCCATCATTGTAGGAGCACTTACCGAGGCCTGCGAACAATAATCAATATTAAAACAGCTCACTTTGAGAGGCATTGTTCTACTTAATGCGCAGATTATACAGCCAACAAGAAAAACCCAGTAAGCATTGTTTTAGGGGCGCCACCACTTTGAATAGGAAAAATATATTTTTTTTTTTTTCACAGCATCTTTTTTTCCCCCAGGGAAATAGAAGAACGTCAGCTGTTTAAGGTATATATAGACTCAAAGATGGTTGTTTGTCGTTTCCGATTTCATCTTAATCAACCTATTTTTCAAGGAATGGTAGTACTTTGCCTGGGTGCAGAGGTGGGGGGAAACGAGGGAAGAGGAGAAAATAGGAGAAAAGAGGTTACAACTAATTGTTGTGACCTAGTTTGAGTTCTGCCAATACAAAAGCTTGTGGTTTATTTTTGTTGAATTCTGGGCTGATGGGAAAGGGGATGCAAGAGAGCAAATGGGAAATAGAGCGCTTTCTGTTTGTCAAAATGTATCATTTTTCTGTTTGTCAACAAAGTAGCTTCGGTTCCCTAGTTCACACACATTCTAGCAACCTTATTGGCCATCAAGGGAGACTAAAGGCTCAGAGTAAGCAAACCTGTATTGCCATATTTACGCAGTAGCTCTTTTTCCCATGGTTTAATAAAATCATATAACGGATTTAGGTAGGCCTTATAAAAAGACGAGCCTGCTACTACCAGGTAGTCTCCCCTCACAGGTGCTAGTGTTATTATTGTTTTTACACAGACCAGAAGTGACTGACATTGTTATCAACTCTTGCTGAGACTGAGCTTGTCCTAACATGGACACCATAACCATCTAGCTGCATCTCTACGCTACCATAAGTCTCTTTGACCACGGATCCAGTCTCCCACAGGTAATCTTCTCATCATTAGGGTATTTTTTTCCAATCGTAACCCTTTCCCCGTCCCCGGTGCTATCCAGCTATGGAAAGTTCAACGCTGTAAAAACAAAATTAGAAATTACATTTACATTTACATTTTAGTCATTTAGCAGACGCTCTTATCCAGAGCGACTTACAGGAGCAATTAGGGTTAAGTGCCTTGCTCAAGGGCACATTTACGTCATTTAGCAGACGCTCTTATCCAGAGCGACTACAAATTGGTGCATTCACCCTATAGCCAGTGGGATAACCACTTTACAAATATATATATATATATATTTTTTTTGTTCTTTTTTCTTTAGTGCCTGGATTAGGACCTGTGCCGCTTCCTGTGTAAGGCAGGGTCGTACTCTCCGAATGTTGTAGAGCATGAACCTGCAGGATCGGGTCACCGCCTTGATGTTAGCGGAGAACGACAGGGTGTTGTCCAGGGTCACGCCAAGGCTCTTCGCACTCTGGGAGGAGGACACAACGGAGTTGTCAACTGTGATGGCGAGATCATGGAACGGGCAGTCCTTCCCCGGGAGGAAGAGCAGCTCCGTCTTGCCAGGGTTCAGCTTGAGGTGGTGATCCGTCATCCATACTGATATGTCGGCCAGATATGCAGAGATGCGATTCGCCACCTGGTTATCAGAAGGGGGAAAGGAGAAGATTAGTTGTGTATCGTCAGCGTAGCAATGATAGGAGAGGCCGTGTGAGGATATGACAGAGCCAAGTGACTTGGTGTATAGGGAGAAAAGGAGAGGGCCTAGATCTGAGCCCTGGGGGACACCAGTGGTGAGAGCACGTGGTGCGGAGACAGCTTCTCGCCACGCCACTTGGTAGGAGCGACCGGTCAGGTAGGACGCAATCCAGGAGTGAGCCGCGCCAGAGATGCCCAGCTCGGAGAGGGTGGAGAGGAGGATCTGATGGTTCACAGTATCAAAGGCAGCAGACAGGTCTAGAAGGACAAGAGCAGAGGAGAGAGAGTTAGCTTTAGCAGTGCGGAGAGCCTCCGTGACACAGAGAAGAGCAGTCTCAGTTGAATGACCAGTCCTGAAACCTGACTGGTTTGGATCAAGAAGGTCATTCTGAGAGAGATAGCAAGAGAGTTGGCTAAAGACGGCACGCTCAATAGTTTTGGAAAGAAAAGAAAGAAGGGATACTGGTCTGTAGTTGTTGACATCAGTGGGATCGAGTGTTGGTCTTTTGAGAAGGGGTGCAACTCTCGCTCTCTTGAAGACGGAAGGGACATGGCCAGCGGTCAAGGATGAGTTGATCAGCGAGGTGAGGTAGGGGAGAAGGTCACCGGAGATGGTCTGGAGAAGAGAGGAGGGGATGGGGTCAGGCGGGCAGGTTGTTGGGCGGCCTGCAGTCACTAGTCATGATGGTCAAGACTAAATACCTCTGGATAATGAAAATAGGCCGATTTAGATTACCTTCTCTCTCATTCACTGATGAGCTGTTTAGCACAGTAAATCCTAAATTATTACAGAAAATTTGCTTTTTTAGGAGGGGGGGGGGGTATTTTTCCATGACTCTAGAATGGCTGTGCAGGGCTCCAGCAGGTGGATGGTGTGTCTGGTGCTGATTTTAGGATCAGTTTTGCCTTGTATATCACAATAGTGAGATTATATTTACAGGGGGGACCTGGTCCTAGATCAGCACTCCTACTCAAAGACAATATGGCCCCTGAACAGTATGCAAAACATTAGGCATGCTTATAGTACTTGGTACATGGCACATTTTGAGTCAAATCAGCAAAGTGGTAGATTAAGAGGGTTGATCCTGACTAACGTGACAAAACATTGAATTAAGCCCCTTTCTGAGGCTCTCGGAGACCAGACGGTTCAACAGAGAGAGAGGGCTAGTAGACGAGACCATAGACAGAGTGAGATAGTCTTGACCATCATGACAAATGCAGTATATTCATATGACACCCATTCCTTTTCAGTAATGGTCAGTTCACCTTTGTGATTTCCTCCTTTTGGGGGATGAGATCTTGAACTTTGAGGCTCCATCTTTTCTTCCCATGTCCCTCTACTCTCTCCCCATTCCTGCTTTGGCCTTGTTCTTCTCCCACTACCTTCTCCTCTATCTCATTTCCACTATCTTTCCGCACGTGTGACCTATATTTTACATTTTAGTCATTTAGTAGATGCTCTTATCCAGAGAGACTTACAGTTAGTGAGTGCATACATTTATTTTTGTCATACTGGCCCCCCATGGGAATCGAACCCACAACCCTGGCGTTGCAAGTGCCATGCTCTACCAACTGAGCTACACGGGACTATACATTTGGGGGACACAATGGAATGGTCAGTTAGCAGGGTGAGATTTAAGACACTCACGCCATCTATCTAGCTACATGTATACATTCAGGTCTACATGAACTAATCCGGGGGTGTTTTCCCCAACACAGATTATGACCAATGCTGGACTAAAAACCATTTTGAATTCCTGCATCTCTACAGCGCACCCGCCATTTGATGAATGGAAAGACAGCAAAAGGTCTAACGAATTATATCCAGTGATGGTCATTCATTAGGGCTACAGCAGACTGGTAACCTGAATTGATATGTCCACTGCTGTCCGACCGCCTCGGTCTCGGCCACTCATCTCTGCCTTTGCAAAATGTCACTTATTGCCGAACCACACCGCATTGCCGAACCACACCGCGTTTTTCCATGTCCATTCGCAAATGTTTTTTTTCATGCGACTTTCATGTGGTATTGATAGTGTAATAGCCAAAAGTTTCCTTGCCGTCTTTGTTGTTCATTATTGTGATAGGTACGGCGTACCTCCACAGGATAGCTACTAATTATTTTGCCGGTACTCCATACTGGACGTACCGCCTTACTTTCACCTCTGGTGGTCTCCATACCTGGTAGTCTACATAGCTACATGGTAGTCTACATAGCTAGATAGTAGTCAGGCTAAACAGTGCAAAACAGTCTAGGGACTGTCCCAACAGTGAAGGATAGGAGCCGAGGAGAGGAGACCATTATGGAGTGTTGGGACCCAGCCCGGAATGTGTAGTGTGTTTGATTGACAGGTCAGGAGGATGGGGTCAGGACTCCTCAGCGATGATGCGTGCTCGACACATCTCCCGGAGCTTGGAGCTTGGTGATAGTTGCCATGGAGAGGCTTCCGGGTTCCATGAAGATTTTCTGCATGAAGGTGTGGCAGTCCTCTACATAGGGGCCTCTGGTCATGTGTTTGAAGCTGTCACAGACATCAGGCAGGGAACCAGCCTGCTGGACCTCAGCCTGCTGGTTCCTTATCAACGTCAGAGCCACATTTAGGCATGATAGTAGTGGGGAAGGCTGCTTTCCCAGGGGTGGTTGTGATGTGGTTGGGATGGCGGGGTGGAGGTGAGGTAGGGGGTGGGGGTGGGAGGGAGGGAGGTTAAAGAGACCAAGAGAGCAAATTAAAAGCGGATTAATCTGGTCTCGTGCATATGGCAGCTATCACGTCTTAATTGTGAGGGGTTTCCACTGTTTTCTAGCAGTTTTAATCATCTCACCAGGGTTTTGTAGGCCATCTGGAAGTGATGTACTCTCAATTAACTCTCCTCGTCTCTGTTCACGGTTTTAAGTCTTTCTCCCCGGCTTTGAAACACCTTCCAGGTCTACAGCAGACACTTGAGGCTTCTCTCAAAGTTCAAGTACACAGAGAAAGAAAGAGTTGTCGTTCGTTTAGTAGCCACTACTACCGCACATTACTTATTCCATGGCCTAGTTCCTCTTTCCCCTTCTCAAGTGGAACCCGCTGGTCTTTATTACTGGCAAAGTGGAAAATGGTAAATGATTGAATAAATGCGGGATGAAATTTCGATGTGTACATTTTTTATTGTCAATTACACATACTTGACATTTTCCGAAAAAGAATGAAGTTGTATTAGTAGAGATGTCAAGGTCCGTAAGTTATGATAATGATGCCGTCATGTCTGTTAGAGAAAGGCGAGCTAATCAGGGTCTTCCCCAAGGGGGAATGCCCTTCTTTCACTGCAGGGATCAGTCACGTTTCCAAGGGCATTTCCACAATACTATTGGGCCCTGATACAGTCAGAACCCTTCATTTCAGTATTGTGCCAACACGGCGAGCTCGACAAGCTCATAAAGTGTGAAACTCCAACTGCCAACACCTCGCCAGTTGCCAAAGGCTCTCACACTTTTGAAAGTGAGACTGTTTGCGAGATGCCAAGGCTTTCTTCTACCCCCAAGTGTAAACAGAGGTGATAAATGAACATATTCCATCTGCCCCTCAAACCAAATGAGAAAGAATAACAAATGCTTGTAAAAAATTTATTGATTTCATGTGGATGGAAAAAGTGATGGACTCATTTTGCTTCATTACTTTTTTGTCTCCGGATGTTTGCCAAGGCCATAATTTACACTTAGCAGCAGATATTTTGGGGGGAAAGTTTAAAGCATGTTAACCTTCAATCAGAAGCTCTGTCGTTTTTATTTATCCGAATGAACTTCTACGCCCTTATGAGAAGATAGAAATGGGACTGTACACTCACTTTTGTTCTTGTCCTTATGTCGGTAGGTACACATTTGAAATGGGGGAAGAAGAAGTGTGTCGAATTAGGACATTTGTATGAACTCCACACACAGCGAGAGTGAGTGGGGCGATGGCACTCGGCCAGCTTTCCACCTTTCTGATGAGAACCATGTATCTGGTGCAACATGTGCAGAGGTATGGTGTCAGAGAATACCATGGACACTGCATCACCAGCTATCCCTGCTGCATGGACCACCTCAGAGGTTTAATGATGTCTCTCTGCTCTCCCTTTGTTCGCCTACACACTGAGTGTCCAAAACATTAGGAACACCTTCCTAATTTTGAGTTGCACCCCGTTTTCCCCTCAGAACAGCCACAATATGTTGGGGCATGGACTCCACAATGTGTCGAAAGCGTTCCACAGGGATGCTGGCTCATGTTGACTCCAATGCTTCCCACAGTTGTGTCAAGTTGGCTGGATGTCCTTTGGGTGGTGGACCATTCTTGAAACACACAGGAAACAGTTGAGTGTGAAAAACCCAACATCATTGAAGTTCTTGACACACTCAAACCGGTGCGCCAGGCACCTACCCCGTTCAAAGGCACTTCAATATTTTGTCTTGCCGATTCACCCTCTGAATGGCACACATACACAATCCATGTCTCCACTCTCTCAAGGCTTAAAAATCCTTCTTTAACCTGTCTCTTCCCCTTCATCTACACTGATTGAAGTGGATTTAATAGGTGACATCAATAAGGGATCATAGCTTTCACCTGGTCAGTCTATGTCATGGAAAGAGCAGGTGTTCCTAACGTTTTGTACGCTCAATGTATGTCCGAAGTCTACGAACAAGATTTGTGCTATTTTGCTATTGGTTTCAAGTTGGCTCATCTCACACACTGACCCTTCGGGTGAGGCTGCAAGGTTGTTGAGTATATCGGATATACAGTCTTAGTCAAAAGTTTTGAGAATGACACAAATATTAATTTTCACAAAGTCTACTGCCTCAGTTTTTATGATGTCAATTTGCATATACTCCAGAATGTTATGAAGAGTGATCAGATGAATTGCTATGAAAATGAACGTAATCCCAAAAATAAATTTCCACTGCGATTCAGGCCTGCCACAAAAGGACCAGCTGACATCATGTCAGTGATTCTCTCGTTAACACAGGTGAGAGTGTTGACAAGGACAAGGCTGGAGATCACTCTGTCATGCTGATTGAGTTAGAATAACAGACTGGAAGCTTTAAAAGGAGGGTGGTGCTTGAAAGCATTGTTCTTCCTCTGTTAACCATAGTTACCTGCAAGGAAACGTGCCGTCATCATTGCTTTGCACAAAAAGGGCTTCACAGGCAAGGATATTGCTGCTAGTAAGATTGCACCTAAATCAACCATTTATCGGATCATCAAGAACTTCAAGGAGAGAGGTTAAATTGTTGTGAAGAAGGCTTCAGGGCGCCCAAGAAAGTCCAGCAAGCGCCAGGACCGTCTCCTAAAGTTGATTCAGCTGCGGGGCACCACCAGTGCAGAGCTTGCTCAGGAATGGCAGCAGGGCAGGTGTGAGTGCATCTGCACGCACAGTGAGGTGAAGACTTCTGGAGGATGGCCTGGTGTCAAGAAGGGCAGCGAGGAAGCCACTTCTCTCCAGGAAAAACATCAGGGACAGACTGATATTCTGCAAAAGGTACAGGGATTGGACTGCTGAGGACTGGGGTAAAGTCATTTTCTCTGATGAATCCCCTTTCCGATTGTTTGGGGCATCCGGAAAAAAGCTTGTCCGGAGAAGACAAGGTGAGCGCTACCATCAGTCCTGTGTCATGCAAACAGTAAAGCATCCTGAGACCATTCATGTGTGGGGTTGCTTCTCAGCCAAGGGAGTGGGCTCACTCACAATTTTCCCTAAGAACACAGCCATGAATAAAGAATGGTACCAACACATCCTCCGAGATCAACTTCTCCCAACCATCCAAGAACAGTTTGGTGACGAACAATGCCTTTTCCAGCATGATGGAGCACCTTGCCATAAGGCAAAAGTGATAACTAAGTGGCTTGGGGAACAAAACATCGAGATTTTGGGTCCATGGCCAGGAAACTCCCCAGACCTTAATCCCATTGAGAACTTGTGATCAATCCTCAAGAGGCGGGTGGACAAACAAAAACCCACAAATTCTGACAAACTCCAAGCATTGATTATGCAAGAATGGGCTGCATCAGTCAGGATGTGGCCCAGAAGTTAATTGACAGCATGCCAGGGTGGATTGCAGAGGTCTTGAAAAATAAGGGTCAACACTGCAAATATCAACACTGCAAATATTGCCTTTGACACTTATAGAATGCTTGTAATTATACTTCAGTATACCATAGTAACATCTGACAAAAATATCTAAAAACACTGAAGCGGGCTAACTTTGTGAAGACCAATGCTTGTGTCATTCTCAAAACTTTTGACCACGACTGTACAAGACAGTGTCATGTCCTCCCGTCCCTCTCCTCTGGCCCACTTTGTTTAGATAGGGGGGCCTACCACCCCTTTCTCCAAGGGGCCCGAGCTAGCTCTCACAGCTGTGAGACAGGCTGGAGCGATTATTTGGATGAGAAGGTGTTCACGTGCACATCCTCCCACCCCATTCCTCCGGCCCGCTTCCCTGCTTTTATGTATGCAAACTCACAAGCTCAGCAGCTAGCTGGGAGTCCATTCCACCCACTGACTAATCCAGCAGCCAACTCACATCCCAGACAGTTCCACACCAGTCTTCTCCATAGTCTGAGTCCGATCACTTGCCTATAACCAGAGTCTTAAATTAACTGTCTAACAAACACAACAAAACCTGCATGATTGACATGCTGAAGTGGTCTTACTGGCTCTCGCACATTGTCATGAAAACTTTGACTTAAAGACACTAAGGGATGGTGGGACTATGCACTAATCTATTCAAATGCAATAAAAGTGGGTTGTTTTTTAAATAGATAGGCTATGTATTTCAAGTTTTGCTGTATGCGATCCCATAGGCAGACGATTTATTGCCTACAGTCAAATTGCAGAACATGCAGACTATTGATATTTTACTTTGAAGTATGTATACTACTCCTGTTTGTAGCCTACTGCAATAATAAAAAATGGAGTAGCCTGACAATGTTTCAGAATTTGTGGGCAGTCCAGCATATTTTAAACGTTCTGCTGATAGGTCCACAACAATTTGCCATCGTTTTCTCTTTCAGAAACTGTCACAGTCCTTTGCCAAATACAGCATAAGTTACTGCAAAATATTAAAACATTCTGCCAACACAGTAAATAGACCGGTAGCTTATGTAAGCTTATGTAAAAGATTTGACAGTATGGTTATAGGCTACAGTATTGCTGTGTGAAAGGAGTGCGACATCATAGTCTATTTAATCTCAGGGCCTATACCGAGGCAGGAGATAGAAACACAATAATCTATTGATAAAGAAAATATTGAACAACAATAGTATTTTGCATAGAAGTGTGGGCTATAGCATTTACTTTGACATTGTTTCTAATATAAAATCACTCAAGTGTTTGGCACTCGCTATAGGCAGCATGCAGGTTTAGTTAGAAAAAGTAACTGTAAAAGATTGAAACATTCTTCGCATACTTCTACAGAAATGTGATCAAATTTGATAGAAGCTGCTGTGACCTATTTTAATTCCAATAGTTCCAAATTATACAGCAAATAAAGGCTGTTATTGTCACAATAAAAGGTGAATGGAGGGCATTTTTTGGGACAGAGTTATAATGCTTGTTCACGCGTGCACTGTTTTACGACAGGTCTGATTTATAACGGGAAACATATGTATGTATGGTGTGAGCCAAGTTTATAAATCTCAATATTTTTAGACTTACATTTTGTTTTTAGAAACGGAGCACGCAGATTTTAGTGTGACATTTATGCAACGGTTATAAATGAGGCCCATGAGCTCTACCACAAGTAGTGCACTATGTCGGGAATAGGGTGCCAGTCTGCACTTTGTTGTATGTGCAATCTTTATTTACAATAAAGGAATAAATAGGCTAAGTCAGTATGTACCAGCAGGTTAGATACATTTCCCACATTTTTTCTCCCAAAAATTTTTAAATAAATGCATGCTTGGCCCCATCTAGAAGTTTTCCTTTCTCTGACTTTCGTCGGAACAGGAGGGTCCGACAGCTGTCGTTTGTTTGGTACAGTGTGTGTTTGTGTGTGTGTGTGTGTGTGTGAGCGTGCCTGCGTGCGTGAACTGTCTGAGTGTGAAACAATGCAGTGGGCCAAAGCCAGTCTGGGTACAGTAATGGAGTCCCACGTGTGCGCTTGTCTGACAAGCGATACATTATTGCTGTGCAAACCATTAGTGTCAAACCAGTGGTGCTCTCCAATGCCTACCTCTGTTTACCGTATCCCTTCATAAATCCTAGCCTGGTCCCAAATCTGATTGTGCTCTTGCCAACTCCATTGCCATCATTGTCAAGCCAAACATGAAGATTTTTGACATAATAATAAGTGACAAGAATGTCATGAAAGCACAGACTGGCACTCATGCTACGTAAATCTCCTTGAAAATAGGGTCACTGTACAATGATAAAGATTACAATACTGTGCAAATACCATTAGCACAAAGACAAAATAAACACTAACAAGTCATTTGTAATTTAACTGAGATGAGAAATAAAAGTTCCCAAATGAGAAAAATTAAAGTTAATCAACAACATTTGCAAAAAGAGGTTGAGTGACTTTAAATCAAATACAGGATGTTTGGATGTCTTTTGAGTCAGTAAACCCAGCCGAGCAGACACATTTCTACATGAAAGTAAACATTTGTTGTAGGAAAACATGGAATCCCGTCAAATCTCTTGCCACAAACAAACAATTGTTGAGAATATCAAGACAGAATGCAACATCAAAACCCACAATACACAAAATGATGTGCTAGCAATCCCTGCTACATGTGAGTCTTACACCAATCTATTAACTGTAGTTTATTCCTTAAAGGGATACTGAAAGATTTTGGGATTTAGGCCATTTTTCTACTTACCCAGAGTCAGATGAAGATACAATTTGTATGTCTCTGCGAGCAGTTTGTAGATAATTGAAGTTAGCTTATCGTTAGCGCAACTCCTGGAAGTCTTCTGGTACAGTAGCCAGCTCCTCTCAAAAGCAGGTCTAGAAGGTTTATTTCCCTGCTTTTGAGAGGAGCTGGCTACTGTACCGAGAGACTTCCAGCAATTGTGCTAATCTAATGATAAGATAACTTAAATTATCTTCAAACTGCACGCAGAGACATACAAATTGTATCCATGACTTCATCTGATTCTGGGTAACGGCCTAAAATGTGTTCCTAAGTAAACTAATACAAACTGTGGATTGCAGTCTTTGCTACACGTGAGCTTATTGCAGTCTTTGCTACACGCGTATTTATTTGTTTCTTTTCATTTTGATAAGAGATGAAAATGCAATGAATTGAAGGTTATTTGCTGATGTAAAAAATTGAAATGTACAGATTTTATGGTTGAGCCATTAGATTTGTGTTGGGGTCGGGTGAAGTTGCAAGAAATTCTTGAGGGAAAAATGGTGTCCCCCAAAATGGGGTCCCCGCTAAAAAGTTTGAATAATATTGCAGGTACTGTATTCCTTAAAGGGATAGTTCACCCACAACTCAAATTACACAATTAGTTAGACAGTCCCTGAATAAACAAATTTAAACCATGTAGTACAGTCTCTCCTGTCCCATAGACTGTTTTCATGATAATGACACATCTAAACAATGTTGTAATTTGGGTGAACTATCCCGTTAAGATCTTTATCAATGAGTATAATAAATCAATAGAAAATCCCACAAAAACACAAAAACAATTATATTCATCACACTCTGTGGAATGAGGAAGAGAATAGATCCATCAACTAGGCTAGAAGTCAATTAAAGGCTGCATTTCCCTAAAATAACTTTTTCAGAATCAAATTGAATGGGGATGGCAAATACTGTAAGCTCTCTTTCCAAATCTGCTCGGTTTGGTTTCTTTGATACAACAGGGATGTCATTAAGGGATGCGTCCCAAATGGCATCCTATTCCTACAGAGTGCCATTTGGGACACACACTAGGAGCGAGAGACTGAACCGGATATGTCCACCTAACTGCAGTGGAAACATAGGACGTTCCCCAGATTCCTAGTTGGTAAAAAACAACATCATTGGTAGATAATTGAGACCCCGTTTTCTGCCCTCGTTAGCTCTTGGATGGCTACAGGAATGATATAGGGCTGTGTTAGAAGAGACAGCAGAGAGGGGGATGAGAGAGAGGGAACATTTTACATTTTAGTCATTTAACAGACACTCTTATCCAGAGCGATTTACAGTTAGTGAGTGCATACATGTTTTTTTTTCATACTGGCCCCCCGTGGGAAACGAACACACAACCCTGGCGTTGCATGCGCCATGCTCTACCAACTGAGCTACACGGAACCTAAGTAAGAAAGACATGTAAGGCAGTGCCATTCTGGCATCTTTGTCAGCTTCTGTTTTAGCAGACATTTAACATTTTTGCTATTCACCCTGCAAGTTCAACCACAGCCCCTCACCTCAGTCATCCCCACTGTCTTCTCCTGCCCCCATGCACTCTCTCTCTCCTCTCCATCTCAAAATGGTTGCATCCCAAATGGCAGCCTATGTAGTGCACTACTGTGCCATAGGACTCTGGTCAAAAGTAGTGCACTATGTATGGAATAGGGTGTCATTTGGGACACACACACACACCATGTCATTGTCCAGGGATGGCCTCCAGCCAGAGTCTTCAAGAAATTGCAGGAAGACTCATCTGCTAGGATGAGAGGGGAACAGAGCAAGCTGGCTCTCCCCAGGCCAGGGCCCTGGACTGTCAATCCTTGTCCCTCGCAGATGAGAGCCATTTGCAGCATAGGAGGGTAACACACACACACAACACACAGCACTCAGATGTTTTCAGAAACACGTCCTATAAAAATAATTGGGTTACAGACATAAGGCAGATATCCTTACCAGTCCCAGGGCAAATAGTTAAATCGAGGCATGTTACTCCAAACTCTGCGCAACCTCTCTTTGATCCCTGCTTGACTCCCTGATCTGTGACTTCCTGACTTTTGTAGTCACAAACAGCTGTTTAGCGGTCTTATTTTGACAACTTTCCCTTGTTCTCACAATTTACACCCAGCCTCCCACGACCCCATCCCTCCAATAGACATCACTTTTCAAGTGAAATTCGGGCAAGTTACCTAGTTCCCTGTGTAGCAGATGGTGTTTACCCCCGGACTTTGTCCTATTTTCAGAGACTCGAGAATGACCCATTCTCTTCATCTGCCCGCCCCAGGCAGAGAATATCATGGCCCATCATTCATCTCTCTGCCAGGTCTCCAAGTTCACCCCTGACCTCTGGGAACCCTCTGTCCACATCCTGTCCTGTCCCATCCCGTCCAGAGTTGTTTGATAAGGCCCAGTCACCCATCGTTCCCCTCTTTCAGCTCTCATCCCTTGTTCTTTATTTTTCTCCCTCTCTCTTTCTCTCTTGCTCTCTCCTCTCCTTCTACTTCCCTCTCTCTCCCTGACTGTGTTGGTTTGTTTGCCCGCACTGTCAGAGTCCATCAATCTAGCACAAATCTGGGTCACTGGAAGGAGTGCTCTGTCTCTTTCTCCCTTTCTGTCTCCCTCTGTCCTTCCAAAATTCTCCCTTCCTCATTGTTCATTCTCAGCTCATTATTGGGGGATCATATTTCATGACAGCAACAAAAATTGTTAGTATTATATATACAGTGCATTCGGAAAGTATTCAGACCCCCTTACCTTTTCCACATTTTGTTAAGTTACAGCCTTATTCTAAAATTGATTAAATTGTTTTTTTGCCTTCAATCTACACACAATACCCCATACTGACAAAGCAAAAACAGGTATTTTGAAATGTTTACTAATTTATAGAAAATTCCAAACTGAAATATCACATTTACGTAAGTATTCAGACACTTTACTCAGTACTTTGTTGAAGCGCCTTTGGCAGCAATTACAGCCTTGAGTCTTCTTGAGTATGACGCTACAAGCTTGGCACACCTGTATTTGGGGAGTTTCTTCCATTCTTCTCTGCAGATCCTCTTAAGCTCTGTCGGGTTAGATGGGGAGCGTTGCTGTACCGCTATTTTCAGGTCTCTCCAGAGGTCTCTCTGGAGGTTTCACCTTCCAACAGTACAATGACCCTAAGCACACAGCCAAAACAACGCAGGAGTGGCTTCGTGACAGGTCTCTCTTCAATCGGGTTCAAGTCCGGGCTCTAGCTGGGCCACTCAAGGACATTCAGAGACTTGTCACGAAGCCACTCCTGCGTTGTTTTGGCTGTGTGCTTAGGGTCATTGTACTGTTGGAAGGTGAAACCTTCGCCCCAGTCTGAGATCCTGAGCGCTCTGGAGCAGGTTTTCATCAATGATCTCTCTGTACTTTGCTCCATTCATCTCTGCCTCGATCCTGACTAGTCTCCCAGTCCCTGCCACTGAAAAACATCCCCACAGCATGATGCTGCCACCACCATGCTTCACTGTAGGGATGGTGCCAGGTTTCCTCCAGACGTGATGCTTGGCAATCAGGCCAAGGTGTTCAATCTTGGTTTCATCAGACCAGAGAATCTTGTTTCTCATGGTATGAGGGTCTTTAGGTGCCTTTCGGCAAACTCCAAGTGGGCTGTCATGTTCCTTTTACTGAGGAGTGGCTTCCGTCTGGCCACTCTACCATAAAGGCCTGATTGGTGGAGTGCTGCAGAGATAGTTGTCCTTCTGGAAGGTTCTCCCATCTCCACAGAGTAACTCTGGAGCTCTGTCAGAGTGACCATCGGGTTCTTGGTCACCTCCCTGACCAAGGCCCTTCTCCCCCGATTGCTCAGTTTGGCCAGGCGGCCAGCTCTAGGAAGAGTCTTGGTGGTTCCAAACTTCTTCCATTTAAGAATGATGGAGGTCACTGTGTTCTTGGGGACCTTCAATGCTGAAGAAATGTTTTGGTACCCTTCCCCATATATGTGCCTCGACACAATCCTGTCTCTGAGCTCTACGGACAATTCCTTCAACCCCATGGCTTGGATTTTGCTCTGACATGCACTGCCAACTGTGGGACCTTATATAAACAGGTATGTGCCTTTCCAAATCGTGTCCAATCAATTGACTTTACCACAGGTGGACTCCAATCAAGTTGTAGAAACATCTCAAGGATGATCAATGGAAACAGGATGCACCTGAGCTCAATTTTGAGTCTCATAACAAAGGGTCCCAATACGTATGTAAATAAGGTATGTCTGTTTTTAACTTTTAATAAATTAGCAAACATTTCTTAAAACCTGTTTTTGCTTTATCAATATCGGGTATTTAGTGTAGATTGCTGAGGGAAAACATTTTTTAAATCCATTTTAGAATAAGGCTGTAATTTAACAAAATGTCGAAAAAGTCAAGGGGTCTGAATATTTTCCGAAGGCACTGTATATACACATTTTCCATGATATAGACATAGGTGAATCCAGGTGAAAGTTAAAATCATTTATTGATGTCACTTGTTAAATCCACTTCAATCACTGTTGATGAAGGGTAGGAGACAGTTTAAAGAATTAAAGAAGGAGTTTTACGCCTTTAGACAATTGAGACATGAATTGTGTATTAGTGCCATTCAGAGGGTGAATGGGCAAGACAAAATAATTAGTTGGTAGTAGGTGACAGGCGCACCGGTTTGTGCCAAGAACTGCAATGTGTGTATCATAAATGGTCCACCACCCAAAGGACATCCAGCCAACTTGACACAACTGTGGGAAGCAGTTGTAAAACAGGATAGACCATATTAGAGTAATGCAAAGGACGGAAGGTCTCATACCTTAGGTGGTGCACACACAGTAGTAGCAACTTCAAAAGGTGAAGTATTTGCTCTTGATGATGCACAATGTAATGCGTAACTGGCGAGCTCATTCTTCTCTCTTGATAGTTGGCTGTAACTACCATACACTGTATGAATGGGGCACAGTGCAGCCCTTGTTCCCCTAACTGTGTGCATCAGCTCTTTTACACAAGGCTGTAGATTCCTGTTAGGGGCATCCCCCCTATGTGCAGTGTGATGTGTGCTTTGTCAAGAAGAGAGAACACTACTGGGCAAGGTGTAAGCTACACCTTCCTCCCACATCTCCCTCCCTTCTCCCCCACTCGTTATCTGCTGAGTCGGCACATTCTCCCCCTCCCTCTACTGTCAATCCTTTACGTGGTCAGGCCCTGATCTGGATGGATGGGTCATGATGGAAACTTCTGGATGGAGTGTGATGCAAGGATGACCTCTATAAAAATGCACACTGAGGCTCTTCGAGGTAGTTTTCTCGGAAGGAAGGAATGCGTAGAGCCAGAAAAGCTTCTGGAAGAGCTTCAGCTACTGAACACGCTTCAAAAGAATCTATCAGAATGCCTCTTGCTGAGTGGCCATTCTGAGAGTTCTTTATTTCGAGTAACCACATATGCCATAAGCAAAGAACAAGTCATTACCTTTGGTTCACCAAACAACATTCCCTTGTGTCTTAATCATCAGGGGTCTAACAATAGCCCCTTGATCACCTTCCATCATAACTGGGCTCAAATAGTATTAGTTTTCTATTGTATGCTTTAGCTGTGCTTGATTGAGTTTGACTGTTGAAAACATACCAATGGAATAGTCCCAAAAGTGCCAATCTTGCCAATCGGGCACTCCGTGCAGGCTTAATCAAACACGCCAAGTATTTGAAAGAGAACATGCTATTTGAATTCAGGTCAGTGGCAACTCGTCATTCAGGGCAGAGCCCCATCTGTTTTGAGCCCCACCTGTTTAGCCTGTTTGCGTGTTATTTTGGCATTAATACGTGTCACATATCAGTTTGCAAACAATGTAAAAAAAAATATCAGTTAATAAAGCCGCATACAAACATTGTAAAAAGGCAGTTCCAAAATGCAGGTGTTTCAGCCTAGCTCAGAAGCTCAGAAAATACATAGCGTAGGGGTTGGTAATGTTCTCTAGTTGCGCCGTGATTGGCTCTTTGTTCTGTCACTCATGGGGACACTACGTCACCGCAAAATCTATGGCGAGAGCTAAAAAATTCAAGCCTCTTTGGTGCTGCCATAGAGTTACATTAGAAGTGTCCAATCAAGAAGGCTCAAGGTCATTGGCCATAGATAATATGACACAAATACGTTGTGCGCCACCCATGAGGCGGCGCACAATTGGCCCAGCATCGTGCAGGTTAGGGAAGGGAATGGCCGGCAGGGATGTAGCTCAGTTGGTAGAGCATGGCGTTTGCAACGCCAGGGTTGTGGGTTCGATTCCCACAGGGGGCCAGTATGAAAAATAAAATAAAGTGAATGTAAGTCGCTCTGGATAAGAGCGTCTGCAAAAAAAAAAAAAAGATGTAAATAACATTATATCTACCGTAGCTTTGATTGGACTGATCATGTCAACATCATACTTTCAAAATCTTAGCAGACAAGCTAGACAAGCAGTCATCATCATGAATCACATCAGCAATCTACTGGCAAATCCTTTTCAATCCTTGACATGTGAAGAGAAATTATAGATAAAACGAATCAGTGCTCATCGGCCATTGGAAATAAACATTACACAACAAGTTGGAAATTGCAAATTCAACAATGAGTGGTTTGGAAGCAATCACTAGCCTGCTATTCAGTGAAGTAGGTGTTGTCCAAGTTTTGGTTTAAGGGTCTCTTTTCCATGCTAAAAGGATACAGGATAAACATTGAACACCATGGGCCAGAAAAGTTTGAAAACATTGGCCATGCTGTCCATCCAGCATGACTTCTGCCGCATTCAAAACAACTGGAAACTCGAAACAGGGAAATCAGAGTTCAAGACAACTGGGAACTCCGACTGGGAAAATACGTTGTGAACGGTCATCCAACTCGGAATTTCAAGACGGGAACTCGGGCCTCTTTCTAGTGCTCCGACCTGAAGATCACTGACATCATGATTCAACCTTGTTTTTTTCCAAGTTCCCAGTTGTCTTGAAAGCACCATAAATCCAGGTTGCCAGACTTTGATGACAAAGTCTGATGACAAAATGTTCCCCCAAGGACCGCTGCCCCACCTTCCTGTTCAAGTGAGCACAGGACAACAAGGTGAGTCCAAAAATGTATTGAATGCTGCTGCATAAATGATGTAATATGCCAGGGAGATATGTATACTGTAGCTAAGAAAGTAGTGTATGTTGTGTAGTAAGCTGTTAGTAGCCCATGTGTCTCACCCTAATAATTTGGTCCCTTTCCCCCTTAGCCAACTGTTCTGACTTGGTGGTGCACATGTAGCCTATAGCCTGTTTTAGAGAAATGCAATCATCGAATACTGTAAGAGCTTTCATTGTCTGCTTATGTGCCCCCTTTATTTATCCTACAGTTCTGACTTGGTATACAGGGAAGTAAAGTAGCCGCATTTGCGTTTGTTTAAGCTGTTTTCTAGTGACATTTATTTGGATACATACATAACAATGAGCTAATGAAGCGCGATTTCGCCAGGCATAGAACATTTCTTTGTATATATCCATAAAAATGATGCCAGAAATGCTGCCTGCCTGTCTGTCTCGTCCCGACTCCCGACACGTTCATCACTACTCGACAGCTAGAGATCGAATTTGAATATTGAAACAATGTTGCAAATGTCGGAGAGACAGACAGCAAGGTTTATCTCCGCTATTGAAAACTCAATGTTAGTCTAAAAGAAATGTGAGATAATGTCTAGATGCTTTTTATAGTGGAGATCAAGTTTACAAATTGCTTGGCTGGGCTGATGAGACAGTGGATCTCGCAGTCAGATGGAACAGAGTATATAGGCAATCCTACTCATTACTCCATGTGCTCCTACGTCACTTTTGTCACGCCCGGGAGGCAGCCGTTTCCAAAATGAATGCAATCAACTTTCACCCAGTGCAAAACACGCCTTCCCGGGCACCCAGCCAAGACTAATCGAATCCCCTCATTATGAAGTTTACCGATAGTCCCCAGTCACAGGGTGTTTGTTTACAAGCACACAAGGACGAGAGACCGAAGCAGCACACGGCAGGTGATCTAGTTACAGTATGGAATTTACAACTAAATATATTTAACTATTAAGTTAACTGTCTAAAATGTGCCAAATGCTCTCCAGTTTTGCATTTGGTTTGCTAATTTAGTAGCTAGTGGCTATCTAGCTAAGTGGTTAGCTTCTTCCAAAATCAAGCTTCGCTTGGTAACAGCAGAGAATCCCTGCCTGTATCAAGAGCCTTGCTGTCTAATATTTGTTTTGTGCGTGCAGCAAACTGTAAGTATACTTTTTTAGTTACTTGTATAACTTTATGAGCAGGGATGTCTGTTCTGCAAATAGTTTAGGTTAAAGACTGTATAAAATGCTTGCAATGCGCCAGTTAGCATTTAGTTAGCATTCTCTATGGGATTTTACATGTACAGAGGCTCAGTGGGGTTTGAAAATAGCGTGTTCACTGTCGCTATTGCCGAATATCCCAGGATGGCACAAGGTCGGTATGAAGGTATGACAATCTGGATACCGCCCAAGCCTAGTGTAGAGACCTTGCCGCCAATCTCTACTCGCTGTGCAGAACCTCTGCATTCCTGTGACTCGGTGCTCAGTCGCCCCAGTTGGCTCCCGGTAGTTATTTCAGAGAGAAAGGGGAGTAAAAGGAGCTCTGTGTATGGGTTTTGTATGGCTTGGAATGGACTGGTGGATTCGAGGCTCCGTTTCCTGACATTCTTCTAGTCCTGAAGAGAGATGTGGGCAGCCGGGCTGTTATTCACCACCGTGCCCAGCCAGCAGTCAAGGGGTTTGTCCCAAATGACACCCTATTTCCTATATTGTGCACTACATTTGACCAGAAACCTATTGGCCAGAAACATTACAACAATGTAATTGCTGCTGCAGAGGTGATTGGTCCAGATTCCGTTTGTGTCAAGGTCACGGGTCCGTTGAGGCTTGCTGGAATCCCAGAAACCTTGCTCAGGAGAGCAGGAAGTCCCCCGCTTACCACTAATGGCGCTGGTACTAGCCAGAGACGCACATTCACCAACACGCCGTGGTGTCCATTGAGGTTTTATTTGGAATTGGAAAGTGTCCACAGAAGCCAGGATCCTTAAAAATGTACATCAAAATGAATGGGAATGATTCAAACCTCAACCTAAGGCCAGTGCATTGTAATCTTTCATTCATGAAGCCATTGGGATGTTAATCAGGTCTCATTTCCGCTCTACAGGGTTGAATGTTAAATAAGCCTCCTCCCATAACAGGTATTTGACCCTTGGTACAGAACTAGGATCAGCTTCCCTCCCTCAATCCTAACCTTAACCATTTGTCAGGGGGGAATGCAAAACTGACCCAAGATCAGCGTCTAGGGGCAACTTCACCCTACTCCTATCGGCCTATGTCCAAATCAGGGAGAGAGGTTGGAGTTGGAGCAGTCATGCCTTCGCTGGTGAATGTCTCCTTCTTGGCCATCTGGAGTAATGCGTGTGGGGGATATGAGGAGAGGAGGGAGCCGGTGGGTTTCCTGGGGCAGGTGACAGCGATTGGAGGACTATGTTTTCCTAGGCCTCGCCGAGACCCAAGAACAGGGGAACAGGGGGTCTGTTCCTAATTATCCAGTTGTTTTTAACAAGGCCTACATTTTGAAAACTAATGGACCCATATTTAGATTGTGTATAAATTACTGAGACTGAATGGATATCTGTGGGCTAAGCTCATGTGTCTTTTTTCCTTTACTTTCTGTTGGAGGGGAGTTGGAAGGGCCCATATGAATCCAGTTATCACTGATTCTGGGTTTGTGAAAATAAAACTTTTGTTTCACATTCTTGAACATGATGGGTTTATTTCAACCAGCGCTAAAAGAAAATACACAAAGGGAAGTGTATTTTCGAAGTAAATGCCTCTGCTCTTACAAGGAAAACAGCATTCAAATTCCTGAAGTGTGTGTGTGTGTGTGTGTGTGCACATATGCGTGCGGTGCCTGTGTGTATGCATGCAAGCTTACATTTACATTTTAGTCATTTAGCAGACGCTCTTATCAATAGCAACTTACAGAAGCAATTAGGGTTAAGTGCCTTGCTCAAGGGCATGACAGATCTTTCACCTTGTCGGGTTGGGGATTAAAACCAGAGCTCTAACCGCTAGGCTACCTGCTGCTGTAAGCATGTGCATAAGTACCATACATGTATAAATAATAATAATAATATCATATCATTGTATCCACTGTGTATGTAAAGCAGGACTATGCAGTGATGTCTGCGTCTTTTCACATTGCTGCGCTGCATCAAATATGAAATAATTTTCCACAACATTATCTAACAAGCTGCATTTACTGCACTCAGCCATCAAATGCTTTGCTGTCCAAACCTCAAGTACATCCTGGTTCCAGAGGAGGGGAAAGGACATGGTCAGATGTTTCTCTCTCATTTTCCCCACCAAGAGCATGACATTTCTGTTAATGTATTGTGTTTAACTAACTACTGTACTGCTACATAAAACACTTGTGTTTATCTAACTACTGTAGTGCTAAATATAATACTTGTGTATACAGTGGCTTGTGAAAGTATTCACCCCCCTTGGCATTTTTCCTATTTTGTTGCCTTACAACCTGGAATTACAATGGATTTTGGGGGGGGTTTGTATCATTTGATTTACACAACATGCCTACCACTTTGAAGATGCAAAATAAAAAAATTGTGAAACAAACAAGAAATAAGACAAAAAAACAGAAACTTGAGCGTGCATAACTATTCACCCCCCCCCCCCCCCCCCCAAAGTCAATACTTTGTAGAGCCAACTTTTGCAGAAATTACAGCTGCAAGTCTCTTGGGGTATGTCTCTTAAAGCTTGGCACATCTAGCCACTGGGATTTTTGCCCATTCTTCAAGGCAAAACTGCTCCAGCTCCTTCAAGTTGGATGGGTTCCGCTGGTGTACAGCAATCTTTAAGTCATACCACAGATTCTCAATTGAATTCAGGTCTGGGCTTTGACTAGGCCATTCCAAAACATTTAAATGTTTCCCCTTAAACCACTCAAGTGTTGCTTTAGCAGTACGCTTAGGGTAATTTTCCTGCTGGAAGGTGAACCTCCGTCCCCGTCTCAAATCTCTGGAAGACTGAAAGGTTTCCCTCAAGAATTTCCTTGTATTTAGCGCCATCCATCATTCCTTCAATTCTGACCAGTTTCCCAGTCCCTGCCGAGGAAAAACATGGGGATGGTGTTCTCAGGGTGATGAGAGGTGTTGGGTTTGCGCCAGACATAGCATTTTCCTTGATAGCGTGTCTCATCTGACCAGAGTACCTTCTTCCATATGTTTGGGGAGTCTCCCACATGCCTTTTGGCGAACACCAAACGTGTTTGCTTATTTTTTTCTTTAACATTTACATTTACGTTTAAGCAATGGCTTTTTTTCTGGCCACTCTTCCGTAAAGCCCAGCTCTGTGGAGTGTATGGCTTAAAGTGGTCCTATGGACAGATCCTCCAATCTCCGCTGTGGAGCTTTGCAGCACCTTCAGGGTTATCTTTTGTGTCTTTGTTGCCTCGCTGATTAATTCCCTCCTTGCCTGGTCCGTGAGTTTTGGTGGGCGGCCCTCTCTTGGCAGGTTTTATGTGGTGCCATATTCTTTCCATTTGTTAATAATGGATTTAATGGCGCACCGTGGGATGTTCAAAGATTCAGATATTTTTTTATAACCCAACCCTGATCTGCACTTCTCCACAACTTTGTCCCTGACCTGTTTGGAGAGGTCCTTGGTCTTAATGGTGCCGCTTGCTTGGTGGTGCCCCTTGCTTAGTGGTGTTGTAGACTCTGGGGCCTTTCAGAACAGGTGTATATATACTGAGATCATGTGACACTTATATTGCACACAAGTGGACTATATTTAACTAATTATGTGACTTCTAAAGGTAATTGGTTGCACCAGATATTATTTAGGGGCTTCATAGCAAAGGGGGTGAATACATATGCACGCACCACTTTTCCGTTATTTATTTTGTAGATTTTTTTAAACAAGATATTTTTTTTCATTTCACTTCATCAATTTGGACTATTTTGTGTGTGTCCATTACATGAAATCCAAATAAAATCCATTTAAATTACAGGTTGTAATGCAACAAAATAGGGAAAAAACCAAGGGGGATGAATCCTTTTGCAAGGCACTGTATCTAACTACTGTAGTGCTAAATAAAATACTTGTGTATTTCTATCTAGTGTAGTGCTAAATAAAATACTTGTGTCTATCTAACTACCATAGTGCTAAATAAAATAACGGTGTATATCTAACTACTGTAGTGCTACAAAAAATTATTGTGTATCTAACTACTGAAGTGCTAAATAAAATACTTCTGTATTTCTAATTAATGTAGTGCTAAATAAGACTTGTATATTTCTAACTAGTGTAGTGCTAAATAAATAATTGTGTATATCTAACTACTGTATTGCTAAATAAACACTTATATAAATATGTAACTACTGTAGTGCTTAATAAAACTTGTGTTTAACTGGCTACTGCTACATACAAGTATTTTGTATAACTAACTACTGTATGCGACATAAAAATGTGTGTATAACTAAGTACTGTACTGCTACATAATATCCTTGTTTATATCTAACTAATGTACTGCTAGATAAAAGATTTGTGTGGAGATCTAACTACTGTACTGCTACATAAAAAAAGTGCATATAACTAAGTACTGTACTACGGTAGCTGACATAAGAGCACATGAAAACAGATTTGCCTGTCATCTATAGCCCCCATTATAACTATCTTCATAATATCTTAATACTGTAGTTCATCATGACTGCCTGTGACAAAGGTTATTATGTGGTGTATAGATGTTATGAAGGCTTGAATACACAGGGGGCCTACAGTAAAGTGTTACTGATCAATCTTATCGAAGCTCAAGGGAGTGAGTAGTTGAGCTTCTAGGAGCTACATATTACTTTTCTGGGGTGAAATCTCCAGATGTTATATTAACTGGGACTTTAACCTTGTATTATAAATCTCCCTAACTCTACACTGGAATTGACTCAGTGTTGGTCAATCTATAACCACCAAACCCACTCTCAGATGGTCACCGGCAGTGACTGAAGCACAATGGGACATTTGGTTGCTTGGGTGGTGTGTGTGCGTGTGTATGTGTGCATGCGTGTGGAGGTTTGGTGGGAGTTGTCTGTGCTGTGCCCAAGGAAACCGAGGGAACAATGGGTGGAAGAGTCCGGGGCCGCCCCCTTCCCGACCGGCCGCTGAGTCACTCCTAGCGAGATTATGGGGGATTATTCTATTGTGCTCCAATGAGCCATCGCATCGTTACTGTCTTTAGTCGGGTTAATCAAAAAGCTATTTCCTGTAAAATGCATTCTTCCCTAAATTGTGCCACCCCTTCCTCTGTGTTGAATAGAGACATCCAGGTGTGTCAGGTTGTGGGCTTGTAGGATGGTGTCAGTCATCTGATGATGTCACTAGCATTATTAGGGTGGATTGGTCATTGGGTGGTACTCCTACTCTGTTCAGTACTTGGATTTCCCAATTGTTTTAACCCTTTGATGATGACTTGACTTGAATGAGAAATGACTGTGAAGAGACATTCAGGTACAGAACAATGATTATATTTGACTTTAGTCTCCTTTAGATATCTAAAAGAACACGTGACGCTCGTGAAGTAAACTCTGAGCCATCTAGATGAGGTGTGGCGCCAACATTAGGCTTGGACAGACATTGGAGAGGGTAATTATAGCAAAATCATATCTGATTGTATAAACACCAATGGGACCAGGTTGGACCAGAGCTGTCAAATAGTAACAAAGGTGTCCAGTGATTAATGGCATTTTCCAGGGATCAGAGCTAGACCTCCCAGGGTGTAGAATTTGTATCAGGATTGGGGCTGGATCTATTTTTGAGAAGTGTTAAAAAAATCTGTCGGTGTCCCAAATGACACACTATTCCCTATGTAGAGCATTTCCTGGACTCAAGGTCAAAAGTAGTACACTATATCGAGAATAGAGTGCCATTTGGAACGCAGACAATGAACTTTTGACCTTGAGTCCAGGAAATGGCTCCTGGAACTATCTACTCCCACCCCTCCCACCCCTCCCACCCTCCTCCCCCTCCCTGGTATGCCTATGACTGTCTCTCTAAAGGGTACGGTGGTGGTGATTTAGTGACTCCAGCAGGGTGCTTTCTCCCTGTCTCTGGGAAACAGACTTGTAAACAGTTCAGCGTCCCAGGGTGAATGAGATACACAGTGCCAACAATGACTTCATAGGCCACGACAGTAGCACAGGCTTAGTATACACACACACATACAAACACCGGTGCACACTCACACACGCATGCATGCACACACACACATGCATACACTTACACACTTACAAACACACATATACACACACACACACACCAGGAAGTGGTTGAAGTGTTTGGCCAGCCAGGATTGTGTGTGTTTGATATGTGAAGAAATGATGAGTTAATAGGTTTGGCTCAGTTTGAGTGTACGTTAGTGTGTAATTGTGTGTGTATAATGTTTGTGAGCATTTGTCTTTGTCCGTGACAGGCTCATAACCATGCACTGCAGGGTTCTAGATTACACGTGCGCAACTCCTGACGTACAACTGGCTTGAGTCACCACCAAAACATAACATCCCTTGAGACAGAGTGCATTTCCCACTTAAAAACAGGAGTCATAAACGTAATGATTTACATGATCGTGTAAACCCTTGGGCACTATAGGACAAAAACTTCCAAACGAAGAATAGGCCCTAGTCCAGTTCTGTAGCTCAGTTGGTAGAGCATGGCGCTTGCAACGCCAGGGTTGTGGGTTTTTTTCCCACGGGGGGCCAGTATGAAAACGTATGCACTCACTAACTGTAAGTCGCTCTGGATAAGAGCGTCTGCTAAATGACATAAATGTAAATGTAAAGACTGCCCATATTAATCATTGACTTAAAATTATCAGGAGTATGTTCTTCAAAAGGTTAGCTAACCTTTAAAGGTGAATTTACTGTGTTAAGCAGTGGAGGATCCTCAGAGGAGGAAGGGGAGGACCATCATTAGTGAATAAAAAACGTTGTCCTTTTTAGATACAACTATACTAAATATATTCACATATCACCGAATAATTGATTAAAACACACTGTTTTGGTCTACAGTAGCCTCAACAGCACTCTGTAGGGTAGCACCATGGTGTAGCCGGATGACAGCCAGCTTCCGTCCTCCTCTGAGTACATTGACTTACACAGTAATTATGACAACTTCTGGAGGACAACCTCTAACCTATCAGAGCTCTTGCAGCATGAACTGACATGTTGTCCACCCAATCAGAGGATCAGAGAAGGAAACTAGTACCAAAAGCATAAGCTACAGCTAGCTAGCACTGCAGTGAGTGAGTGGTGAGTAGTTGACTCAAAGAGAGAGAAAGACAATAGTTGAACAGTTTTGAACAAATTAATTTCTTCCAAATTTAAGGAGAAGCAAGAGAGAGAGAGCGAGAGAGAGAGCTATATTTGGTTGTATTTTTTTTAAAATTCACTTTCACTTAGCTAACAAATGCAGCGAGCTAGTTTAGCCTGCTCAAACACCTGGCACAAACAGAGAGGGACTCTATGTTAGCTAGCTGGCTATGGCTATTCAACACTGGAAGTCAAGGTAAGCTTTTGGTTTTATTAATTAATGTTGACTATGAAGTTACTTTAGCTAATATGGTGACAATTATGTAGACTGTGTGTAGCGGTTATTATATGGTTTGGCTTGGAAAGTTTTTTTCGCCTGGTCACATACAGCTGATGTGTTGTGCATTGAAGTCCACAAGCAAAGGGAAAAGGTGAGAGGAGGAGAGTGCATAGATGAGAGAAGAAATACAACGTGGTTGCTATGAAAGTTAAGTGTGTTTACGCGTGATCAGGGGTGTATTCATTCCGCCGTCTCTGTTGAATTTTTTTTTCTTAAACGGAAGCAAATGGAACGAAATGGGGATAAACATACCTGAGTTTGTCAAATAGAAACTCTCGTTTGCAACTGTTGGACTAATGATTTCACCCTAGATCAGCTAGATACAGGCAAGAGTGTGCAAGGCGGTCTGTCCATGTGTCACTGTCTGTCACCTAAAATGTTTCTCTCTATCTGTGTGCACCTATGTTGTAAATTTTCATTCATAGGCTAGCTTGTAGCAACCTCATGATGGGTATAGGGAAAATGTGTGTCATGCCCTGGCTCTGGGGACTCTTAGATGTTGAGCCAGGGTGTGGATTTTCCTTGTTTTGTTTTCTAGGTTTTTCGTTCTAGATTGTGTATTTCTATGTTGGCCAGGGTGGTTCCCAATCAGAGACAGCTGTAGCTCGTTGTCTCTGATTGGGGAGAATACTTAGGCAGCCTGTTGGCATGTTACGTTGTGGCATCTTGTTCCCGAAGGTTTGTGTATTTAACCGAGGACTTCACGTATCGTTTATTGATTTGGTTCGTTGTGTGTACTTAATAAAGTATGTACGCCTATCACGCTGTGCCTTGGTCCACTTCATCTAACAACGATCGTGACAGAAGATCCCACCACGACTGGATCAAGCAGCGTGAAGAGGAGAGAGGATGGACTTGGGAGGAGAGGAGAGAGAGTCTGGCGAGAGACATGGAGGCCATGTTCACGGGGGAGAGACAAGCCCCTAAAAAAATTAGGGGGGGGGCTCACGCCGTGGATGACGAGGCAGCAGGAGGCCGTGATAGAGCGGTTCAGCCGGGTAGCAGAGGAGGCCGCCAGGTTACAGGGGCTACTGGTCACGAGGGAGAAGGAGAGTGTGGAGGCACGGCGAGAGGAACTGGTTAGGCAGCAGAGGGAGCGGAAGTTTATGAGGAAACCCAGTCCCGCTCCTCGCACCAAGCAAGTGGTGTGTGTCACCAGTCCGGTCCGGCCCGTTCCTGATTCCCACACTAAGCCTGTGGTGCGCGTCGCCAGCCCGGTCGGGCCTGTTCCTGCTCCCCGCACCAAGCCAATGGTGCGCGTCGTCAGCCCGGTCCGGCCCGTTCCTGCTCCCCGCACCAAGCCAGTGGTGCGCGTCGCCAGCCCGGTCCGGCCCGTTCCTGCTCCCCGCACCAAGCCAGTGGTGCGCGTCGCCAGCCCGGTCCGGCCCGTTCCTGCTTCCCGCACCAAGCCAGTGGTGCGTGTCGCCAGCCCGGTCCGGCCCGTTCCTGCTCCCCGCACCAAGCCAATGGTGCGCGTCGTCAGCCCGGTCCGGCCAATTCCTGCTCCCCGCACCAAGCCAGTGGTGCGCGTCGCCAGCCCGGTCCGGCCCGTTCCTGCTCCCCGCACCAAGCCAGTGGTGCGTGTCGTCAGCCCGGTCCGGCCCGTTCCTGCTCCCCGCACCAAGCCAGTGGTGCGCGTCGTCAGCCTGGTCAGGCCCGTTCCTGCTCCCCGCACCAACCAGTGGTGCGCGTCGCCAGCCCGGTCCTGCCCGTTCCTGCTCCCCGCACCAAGCCAGTGGTGCGCGTCGTCAGTCCGGCACGGTCCGTGCCTGTTCCACCGGTGCCTGGTCCGGCACCGGTCAGCTGCTCCACACCGGAGCCAGAGCAATCCGCTCCACCGGTGTCCAGTCCAGCTCCGGCCAGCGGGGCCAGACCAGACCAGGGGCGCTACGGGGGGGTAGAGATAGAGTGGTGGTCACGCCCGGAGCCGGATCCGCCTCTGAGGCGGAATGCCCACCCGGCCCCTACCCTGTTGTGGTGTTGTGGCGCGGTCACAGTCCGCGCCTTTGGGGGGGGGGGGGGGGGGTACTGTCACGCCCTGGCTCTGGGGACTCTTAGATGTTGAGCCAGGGTGTGGATTTTCCTTGTTTTGTTTTCTAGGTTTTTCATTCTAGATCGTGTATTTCTATGTTGGCCAGGGTGGTTCCCAATCAGAGACAGCTGTAGCTCGTTGTCTCTGATTGGGGACCATACTTAGGCAGCCTGTTGGCATGTTACGTTGTGGGATCTTGTTCCGGAAGGTTTGTGTATTTAACCTAGGACTTCACGTATCGTTTATTGTTTTGGTTCGTTGTGTGTACTTAATAAAGTATGTACGCCTATCACGCTGCGCCTTGGTCCGCTTCATCTAACAACGATCGTGACAATGTGAGTATCATGTAGTAGCCTAAACCTATCACTGTTACATTAAATTTGGTGAATGGAATATGAATGACAGTCATCCAATATGCTGTAATAGAAATAAGGCCATGCTCATGAAAAATGTTTTGGTCCTCCCTCATCTTAAATGGCACCGACCGCCACTGGTGTTAAGTACTTGGTACTTTAACTGATGTTTGTGTTAGTGTGGCTGTGTATGACATCACAGTGTCTTTAAACAGGAATCAAGTGAGACCGATCTCACTTGATTTAAACATCAACCTTGTGACAGTTAAAGTGATTTTCTGTATCCCAAATGGCACCCTGTTCTCTACATAGTGCACAACTTTCTGACCAGAGCAATATGGGCCGTGGTCACTGGCCCAACGCTCTTAACCGCTAGGCTACCTAGTGCACTATATAGGGAATAGGGTGCCATTTGGGACGCAGCCATTGACTGAAAGTCCTGAAGTCAGAGGCCATAACAGTGACACTCTAAAGCAGGGGTGTCAAACGTCCGGCCCGCGGGCCGGATCAGGCCCGCAAACGGGTTTAATCCGGCCCGCGAGATGATAAAAAAAATAAATAAATAATAATAATAATAATAATTTTGTAAAGTATAAAAATGCGCTGCAATTTTTCAAGAAAATAAACTGCTGTTCCAATTGCGTCCACTGGATGGCACAATAGCAATTGTGTTAAGCAAGCAAACTGTTTATACCGGGGCAGAGCAAGTAGGTCAAGCACGTGCAGCCAATGAGCTACTTTGTTTTGCCCGCGATATTTATTACGGCTTCTACTTTTAACATTATGTGCTTTGGCAACCTCATTGCCCCAATATGTCTCTGTCAAAAAAGAGAAAAGTGGACGCAGAGTGCAGAGTGTTCCAAGAAAAATGGTCATCCTATTTATGCTGAAAGAATATAACCTTCGTCGCCACTATGTGAGTCTTCATGCCGACAAATATGACAACTTTCAAGGACAGCGGAGATGAGAGAAGGTGAATGAATTGTTGGCGGGTCTGAAGAAACAGCAGTCTGTGTTTACTCACAGCCGAGACATCAGTGACGCTGCAGTGAAAGCTAGCTACCTCATTGCTAATGAAATCGCAGTGGCTTCAAAACCATTTAGTGAGGGTGAATTTGTAAAAACATGCATGATGAAGGCAGCGGAGATTGTGTGCCCTGAAAAGCGGCAGGCTTTTTCAAATATCAGCCTGACAAGAAACACAGTTGCAGACAGGATTTCCGATCTTTCAGTGGATTTGGACAGCCAGTTGAAGCAAAAAGTAAAGTCATTTATTGCGTTTTCGGTTGCAATTGATGAAAGCACGGACATTACAGATGTTGCACAACTGGCCATTTTCATCCGCGGAGTTGATGACACATTGACCGTCACGAGGAGTTCGTGGAGTTGGTGCCGATGACAGATACAACGACAGCAGCTGATATTTTTACCACACTCGTCGGCGCGCTGGACAGGGTCGGAGTGGACTGGTCCCGCGCTGTCAGCCTGGCTACAGATGGTGCGCCCTCAATGATCGGGAAAAAAGCAGGCGTTGTGACAAAGTTCAGAGAGAAAGTGCAATCTGCAAATGGAGGACGTGATTTTTTGACTTTTCACTGTATTTTGCACCAGGAGGCTTTGTGTTGCAAGTCATTAAAGATGGATAACGTCATGAAGGTGGTCATCCAAACTGTTAATTTCATCCGATCCAGAAGCCTGAATCACCGTCAGTTTGACAGCCTTCTCAGAGAGAAAGACCACATCTATGGCCTGCCATACCACACTGAGGTAAGATGGTTAAGCCGAGGTGCTGTGCTAAGGCGTTTCTTTGATTTCCGAGAAGAAATTGAACAGTTCATGGAAGAAAAGGGCAAACCAGTGTTAGAATTTCATTCCGCAGAATGGATGCAGGACCTTGCATTTATGGTGGATGTTACAGAGCACCTGAATAACTTGAACAAACAGCTGCAAGGGTGCAACAAAGTTGTCACCAGTATTATGACAGCATACGTTCTTTCAAGTTGAAGCTGTCATTGTGGGAGACCGCAACTTGCCGGTGGTGATGCAGCTCACTTCCCCTGTCTGAAAAATGTGTGCGCGACCCAACATGTGGCAGACATGAAGCGGTTCAAAGATAAAATAACGGGACTGTTACGGGAGTTTGAGCAACGCTTTCAGATTTATGTTTATATGTTTTTATGTTGATGTGCTATTGTTTTTAATTGATTTTATTTTATTTGTATATTTAACCTATTCTTGACTCTGTGGTTCTTGCACTTGTTTGGGGAACAGGATTTCATTATTTTTATCTACATTTCTGCCTGAGAAATGACACCCTGATATAGTTCTGTGATCTGTGAAACAGTTCTGTTAATCACTGAGGCATTGTGTGTTTGTGTGTTCTTTTTCTTTAGAATTTTCAAATAAACTTGACGTGTTTTATGATTAATAGTGATGTTGTGCTTGTACTATTTTGGACACACTGTCCTCAGGCTCCAGCTTTATGTTGTGTGTTGATCGTATTAAAACAAAGAAAACAATCTGAAGTTGTTGTTTTTAAGTTATATATACAATGATTTTTCCGGTCCGGCCCACTTGGGAATAGATTTTCCTCCATGTGGCCCCTGAGCTAAAATGAGTTTGACAACCCTGCTCTAAAGCAAGTGTTGGGAAATGCATGCAATGTTTAAATTCTCCATTTTTTATAGGATCAGGATTTTTTTTCACCAAATGGAAGCAATCACATCTTTCCACTCTGTGTTGGAACGCCACCTCATTCCAGGGGGAAAATAAGTCAGAGCGAGGAATGAGCGATTCCCGTTTTTAGAAGGATCCCAGCTGCTGCTGCTGCTCCTCCCGCCAGAAATCAGGAGCCAGGAAGGAACGGACACCACGATCAAAATAACACATGGACAGATAAAAATAAAGGGATGAAGGATGTGCAGGCAAACAAGAGTCTATCTAGTGTTCCATGACACGCAAGTTATGTCCCTGGATGCATCATAACCTCAGCCCACTCCCACCACCCCTCACTGACTCCAACAACAGCCCCCTCACCCTTGTCCCAAGTCACATGTGTGTTGAAGCCAAGCTGGTTGGTTGGGTCTTTGGGGGGAGGGGGAGGTGTTTTGTCCTCTGACTCTCTCCCACCTTGAATGTCCTCCAGAAGAGGATCTCCACTGGGCCCTTGCACTCCTGGATCTTCCAAAGTACACCTGGACAGGGTTACAGCACGATTGGAGGGTCAGTTCAGTTTTCAATCTAGTCAGTTCTGGAAGTGACCTGAATTGAGAAATCCTCATGGAAAACAATGGGGAATTTTCTATTTAAGAATTTGAATTTGAATTCACTCCCTGAACACACACAACATCACAATTGGTTAGGAGCCCGTAAAACGGCAGCCATCTCCTCTGGCGTCTTTGTATCTCAAAATCATTGTAATGTGGTTAACCTTAAAAATCGAAATGAAAATTATTCAAATGTAAAAGATACAATTCAACCAGAGAGTGCCCTTAGATCAGGGGAAAAGGTTGCACTTAAATAATTCCCACAGTGAATGGCTAGGCCCGCTATGCTATGAAACCACACACTATTGCAGAGACTTTGATATTACGGGCCACAATTGATATGGTGAAAACAATGTGTGGTGAGGCACAGAAACTCAGATCAATACATTTGTCAGATAACACTGATAAATGAAGAATTTATGCTATTATTAGGAATCCAGAGGAAACTGACTGAGAGACTCAAAAAAAACCCAGCTTATTTGTAACTTATTTTGTACATAATGTTTCTGCCACCGTTTCTTATGATCGAAAAGAACTTCTGGATATCACGACAGTGATAACTCACCTCGTACTGGGCAAATATTTTTTTTTTATGAGTCGGGCGCGAAATATTTACTTCATACACCGACAAGGCCCAAATCTCTGTCATTCGCAGGAGAAAGAGACGGAAATATCGGGGACGTACACTACCAGTAAAAAGTTTGGACACAACTACTCATTGAAGGGTTTTTCTTTATTTTTACTATTTTTTACTATGTAAAATTATGAAATAACACATGGAATCATGTAGCAACCAAAAAAGTGTTAAACAAATGAAAATATATTTTATATTTGAGATTCTTCAAATAGCCACCCTTTGCCTTGATAACAGCTTTGCACACTCTTGGCATTAATAATAAAAATAATATGCCATTTAGCAGACGCTTTTATCCAAAGCGACTTACAGTCATGCGTGCATACATTTTTTTTTTTGTGTATGGAGGGTCAGTGCAGGGCATTCTTTCAACCAGCTTCATGAGGTAGTCACCTGGAATGCATTTCAAGCGCAGTCGCAAAAACCATCAAGCACTATGATGAAACTGGCACTCATGAGGACCTCCACAGGAATGGAAGACCCAGAGTTACCTCTGCTGCAGAGGATAAGTTCATTAGAGTTACCAGCCTCAGAATTTGCAGCACAAATAAATGCTTCACGGAGTTCAAGTCACAGACACATCTCAACATCAACTGTTCAGAGGGGACTTTGTGAATCAGGCCTTCATGGTCGAATTGTCGCAAAGAAACCACTACTAAAGGACACCAATAAGAAGAAGAGACCTGCTTGGGCCAAGCAACACGAGCAATGGGCATTAGACCGGTTGAAATTTGAGATTTTAGGTTCCAACAGCTGTGTCTTTGTGAGATGCGGTGTGGGTGAATGGATGATCTCTGCATGTGTAGTTCCCACCATAAAGCATGGAGGAGGAGGTGTTATGGTGTGGGGGTGCTTTGCTGGTGACACTGTCTGTGATTTATTTAGAATTCAAGGCACACTTAACCAGCATGGCTACCACAGCATTCTGCAGCGATATGCCATCCCATCTGGTTTGGGTTTAATGGGACTATCATTTGTTATTCAACAGGACAATGATCCAACACATCTCCAGGCTGTGTAAGGGCTATTTTACCAAGAAGAAGAGTGATGGAGTGCTGCATCAGATGACCTGGCCTCCACAATCCCCCGATCTCAACCAAATAGAGATGGTTTGGGATGAGTCGGACGGCAGAGTGAAGGAAAAGCAACCAACAAGTGCTCAGCATATGTGGGAACTCCTTCAAGACTGTTGGAAAAGCATTCCAGGTGAAGCTGGTTGAGAGTGTGCAAAGCTGTCATAAAGGCAAAGGTTGGCTATTTGAAGAATCTCAAATATAAAATATATTTTGATTTGTTTAACAACACTTTTTTGGTTACTACATGATTCCATATGTGTTATTTCATAGTTTTGATGTCTACACTATTATTCTGCAATGTAGAAAATAGTAAAAATAAAGAAAAACCCTTGAATGAGTAGGTGTTCAAAAACTTTTGACCGGTGGTGTACATTTCACGGAGAGTGTATTTTACATTAGTTATCTTTTTTTGGTTTTTAGTCCGCAACCCAGACGTTAATTATTTTTAGTTGCTATAGACGGGTAGGTTTTTAGCTACAAAACCGACATGTGTGCAGCTATGGGGCAAAACAGACAGGGTTGGCTTAAACTTTTGACAACATGTAAACTATATTTAGTCTCCAAATGTTTATTGAAAACATAAACACATTTACACAATGAGCACTTGTCTCTCATACACATTGTTACAGTTGTTTGTTAGTTAGCTAGCGAATTTGAGCCATATTCGCATAGACATGACATCAGTCAAAACACCTCAAAATAAGTAATGGTATCAATAACAATATACAACGAGCTGAAACAAGCCACCTATGATTCCCCACAAGGCAGCTTCTTGTCATCGTTGCTAGCTATCTGACCATTCAGAATCATAACAGCGCACACCTTCCGGCTACATTGATGCGTGAGCATCATTTTCATGAACTTGTCAGCCAACCCATCAATGGAAAATGACTTGCTACGCAGGCTGGATAACGTTCTTGTCATTTCTAGCTAGCTAGCCAACTTCAGCTAATACAGTCACGTCAAACAATGCATCTGGAATGACAGTACACTGCCATTTTCTATTGGTATTTACTTGAATTGAAGTTGAAGTCGGAAGTTTACATACACTTGGGTTGGAGTCATTAAAACTCGATTTTCAACCACTCCACAAATGTCTTGTTAACAAACTACAGTTTTGGCAAGTCGGTTAGGACATCTACGTTGTGCATGACACAAGTAATTTTTCCAACAATTGTTTACAGACAGATTATTTCACTTATAATTCACTGTATCACAATTCCAGTTGTTCAGACGTTTACATACACTAAGTTGACTGTAACTTTAAACAGCTTGGAAAGTTCCAGAAAATGATGTCATGGCTTTAGAAGCTTCTGATAGGCTAATTGACATCATTTGAGTCAATTGGAGGTGTACCTGTGGATGTATTTCAAGGCCTACCTTCAAACTCAGTGCCTCTTTGCTTGACATCATGGGAAAATCAAAAGAAATCAGCCAAGACCTCAGAAAAAAATTGTAGACCTCCACAAGTCTGGTTCATCCTTGGGAGCAATTTCCAAATGCCTGAAGATACCACGTTCATCTGTACAAACAATAGTATGCAAGTATAAACACCATGGAACCACGCAGCCATCATACCGCTCAGGAAGGAGAAACGTTCTGTCTCCTAGAGATGAACGTACTTTGGTGTGAAAAGTGCAAATCAATCCCAGAACAACAGCAAAGGACCTTGTGAAGATGCTAGAGGAAACAGGTACAAAAGTATCTATATCCACAGTAAAACGAGTCCTATATCGACATAACCTGAAAGCCCGCACTGCAAGGAAGAAGCAACTTCTCCAAAACCGCCATAAAAAAGCCAGACTATGGTTTCCAACTGCACATGGGGACAAAGATTGTACTTTTTGGAGAAATGTCCTCTGGTCTAATGAAACATACAGTGGGGAAAAAAAGTATTTAGTCAGCCACCAATTATGCAAGTTCTCCCACTTAAAAAGATGAGAGAGGCCTGTAATTTTCATCATAGGTACACGACAACTATGACAGACAAATTGAGAAAAAGAAATCCAGAAAATCACATTGTAGGATTTTTTATGAATTTATTTGCAAATTATGGTGGAAAATAAGTATTTGGTCACCTACAAACAAGCAAGATTTCTGGCTCTCACAGACCTGTAACTTCTTCTTTAAGAGGCTCCTCTGTCCTCCACTCATTACCTGTATTAATGGCACCTGTTTGAACTTGTTATCAGTATAAAAGACACCTGTCCACAACCTCAAACAGTCACACTCCAAACTCCACTATGGCCAAGACCAAAGAGCTGTCAAAGGACACCAGAAACAAAATTGTAGACCTGCACCAGGCTGGGAAGACTGAATCTGCAATAGGTAAGCAGCTTGGTTTGAAGAAATCAACTGTGGGAGCAATTATTAGGAAATGGAAGACATACAAGACCACTGATAATCTCCCTTGATCTGGTGCTCCACGCAAGATCTCACCCCGTGGGGTCAAAATGATCACAAGAACGGTGAGCAAAAATCCCAGAACCACATGGGGGGACCTAGTGAATGACCTGCAGAGAGCTGGGACCAAAGTAACAAAGCCTACCATCAGTAACACACTACGCCGCCAGGGACTCAACTCCTGCAGTGCCAGACGTGTCCCCCTGCTTAAGCCAGTACATGTCCAGGCCCGTCTGAAGTTTGCTAGAGTGCATTTGGATGATCCAGAAGAGGATTGGGAGAATGTCATATGGTCAGATGAAACCAAAATATGTAAATAGGTAAAAACTCAACTCGTCGTGTTTAGAGGACAAAGAATGCTGAGTTGCATCCAAAGAACACCATACCTACTGTGAAGCATGGGGGTGGAAACATCATGCTTTGGGGCTGTTTTTCTGCAAAGGGACCAGGACGACTGATCCGTGTAAAGGAAAGAATGAATGGGGCCATGTATCGTGAGACTTTGAGTGAAAACCTCCTTCCATCAGCAAGGGCATTGAAGATGAAACATGGCTGGGTCTTTCAGCATGACAATGATCCCAAACACACCGCCCGGGCAACGAAGGAGTGGCGTCGTAAGAAGCATTTCAAGGTCCTGGAGTGCCCTAGCCAGTCTCCAGATCTCAACCCCATAGAAAATCTTTGGAGGGAGTTGAAAGTCCGTGTTGCCCAGCGACAGCCCCAAAACATCACTGCTCTAGAGGAGATCTGCATGGAGGAATGGGCCAAAATACCAGCAACAGTGTGTGAAAACCTTGTGAAGACTTACAGAAAACGTTTGACCTGTGTCATTGCCAACAAAGGGTATATAACAAAGTATTGAGAAACTTTTGTTATTGACCAAATACTTATTTTCCACCATAATTTGCAAATAAATTCATAAAAAATCCTACAATGTGATTTTCTGGATATTTTTTTCTCATTTTGTCTGTCATAGTTGACGTGTACCTATGATGAAAATTACAGGCCTCTCTCATCTTTTTAAGTGGGAGAACTTGCACAATTGGTGGCTGACTAAATACTTTTTCCCCCCACTGTAAATAGAACTGTTTGGCCATAATGACCATCGTTATGTTTGGAGGAAAAAGGGGGTTGCTTGCAAGCCGAAGAACACCATTCCAAACGTGAAGCACGGGTGAGGCAGCATCATGCTGTGGGGGTGCTTTGCTGCAGGAGGGACTGGTGCACTTCACAAAATAGATGGCACCATGAGGAAGGACAATTATGTGTCTTGTCCCCATGTGCAGTTGCAAACCATAGTCCAGCCTCCCGAGTGGCACAGTGGTCTATTTTTTTTATACTGGCCCCCCGTGGGAATCAAACCCACAACCCTGGCGTTGCAAACGCCATGCTCTACCAACTGAGCTACATCCCTGTCGGCCATTCCCTCCCCTACCCTGGACGATGCTGGGCCAATTGTGCGCCGCCCCATGGGTCTCCCGGTTACGGCCGGCTACGACAGAGCCTGGATTCGAACCAGGATCTCTAGTGGCACAGCTAGCACTGCGAATCCAGGCTCTGTCGTAGCCGCTGTTGGTAGAGCATGGCGTTTGCAACGCCAGGGTTGTGGGTTTGATTCCCACGGGGGGCCAGTGTAAAAAAAATAATATGTATGCACTCACTAACTGTAAGTCGCTCTGGATAAGAGCGTCTGCTAAATGACATAAATGTAAATGTAAAATGTGGATATATTTAAGCAACATCTCAAGACATCAGTCAGGAAGTTAAAGCTTGGTCACAAATGTGTCTTCCAAATGGACAATGACCCGAAGCATACTTCCAAGGCTGTGGCAAAATGGCTTAAGGACCCCAAAGCCAAGGTATTGGAGTGGCCATCACAAAGCCCTGACCTCAATCCTATAGAAAATGTGTGGGCAGAACTGAAAAAGCGTGTGCGAGCAAGGAGGCCTACAGACCTGACTCAGTTACACCAGCTCTGTCAGGAGTAATGGGCAAACATTCTTATTGTGGGAAGCTTGTGGAAGGCTACGCAAAATGTTTGACCCAAGTTAAACAATTTAAAGGCAATGCTACCAAATACTAATTGAGTGAATGTAAACTTCTGACCCACTGGAAATGTGATGAAAGAAATAAAAGCTGAAATATATCATTCTCTCTACTATTATTGTATTATTATACAATTGGCCCAGCGTCATCCGGGTTTGGCCGGTGTAGGCTGTCATTGTAAATAAGAATTTGTTCTTAACTGACTTGCCTAGTTAAATAAAGGTCACAACTGTATCCATGATAATGACGCTGATGCGTGATTTCGCCTGGCTCAGAAAAAATTGTCTCATCTCGTCTGGGCTCCATTCACTCTCTATGTATGGTCAGAGATCGAAATTCAAAAATGAAACATTTTTTCTGAGGTCAGACAGGCAGACAGCAAGGTGTATATTAACCCTCGCTTTACCAAACCAAATGCTAGGCTAGAAGCAAGGGGAAATAATGTGCGAGTTGAGATAAATACAAGAGATTATTTGGACAGCAACATGATGTCACAATCGTTATAAGATGAAGCGGACCAAGGCGCAGCGTGATATGCGTACATTATTTATTTAAGTACACCACACGAACAAACACAACAAACAAACGATACGTGAAGTCCTAGGTTACAAACACAAACCTTCCGGAACAAGATCTAACACCAAACTAGTGAAAACAGGCTGCCTAAGTATGGTCCCCAATCAGAGACAACGAGCCACAGCTGTCTCTGATTGGGAACCACCCTGGCCAACATAGAAATACACGAACTAGAACAAAACATAGAAAATAACACATAGAAAATCCACACCCTGGCTCAATATATAAGAGTCCCCAGAGCCAGGGCGTGACACATGAACATGGTAATATTCTTAAGAAGGCGCACTGATAATTCAGATGGAACTGTTAGCAGGCATAGTGTGCCTGTGACGGCCAATACAGAACATCTTGAAACACTGCTTGTGCAATCAACATTCAGGATCCAAACAACCCGTTATATAGTTATAAACAATTTGTACACTGCATATTGAACGCAAGGAGCCCAAACAGATAGTATTTAACAAAAACATAATAATTTTGAACCTTGAAAAAACCTTCACATATGCCCATACAGTCTTTTATTTCCAACAATGAAGATTCCAATTTCTATTGCATTTTTTTGGCTTATAAAACCACTCACGGGTCAAATATGTTTGGGAACCCTGATACATGTGACGAGTACTGAGGATTCAAAGAGGCAGGACGCAGACATCAACAATGTAAAGGTTTACTTAACACTGAGGAAGAGAACAACAAAGAGCAAGTACACGACAAGACACTAACAATCACACACAACCCAACACTGAACAGTCCATGGCTCTATAGGGGTGGTGATGAGAGGATGAGGTGCAGGTGCGCTGGAGGTGATAAGGGTGCGTTGGGTTTCCATTCCGGTGTTGCCGAGGTGGTGCGCTCAGACTGGTGGCTCAGTAGACCGGCGAATCAGAGCGCCGGAGGGGAGCAACGGGAGGAGACATAACAATACACAGTCAGGTTCGTTCAGATAGTATGACTGGGAGAGTTAGGTGAGGCCAAATGTAAAATTAGAACCATTATGATAGATGTGTGGCAGAAGAGGTGGGACAGCGAGCCCAAGGGCTGCCATTTACAGTACATGCCATCCAAAGAAAGGTCGGTTGACCAAGATTCAAAGGTCAGATTAGGAAGGAAGAGGTGGCATTGTACATTGAACTTGTCATTACATCTGGTTGGCAAGCATGTTAATGGTTTGTGTGCGGAGTGTATGGTTGATGAAACAGTGAACCATGTGTTGGTGTGTTGTTGTAAGTACCTGTTGGTGGAAGAGAGGGAAAGTTTGATGTGTAGGGTTATTGAGGTTGGACAGGGATGGAGGTTTTGGGAGGGTTTGTTAGAAGTTAGTAGGGCTCTTTTTTTTTCTTAGTTGTACAGGATTAGGTAGGAGGGTTTCATTTTTCTTAATATTTGTTTCTTTATTCATTTAGTCTGTACGCTGTGATAGACTACACACTCCAGTAGAGTAGGTGGTGGCTTGCACCTCTAACATTTGTTTGCGCACCGCCATAATACCATAGAAGAAGATGACCGGGAGAACATTGTTGTAAAAGAGATTGGATTATTGTACAAGTGTTGAATGTCCAAACTGAAATAGCTAGCTAGCTATTATGTTAATGTTAGAATTATTTGAGGCAAAAGTTGTTGCTTTGTTTGTTGAAACTGTCACTGGGCAGTGACGTTGTAGCGTTAGCTAGCTAATGTTAGTTAAAATTGACCAATGGAGGTTAGCTAGTTAGCTTCCACTTCAGTGTCATGAATGCAAAAGATTTGGTCATGTGTCAAGTGTGTGCAGAAGGGAAGAGTATCGTAAGCCAGATCAAATGAAATGTTGAAATTGTGGAGGTGAACAAGCTCCTGAATTCCTGTAGTGCCCTGTTAGTGTGAAGGAGACTGAGGTGGCAAGAGTAAGGGGTGTCGGCAGACCTAGACCCTGTCAGACTGAAGCGCCAAGACGTCAGACAATCGTTTATGGCCTAAGAATTTGCCCACGACTTGAAAATGTTGTCTGGGACGGCATAATCGTGGCATAAGACAGCTAAAATCGTACCATGAAAGTGGCTCACCTTTTAGCAAGGTACATTTCTATGGAAACGAATTCTTCAGAACTAACCTGCTCTGGGGCACGCTAACTCCGGGCTCTCTCATTTATCCTGAATGAAGTGTCTGAGCCACGAGTTGAGGACCAATGAAATCAGATACCCTCCCTCTCGCAACGATTGTGTCATAATCCCCTTCATTTGAGGAAGATGACTGATTAAATATTGTATTATTTTTTGTGTGTAAAAATGTTTTAGTTGTACTTAAAATATCTATCACATCACAAATTTAGTAAGGACAGCATGTCACAAGTGTAGAGAGGAGTAGGCAGGAGGCAGTCACTGGTTTAGAACTACTGAATTTATTAAAACACCATAGCTTAAAGCGGGATGAAACCCACAGTGCAAAATATAAAGTACTCAGGAAATAGTAGGATAGATTCCTCTCAGGAAAACAAGCAGCATATACAATGACCGGCAAAGACAAATGACAGAGGGAGTATATATACAGTGATAGAGTGGGGATTGGAACCAAGTGTGTGTAATGATGACGAGACAGGTCCGGGGTTGATGAGTGAAGGGCATTTGCCAGCAGCAGGTTTGGCAGCAGCTAGAAGGCCGGCGCCGCCGAACGCCTGAGCTGGACAGGAGGGGGAGCCAAAGCGAAGGCTGGTGTGACAGCATTTGCTTTCCAAACAGTACATTTTTTAAGCGATTTTATTTAGAAATATGTGAAAGGCAAACTGACAGCCGCAACCCACCATACACATATAATCCATAAGGTGCTTTAAGAAAGTATTCACACCCCCCTTTTGACTTTTTCCTAATTTTGTTTTGTTATAAAGTGGGATTCAAATGGATTTAATCGCACTTCGGTAAATTGAATTGTCATTTTTTGTCAACGATCTACACAAAATACTCTGTAATGTCTAAGTTAGAGAAGAAAATCTGCACAAAAAGCTAATTGCTTTGCCACATTTATTGCAGTATTATTTTAATGCTTTGTTGCAAACAGGATGCATGTTTTGGAATATTTTTATTCTATACAGGCTTCCTTCTTTTCACTCGGTCAATTAATCAAATCAAATCAAATCACATTTTATTGGCCACATGCGCCGAATACAACAGGTGCAGACATTACAGTGAAATGCTTACTTACAGCCCTTAACCAACAGTACATTTATTTTTTTATAAAAAAGTAAAATAAAACAACGAAAAAGTGTTGGAAAAAAAAAAGCTGAAGTAAAATAAAATAACAGTAGGGAGGCTATATATACAGGGGGATACCGGTGCAGAGTCAATGTGCAGGGGCACCGGCTAGTTGAGGTAGTTGAAGTAATATGTACATGTGGGTAGAGTTAAAGTAACTATGCATAAATAATTAACAGAGTAGCAGCAGCGTAAAAATATGTGGTGGGGGGTGTGGGTGGGGGGGCAGTGCAAATAGTCCGGGTAGCCATGATTAGCTGTTCAGGAGTCTTATGGCCTGGGGGTAGAAGCTGTTGAGAAGTCTTTTGGACCTAGACTTGGCACTCTGGTACCGCTTGCCGTGCGGTAGCAGAGAGAACAGTCTTTGACTAGGGTGGCTGGAGTCTTTGACAATTTTGAGTGCCTTCCTCTGACACCGCCTGGTATAGAGGTCCTGGATGGCAGGAAGCTTGGCCCCAGTGATGTACTGGGCCGTACGCACTACCCTCTGTAGTGCCTTGCGGTCGGAGGCCGAGCAGTTGCCATACCAGGCGGTGATGCAACCAGTCAGGATGCTCTCGATGGTGCGGCTGTATAATTTTTTGAGGATCTGAGGACCCATGCCTGAATTAGGTAAGTATTGTGGAGTAACTACAATGTTGCTCATCCATCCTCAGTTTTCTACTATCACAGCCATTAAACTCTGTAACAGTTTTAAAGTCACCATCGGCCTCATGTTGAAATCCCTGAGCGGTTTCCTTCCTCTCCGGCAACTGAGTTAGGAAGGATGCCTGTATCATTGTAGTGACTGGGTGTATTGATACACCATTCAAAGTGTAATTAATAACTTCACCATGCTCAAAGCGATATTCAATGTCTGCTTTTTTTATTTTTACCCATCTACCATTAGGTGCCCTTCTTTGCGAGGCATTGGAAAACCTCCCTGGTTTTTGTGGTTGAATCTGTGTTCGAAATTCACTGCTCGACTGAGAGTCCTTACAGATAATTGTATGTGTGTGGTACAGAAATTAGGTAGTCCACGCAATTTATTATGTTACCTGTTAAGCACATTTTTACTCCTGGACTTATTTAGGCTTGCCATAACAAAGGGGTTGAATACATATTGACTCAAGACATTACAACTTTCAATTTTGTTTAAATTTGTAAACATTTAGAAAACGTAATTTCACTTTGACATTATGGGATATTGTGTGTAGGCCAGTGACAAAAAAAATCATATTTACCTGAAATGATTTTACCTTTCGGGCTACAGTGTGTCACCCACAGGAGCTTTTTGACTGTAAAAGAACCACCTGTCGCCGCTGACCTCCAACGGAAGCATGTTTGAATGTACTTTTCAAGAAGGCAACTCTTTACACTTACCTCATAGGTCAAGTTGAGTCACTGTGGTGCTTGGTTAGTGTTTAAAAAATATATATACACTTCCAGTCAAAAGTTTGGACACACCTACTCATTCAAGGGTTTTTCTAGTGAAGACATCAAAACTCTGAAATATCACACATGGAATCATGTAGTAACCCAAAAAGTGTTAAACAAATCAACATACAGTATATTTTATATTTGAGATTCTTCTAATAGCCACCCTTTGCCTTGATGACAGCTTTGCACACTCTTGGCATTTAATATAAATGTAAGGGTTGGACCGATGCATACAGTAATAGCTCAGGGACACCACTCAACAGCAATAGTATCTTTAAGCTATGGCGATGGCATATTGTAAAAGTAAGAGCCTGTAAGCTTTTCAGCTCTCCTTGCCACTCTTTTCAGCTCTCCTCTCTCCTCCACTCGTCTTGTTCTCCACCTCTCTCTCCCTCTCTACCTCTCCTTCTGTCTCTGTGAACCTTGACCTCCCTCCCTTGAGTGCCGCACTTAATCCACTCATTCATCTGAGCCTGCCCTCTCCCGCCGTCATAACACCATTATTCCCAAGAAACACACGCTTAGATAATTACTGCGTAAATCACGCCAATCAAATCGAAATCACTCTGCGTATCCAAGTAGACAAAGAGTGACGAAAGAGATCCTCTGTTCTATCTACAGAATTTTCTTTTGTAGATTCCATTTATTTTTTTCCCCGAACATTTGTGGTTGTGAAGATATACAGTACAGTATACAGATTTCTGGCCTTAAGACAGACCTTCCACCCCTCTGCCCCTCTTAGCAACTGTATCATCAATCTCAAGAGGCAGGATGAAATCACTCTGCGTATCCAAGTAGACAAAGAGTGACGAAAGAGATCCTCTGTTCTATCTACAGAATTTTCTTTTGTAGATTACATTTATTTTTTTCCCCGAACATTTGTGGTTGTGAAGATATACAGTACAGTATACAGATTTTTGGCCTTAAGACAGACCTTCCACCCCTCTGCCCCTCTTAGCAACTGTATCATCAATCTCAAGAGGCAGTGGGGAGAGCACTTTACTGAGAAGTTTTGTGTTGCTGTGTTCGCATTATTTCATCACATTTTTCCTCAGTGTCGTAATTCAAGCATCTTTCACCAAACAATACATCTGAACGAAAGTGATGCCAATTCATCAGAACATATTTGACAGTTAAACTTCTATTTAGCTTATGGTTCTACCATAAAGAATGGGTGGAATTCAAATTCCAGAAACAAATTAATGTGAATTGTAAATTCTGGCCATTTTCCCCTGACTTTGCACATAGTCCTCTGACTATGCGGTTCCTTTGTCTTTGTCTCTGAAGAATGGGCTCTTCATCTGCAAAATTCCTCCTCCTCACGCTACAGAATCCGCAGAAGTCATTGTTGAGAGTGAACTTCGAATCTGGAAAGCTGCAGAGGGCCCTCGTGCCACCCGACACCCCACCCAGGAATGAAAGGTGCAAGGGCAGCAATTTCCCTCGGCAGGCTGCTTTAACACGCCACACACAGAGACCGTCATTATGGCTAGTGCATGCTACACTGCCGGGGACAGAGGGTTCATACTGTAGTGGTGTGTGTGTGTGTCTGTGTGTGTGGGGGGGGGGGGGGGGGGGGGGTATGTGATGAGAGATAGAGAGGGGAAAAGAAAGCGAGAGAATACAAAAAGGGCAATAGATTGTAAAATATTGTAAAATTTGGACAATTGTGTATGTGTGTGCGCTTGTGTGTGTGCATGTATTCTTGTGCGTCCATGCACTTGTGTGTGTGTGTGTGCGCAAGCAAATGTGTGTATGTACATGCGTGCATTAGTGTGTGTGCTGTATATGCATCTGTGCATGCATGCATTTGCTTAAGTGTGTGTGCAAGTAAGCAAGCGTGTGTGACTCAGTCCAATGCAAGTGTGTTCATAACTTACAATATTACTGTGTTGTTTCTCCAGCTGGCTAGCACCAGGCCGTATGGGGGTGGCGGAGAAGGGGTCCCCTTTCAAAGATAACACCAAAACACAATTAACCCCCGTGACACCTGAGAACCACTTCCTGCCGCTCGGTTACCTTTGCCTCGCCAGCAGCTTGTGAGGGGGTCCAGTGTAAAACTCTGTGTTTGCTTTGGCTCCCCACTCACCTTTTTGCCATTATTTTCACCCACCTCCTCTACACCCCCCTTCAACCTCAGACATTTAGACATTTCTCAGACGAGTTCAACGTGCTGCCTTACCCAACATTATCTTTGTCGCTTAAAGACCCTTTCCTCCCTCCTAACGCCTCCCACACACACTTGGGGTAAAACGCACAATGTTATCTTTTTATCAAATTCGATGGCCATTTCTTGCACGTATCCCCCCGCACACATTCCTGTTAGAGTGTTGTAAAATAAACGGCAGTGGGCTCTTCATTTAAACTCCCACTGATGGAGCGCAGGTCGAGAGAAAACAAGCAGTGGCCCCTCGAAAAACGACGCGTGGCGAAACGCAGCGCTCGCCTCTGTTTGTTGCCACAGATGTGGGGGCTCTCAGTTGCTGTTCTCTTCTCTTTCATATATAAGGACAAAATGAAAGAAAGAATGAGTGAAAGAATGAGTGAAAGAAAGAAAGAAAGAAAGAAAGAAAGAAAGAAAGAAAGAAAGAAAGAAAGAAAGAAAGAAAGAAAGAAAGAAAGAAAGAAAGAAAGAAAGAAAGAAAGAAAGAAAGAAAGAAAGAAAGAAAGAAAGAAAGAAAGAGACTTCATGTATTCAATGGGGGGTGCAGCGAATGACAGGATTTCGCTGGAATGTTCTCCATATGTGTGTATTCACATTGACTTTGGCCTCCTAGGTCTTGATCAATGTCAAACTTCAATCAATTCAATCACATAGACAGGTTATTTCACTTAACGGCTGTAGAAAATGGGAAAGTCTTCATTATATTTCAGATACAGTCCTAAAACATGTGCCTGTCCATGTTGCTCTGGGGTGAAGTTACCCCTAGGTACAGATCTAGGATCAGCTTCCCCTCCCCAATCCTAAACTTAGCCATTAGTGGGCAAAATACTAAACTGACCCATAATCATTGTCTACGGGCAAATTCACTCTAGTCTGTCCATGTCTGCTCCACCTCACTCCAGTAGCTACAATCACCTGTATTCTTTATGGAGGCTGCTCTGATTGTACTGTAGTTGTAGTAGGGTCAATAATGAAGGGTTATACAGTACATTGCCTTGTGCAGAAACCATAATTACACACACACAAGTGTCTTCTGGAAGTAGTTTAGGACATAACGGAGTTACCAGTGTCATCTCTGTACAGTGTGTGTGTGTGTGTGTCTTCTTCTCCTCCTGTGGTTCCAATTTCCCCCTCTTTACCGTAACCCAAGCCCAGAGAGTTGGTATGAAAACACTCTGTCTGCGGGCCCAACAAGTGCTTTGACGTCAAGAGGGTTTCCCCGGGGGCCAAGGGGACCCTACTCACCAGACCCTGCCCACGTCAGCCTCATACGGCTCAACCTCCATGGTTACTCCCATGACTGACTACGCCTGCACGTGTTAGCCCATGTGGGTAAGTGTTAGTGTGCATGACCCCTTCACTCTCTGGAACCAAACATGGCCGACTCTGAAAGCGATAATGAGTCTGCTGGCCTGGCTGGATGTAAATAGAGCTGAACTCCACCAACCCCCAAACACTTGCTCATATAATATCTCTGTTTTCTACTACATGTAGCTTGGAGAGACCCATGGCTTACCCTCTCTGCTCCAGCATGTGGAAGGAAAAATACTCCTATTAGCGTGTATGCACCTATTACAATAAAACAGTTTTATTCGCATAAGTTAGCGTTTATTACCACTAAATCTCTGACCAGTAGTTCACCTTGGAATATGATACAATGCCTCAAACATAACATGCAGCAAACTCCGGGAGTGACAGCACAGGACGGTGACTCGATAGAGCAAGACAACTAGTAGCTAGTGACTAGCTTGCCTCTGCTACATACACTAGGCACATGTCTGAAATGTGGGCCACTACAACACTGGTCAAAGCTTATACCTGTCTAAGTCACCATTGGGTGACATGCCTAACTCAAAACTGACAGCGATTCGAATATCAATGGAAGCTCAGTTCACTCCACATCAAACAGCTTCCTTTCCCTTGTCTTCTGGGGCTGTTTGGGCTTAACCCCTTCTTTTCTGGGGCCACTTCAGTAAATCACTGATGGTCAAGGTCAAGAGTGTCCATCTTCTCATCCCTTCAGACAATGTCTGCTAATGGAGGAGGTCAGAGATCAAAGACCAGAGGTAAGATCAATGCTGCCGTAAGTCATCTGTCCCACCAAGGCCTCCTTGAACATTCAAGTGAGATACCCAACGGACAGAAGAGCAACACCTGTTCTAATCGGAGAGCTCCCAAAACAACAACACCGGATGAACATTGACAGGCAGGAGGGCCTCTCATCTGGCTTGTGCACCACTTCCTAAAAAGCTGAAAAGCGTGCTGATGGTGAAGGGAAGCACTGTGCGGAGCTCTGTAATCAGGTCCTCTACTCTCAGCGGACAGCTGCACAACCAGGTGAGTCACAGTGCTTTCATGTTAATGACTGACCTGGCTGGCTGCTGTCAACAGGGCGAAAGGGGCTTAGGACCTACTGGTGAGGGATTAGGGAACAGGATTGGGAATGGGGAATGACTTTTCCATACGGTCCCTGCACATGTTACGTACCAAGTGAATAGTCTGACTTTTTGGAAGTGCAGGCCAGCCACGTCGCGGACACCGTCGTCTTGCTCCCAGACAAGCTAAACACCTTCACCCGCTTTGAGGATAACACAGTTCCACCGACGCGGCCCACTCCCAAGGATTGTGGGCTCTCGTTCTCCATGGCCGACGTGAGTAAGACATTTAAGCGCATCAACCCTCGCAAGGCTGCCGGCCCATACGGCATCCCTAGCCGCGTCTTCAGAGCATGCGCAGACCAGCTGGCTGGAGTGTTTACGGATATATTCAATCTCTCCCTATCCCTATCCCAATGTCGACCATTGTTCCTGTACCCAAGAAAGCAAAGGTAACTGAACTAAATGACTATCGCCCCGTAGCACTCACTTCTGTCATCATGAAGTGCTTTGAGAGGATAGTTAAGGATCATATCACCTCTACCTTACCTGACACCCTAGACCCACTTCAATTTGCTTATTGCCCCAATAGATCCACAGACGATGCAATCGCTTTTGCACTGCACACTGCCCTATCCCATCTGGACAAGAGGAATACCTACGTCAGAATGCTATTCATTGACTATAGCTCAGACTTCAACAACATAGTACCCTACAAGCTCATCATTAAGCTCGGGCCCTGGGTCTGAACCCCACCCTGTGCAACTGGGTCCTGGACTTCCTGACGGGCTGCCCCCAGGTGGTGAATATAGGAAACAGCATCTCCACTTAGCTGATCCTCAACACAGGGGCCCCACAAGGGTGCGTGCTCAGCCCACTCCTGTACTGCCTGTTCACCCAAATTTGCAGACGACACAACAGTAGTAGGCCTGATTACCAACAATGATGAGACAGCCTACAGGGAAAAGGTGAGGGCCCTGGCGTAGTGGCGTCAACAAAACAAAGGAGTTGATCGTGGACTTCAGGAAACAGCAGAGGGAGCACACCCCTATCCACATCGACAGGACCGCAGTGGAGAAGTTGGAAAGCTTCAAGTTCCTCTGCGTACACATCACTGACAATCTGAAATGGTCCACCCACACAAACAGTGTGGTGAAGAAGGAGCAACAGCGCCTCTTCAACCTCATGAAGCTGAAGAAATTTGGCTCTTAAGACCCTCACAAACTTTTACAGAATTGACAGCATCCTGTCGGGCTGTATCACTGCCTGGTATGGCAACTGCACTGCCCGCAACCGCAGGGCTCTCCAGAGGGTGGTGCGGTCTGCCCAACCCATCACCGGGGGCACTCTGCCTGCCCTCCAGGACACCTAAAGCAACCGATGTCACAGGAAGGCCAAAAAGATCATCAAGGACATCAACCACCTGAGCCACGGCCTGTTCACCCCGCTATCATCCAGAAGGCGAAGTCAGTACAGGTGCATTAAAGCTGGGACCGAGAGCCTGAAAAACAGCTTCTATCTCAAGGCCATCAGACTGTTAAATAGCCATCACTAGCCGGCTACCACCCAGTTACTCAACCCTGCACCTTAGAGGCTGCTGCCCTATAGACATGGCCACTTTAATAATGGAACACTAGTCACTTTAATAATGTGTACATACTGCTTTACTCATCACAAATGTATATACTGTATTCTATTCTACTGTATTTTAGTCAGTGCCACTCCGACATTGCTCGTCCTAATATTTATATATTTCTTAATTCCGTTCATTTACTTTTAGGTTTGTGTATTGTTGTGAATTGTTAGATACTACTGCACTGTTGGAGCATTTCGCTACACCCGCAATAACATCTGCTAAATATGTGTATGCGACCAATACAATTTGATTTGATTTGAGAAGTTTTCGCTACAGTGTTTCTGTAAAGTTTGACTAATAGAGTTTTGAGTGAAATACTTTGGTGGAATCTTGATGGGATCAGTGAAGGGAAGTAGATTTTTCAGCACTGCGGCGAATGTGCTGTACGGAGATCCAGGTGCAATGGAGTGACATTGAATAACACACATTTGTAAAAGTCGCCGTGCTGCGAAAACACACACATTGCTTTTAGTTCGACGCTCCGCATGTCCGCATCGCTGTAATACAAGGGTACATTCTGACCCCAACTGACAGAACACAAACAAACACCCATATGTGTGTCAAAAACAGACATTTATCTACCATTGAGATGGCCTATCGGCTACACAAGATGTGAGGAATTCCGTTCATGCGAGAGAAAAAAGGAATGTGCTAGCAATACATTTGCAAAGCTCTTCTTTACCTGCTGTCAAAGCTGAACTTTATCGTATTTATCTAAAATAAACCAGACATTCCTCAATAGAATTGGGAAACATACCAAGCTAAACGAAGGCAAGGCCAATTAGATCCCTCTTTGGACCGATAGCTTTATTTGCAGTCCTTGGGGATCTCACTGCTGTGACTGTTACATCTAACCTTACATTTAACCACCCCACTCCAGCACTCTCTCTGTCTGTTTCTCTCTATGTTTGTTTCTCTCTATGTTTGTTTCTTTCTTTCTTTCTTTCTTTCTTTCTTTCTTCTTTCTTTCTTTCTTTCTTTCTTTCTTCTTTCTTCTTTCTTTCTCTCTCTCTCTCTCTCTCTCTCTCTCTCTCTCTCTCTCTCTCTCTCTCTCTCTCTCTCTCTCTCTCTCTCTCTCTCTCTCTCTCTCTCTCTCTCTCTCTCTCTCTCTCTCTCTCTCTCACTCTCTCGCTCTCTCTCTCTCTCTCTCTCACTTTCTCACTCTACCTGAATAAAACAGAAACAAAAATGTTCAGTGAAAAATGTATGAAATTATGCATCTGGTGCCCCATTCCAATCCTTTTCCTTGTATTATCCCTATATTTTGGAGACGTTAGCAATGTGATTAGACTCCACACCAGGCCCCAAATTCTGGCCAAAAGCTGGCCTTTTTTGACATTGATGTTGTCCACATCTCTCTCTCTCTCTCCCTCCCTCTCTCGCTCTCTCTCTCTCTGCCTCTCTCTCTCTCTAAAAATCACTTTCTCTCTCTCTCTCTCTCTCTCTCTCTCTCTCTCTCTCTCTCTCTCTCTCTCTCTCTCTCTCTCTCTCTCTCTCTCTCTCTCTCTCTCTCTCTCTCTCTCTCTCTCTCTCTCTCTCTCTCTCTCTCTCTCTCTCTCTCTCTCACACTTTCTCACTCTACCTGAATAAAACAGAAATTAGATTGAATGTTCAGTGAAAAATGTATGAAATTATGCATCCGGTGCCCCATTCCAATCCTTTTCCTTGTATTATCGCAATGTGATTAGACTGCTTAGAACCCCACACCAGCCAAATCTGGCCAAAAGCTGGCCTTTTTTGACATTGATGTTGTCCACGTCTCTCTCTCTCTCTCTCTCTCTCTCTCTCTCTCTCTCCTCGCCTCTCTCCTGTGCCTCTCTCTCTCTAAAAATCACTTTCTCTCTCTCTCTCTCTCTCTCTCTCTCCTCTCTCTCTCTCTCTCTCTCTCTCTCTCTCTCTCTCTCTCTCTCTCTCTCTCTCTCTCTCTCTCTCTCTCTCTCTCTCTCCAGCGATGTGTGGATAGAGCAGGCCTCTCTCTTACTCTCCCCTTCCCCTCTCACTCTCTTTGTCTTCCTCACTCTCTCTCTCTCGCTCTCTGCCTCTCTCTCCCTGTATCCTTTCTCCCTCTGCATTCTTGTAGTGACTGACTCTGGCCGTTCTGAAAGGCAAACTAAACTGATGTAAGAGCTCAACCTGTATTGACCTTTACCCTCCAACCACTCACTTTTGACCTGTTCTGCCTTAATGTCAATTATGTACCGGTAATTCAAATAGTCTCAGAACAATCATATCACTGAAGTTGGCTGGTGCTGGACCATTCTTGTTACACACAGGAAACTGTTGAGCTTGAAAAACCCAGCAGCGTTGCAGTTCTTGACTCACTCAAAACGGTGTTACCTGGCACCTACTACCATACCCCATTCAAAGGCTATCTTTTGTCTTGCCCATTCACCCTCTGAATGGCATACATACATAATCCATGTCTCAATTTTCTCAAGACTTTTAAATCCTTCTGTAGCCTGTCTCCTCCCCTTCATCTATACTGATTGAAGTGGATTTAATGAAGGTGACTTCAATAAGGGATCATAGCTTTCACCTGGATTCACCTAGTCAGTCTACGTCATGGAAAGAGCAGGTGTCGTTAATGTTTTTTACACTCATTATATATGTAAACCAAGGGCCAAAAAGACATCCATGTAAACTCTATGTATTGGGGGCTCAGGTCAGGGTTTGAATGAAGCAAGACGTATAGGCTACACAAGGTCTGGGGCAGGTCCTGGCTGACTTTTGGACAGGCAGCTCCTGCCCTGGCAGATTTTTGGACAGGCAGCATCGCATCCAACAGCTGCTGGGCTTTTCACCGGCCGGCCATCCCTCAGCAGGCCTGCCTGCTGCCAAGCACTTGTGTACCAGCGTCTAAAAGGAAAGAGCACAGATAAACACAGGAAGCATGTTCACCTGCTGATGGATGCACTGGAAAAAATATTTGACGAATACCTAACAAACCCAGCATCGAAAAGTGCAGTCTGTCTAGGTGCTTGGTGAAACCGGAGAGTGTCATTTCAGTTTGTCTTTTCCTTTGTTGGGGGAAAGATAGGGGGAAATATTGCCTCTCTTCCACTCTGATCCCCAAATATAAGGAGGTTCAAGTTAATCTCGAAATCAGCGATATATCTGCTTTGAAATACAACTTTTCTCGGCTTCAGAGAAGTTCGGTAGCAAGCCCTGCATGTAGAGTCATTAGGCTCATCTGTGAGTGTTTTGCTTGAGCTTTCAATGAGGATTTGGATTGAGAATCACAAGGATCCTCAGAAATGTGCAGGAAAGCTGGAAGTGCTGATGTGGGTTGCTCAGTTCTGGCTTTGGCACAAACAGCGGGGCGGGTGCTGTCAAGGAGCAGTCTGCGGCGAGAGAGGGATGTGTGTCTGTAACTCGAAGCCCAGGTCTAATTTTTTATAGAGGGGACCATCCAACCCCCAGAAACTCTCCAGAAGAACCATGCTGCCCCCTACAGAAAGAGTACGGAAGAACATTCTAGATAAAGACAAGGTTCACCTCAACAAAAAACTGTAATTTCCCCCCAGAACTCTAACTTTGATTCTTCCATATTTTATTTGTTTATGTAAAATAACTCTGAACAGAAAAGATATGGAAAAACTTTCTAGATGGAAGAAAAATCTTAATCTAACCAAAAAATCAACTTTTATCAAGTAGTTTTAACTATAGAATCTCTAGGATTGATAATTCCATAATTTCATTACAAATTCAGACTCAAAGATCTCTGAACTTTGACTCGCTGAAATTAATAATTGCTATGTTACCAGCACTGCTATTTTCCGACTGAGAGTCGGCATCGACCCAGAGGTTCCTGGAAAAGTTCAAATCATCATTCTATCAGCAGCTTTCTCTCTCTGTCCATCTCTCTTCTCCTTCATTACCCATAATCCTCCAGATAGGGTTTTGGATGAATCCTATAATGGGGAGGCCAGCCAATAGGGCCTCTGCCAGAGGATTAGTACATAAAGGTTGCTCAAAACCCCATTGATGTTGATGTCTCTCTCTCTCTCTCTCTCTCTCGGGATTAAGACTTTAATGTGTCCCTTGATCCAGTGCTACAATATCTTTAATATCTGCATCCTCTTACATTCGAGAAAACCCATCAAAGCTACGTTTTTTTGTCAACTCCTCACTTTTGTAGTTGGTTAATACTAGTTTGGGATCTGTGGAGCAACGGCGAGGAGCGTTGGGAGCAGCCACCCTGTGTTAACAGTATACGAGGCATGGGCGGTTGAACCGTGTAGCTGTAGGATGTAGCCGCTTCTGGTGTGGGAACCGCATCAGAGCCATCGCAAGACAGGTTAGTTGCTTAGACTCGCTAATGGAACAGGAACCACAGCGTATGCTTCTCTCTGTGTGTGAGTGTGTGAGTGTGTGAGTGAGTGAGTGTGTGTGTGTGTGTGTGTGTGTGTGTGTGTGTGTGTGTGTGTGTGTGTGTGTGTGTGTGTGTGTGTGTGTGTGTGTGTGTGTGTGTGTGTGTGTGTGTGTGTGTGTACGTCTTTGTTGTGCTCATATATGGGACTTAAAGTTTGTTTTGTTTCAAAATTTTATGAATTATTATCGTACAGTCTACTAGGCCTACAGTACTGCTAAACCATTGTGGTCTTAGTCCAAACTAAAACCGTTACGATGCAGTTTGTCTTGTAAGCTGATATAGATGACAATGATGACTTATTCAAAAAATAAAGGAAACAATTGTTCACTTTGGTAGCTGGAAATGTGCTAAAGACTATCCCACTTCATAACCTTAATCTAGCTCTAATGTCCCAAACCATTACTCAGTTTGTTAGTGGTAAGTAACACTGAAACCTGACGGGAAAACACAAAATAATAGGTTACTTCCCATAAACTTTGGAGAACAAGTTAACAGGGCCTTTGAGAAAGTAGCCTCTCAATATTTCTCACCTAGGCATGTCTGAACAAGTCTGCGCTCTAGCTGTCAACCGGGTCAAACTGCAGTACTGCACCAGGCCAGCAGGGGAGGCTATACTGGTTGAGAGGAGGGAATAAGTACGTATAGGTTAGACGGGTCAATGATGCCAAATAGAGCTGGTGCTGGCTTCGCATTCTCTGGGTCTTTAGCGTCTTTTATAGGAAAAATCTATGGGACACGGGTACGTGCGGACTCTCAAAGGGTAAGCAATGAATAGTTATGGGTCATTTTGCGATTGGCAGTTTGATGGCCATGAATGGTTCAGTGTGTGGTTCATGTGGTTCAAGGGGTTTTGTCAGGGTTACATAAAAGTGACCCAGACCGAGGGATGGTGTCGGCATTATGTGGTACAGGAACTAGGGTACTCATGGGGTCTAACCCTCGTAGACCATAAACCACACAATTACGCAACAGCCCACCATGGCCCATGACCCAGATCTGTAAGAGCACATGTCCAACTCTATCCTCAGTGTGTGCAGGTTTTCGTTCCTCCCTTGCACCTTATTGATAAATTAAAGTGATATCATTTAGAAAGTGAAAGGTGGCAGACACTGCAGGCCTACAGAATTGAGTTTGACACCCCTGTGTTAGAAGATGCTTTTGAGTATGAACATTGAGATTGATGTATTGTTTTCTCAAAACTCTGAGTGGACCAGGGCCCATATTCACCAATCGTCTCAGGGTAGGAGTGCTGATTTAGGATCAGTTTTGCCTTTTAGATTATAATGAATGGACAGGGGGGACCTGGTCCTCTATAAACACTCCTACTCTGCGATACTTGCAGTGACATTTCATGTTTGTATTACATTGTATAGATACATAACATCGCAACAGATTGGTGTTTCAATATGCTGCAAATTGGCATGTATCACATAATTGGCTTCAAAAACAAGCTTCTGCACGAGATGTCTTGATTTTACTATTATTGAGCTGTTTGTACATTAGCACATATTAATGCTGCTAACACACAAATTGTGTTTTTCAGTCCTTAATGAATGTTTATACATTTACTGCGGTTTATTTCTGGCAGAGAGCTTTAATAAATCTTTATAATGACAAGCTATTAGCTGGAAAAAGTCAACAATACAGCACACTGAATGTGTTTTTATTGTCATTGTTGGTTGGGTTATTATTCCAAACAGAGTGAGACGCAGAAAAAATTGCGGCCTGCCAGTTATTGCTCTTTTCACATCTTATACAAATACAGACTTTCCGTCAGACTTGAGAAGATAATTACCTAAATGAACCTTAGTGTTTGTTTATGGCTAGTATAAAATGATTGGCAAATCAAAGAACTGGCATATATACTAAGTCATGAGTGTCTCCTATTGTTAGAGTGCTGAAGTTGGCCTAGAGCTCAGAAACACGCTGCAACCCTTCTTGTGTTTCTCTCCCAGAGGGGTGATATCTAAAATGGAGGGCCATGTAATGGCCAAGTTAGACTGTTAAAACTCCCAGATAACCCCCAGATACACCGTTTGGAGTAGGGTGAAGTTGCCTACAGACGCTGATCTCGGGTCAGTTTAGCATTTTCCCAACTCATGGTTAAAGTTAGTATTGGTGGAGGGGAAGCTGATCCTAGATAGGGGCAAACTTCACCCCAGAGCACACCCTCTCCAATAGTGTCAGCATAATGGAGGTGGTGTCTCGGCTAACACAGTCTTATGGCACACAGGGGACCCGGGTTCGAACTCAGTTTGTCACACAGGCCTGAGGGATGCCGAGGGAACCGGAGCTGTCATAAATAGGAAAATCGATTTTCTACAGAACCAAGTAAACTTGGTCAAGATTTCTGTAAAGCTCCTCACTCTCTCTCTCCCCATCTGCATCCTTGTGTTTATGGAAACCCAAACAACATCAATCCAGATGACAAGCAAGTTCAGATGAGCGTTGGGGCCTGTGAGTGAGAGGAGATGGTTATTGTGTCTGTACTTACATGCTCCAAGCCTGAGGGATCTAGCTAGTGCAGGCCCAGAGCAGCAACCCACTGACCTATATCTCCATTGGAGGTTTGTGTGTGTGTGTGTGTGTGTGTGTGTGTGTGTGTGTGTGTGTGTGTGTGTGTGTGTGTGTGTGTGTGTGTGTGTGTGTGTGTGTGTGTGTGTGTGCGCGCGTGCGTGCGCGTGCATGTGTGCATGTGCATGCGTGCATGTGCATGCGGACTGAGTTCCGGTCGGACCAGTCTGGGCCGTTATACTAATCACAGGGATTCTCGTCTTCTTCTTATCCGCTGACCCTTATATCCGTCAGTACTCACCACTCCCCGATGGACAGTGTACCTGCTCTTTCTGGATCCCACTCTCTCATGTTTTTCTCTCACTGTTATTTCTCTCTTCCTTCCCTCTTTATCTATTTTTATTTGATTTATTTTTTATCTCTCTCTTTCTGCCTCTCCTTTTCTGTATCTCTCTCTACAGATAAAGTGGAAGATGGTTGAGAAACTTGGGATTTATGGTTGGGTTCTGCTAGACTCATAATAGTGTGGTGGAAACAGGACAGACAGAGAGCCAGTTTGAAGGGCCCTGGTGCGCCCCTTACGCCTACCCTCTGATGGGTTTACAATGTGACAAACCTCCACTCACCCTTACTCTACTTACACACACGTGCAGACACACACACAAATAAGCTGACAAAGTCACTGACTTCCTTTCGATGAATCTCTTTCTGTTCTGTTTCACATTCTCAACCTACACACACGCACCTGGTATTCCCAGGCGGTCTCCCGTCCTAATACTAACCAGGCCCAACCCTGAACAGGCGTGTTCAGGTTGGTATGGCCACAAGCATATTTTTTTGACCCCATTTTCTCCACAAATTACGTCCCTTAGCTAATTTCTGCAACTCCTCAATGGGCTCGGCAGAGGCGACGGTCGAGTCATGCGTCCTCTGAAACGCTTATCACACTGCTCGCTTAACCCGGATGTCAGCAGCACTAATGTGTTGGAGGAAACATTGTTCGACTGACGACCGGCCCTGTCACAAGGAGTCGCTAGAGCATGATGATCCAAGGAAAGCCCCACCGGCCAAACCCTCCCCTACCCCGGACGGCACTGGGCCAATTGTGCTCCATCCAATGGGACTCCTGGTCACGGCCGATTGTGACACAACTGTAGTGGCGCCTCAGTACTGCAGTGCATTGCTTTTGACTGCTGTGCCACCCAGGACCCCCCCTGCCTGGCAGCTTTCCTAACTGCTTATCAGAGTCCCACTGGACAAAAACTGGTTGAATCAACGTTGTTTCCACGTTATTTCAACCCCAAAAATATATTTGATGATGTTGAATCAATGTGGAAAACTGATTGGATTTACAAAAAGTCATCAACTTAAGGGAATTTCATATTTTGTCCACCCAACTTTTTACCTAAATCCAATGACAGGGTGAAATGTTTTGGCTGGTTTCATGTTGACAACTCAACCAAATGTAACTCAAAACTATACGTTGAACTGACATCTGTGCCAGTGGAGTGAAACCATACGTTGGCAGTGCAATCAGCATGGCCCTGAGAATGATACTGAAAAGGATGGTCTGGAAAGAAACCCTTCAACACAGTCAACATCCACCACACTCAACTAGGTGTGTCATGACAAGGACAGATGATGATGGTGGTCACCTGGAACCAGGTGGGAAAGAGTGTGTGTGTGTGTGTGTGTGTGTGTGTGTGTGTGTGTGTGTGTGTGTGTGTGTGTGTGTGTGTGTGTGTGTGTGTGTGTGTGTGTGTGTGTGTGTGTGTGTGTGTGTGTGTGTGTGTGTGTGTGTGTGTGTGTGTGTGTGTGTGTGTGTGTGGTGCTCTCTAGAGAGTGTGGACGCCACGCTGAGTCAGGAGGCCCTGAGTTATGCGGATTTCCTTCCTCCAGGAAACCCCACCCACCCACACTCCTCTCCCTGACGAGGCCAGCAGACCTGAATGACAGCAGGCTGGAACAGGAGCCTCTCAGAGTGCTTGGTGGTGTGGCTTACCCACACACACATACACACATGCAATGCATGTACACACATGTACACACTCTCACACACACATGCCCACATACACATGCTCACACACACAAACACACCGCAGGGGCCCCGCTGTGGTCACCTCACCAATAGAATCCCACCACAGCCATCCTGAGGGCACCGAGTTGAAGATGAAGTTCTTTCGGGGTCGTTCGGCCACTGTAGAAGTGTTAAAACAATCGAGTTTTCTTAAATTAGCCTCCATATACTCACGCAGCCAAGTCAGCTTTTCAAACATGGTTCAGAGAGAGCGTTCCCCTTCCACCTTCCCGACCAACTCAAAAGGGGGTTCTCGCCTCCTCTTTATGGTCCTTACTGTGACTCAAACTAAACAGGAAGGTGATGGTTGCTATCGGCGCCAGCTGGTGTGGCTACCGACCAACAGACCCATTTCCAGCTCAGCTGTGTTCCAGTGTTCAGTCTCGGGTCTTTGCATCAGCTAGCTAAGTAAACAACACTGTTTGCAGGAGCGGCTGCCAAAGCGTCATCCAGTAATCAGCTGGACGTCCTCAGTGTGTCAGAGGTCCCAACTAAACACCTTAATGTTAAGTGTGTGTTTTCAACTTCAAGAGTGTGTGTTTACCTCGAGATCTGATGGAGTACACATATGGGCCTACTGTATAGTCTGTAATGCTTGAAACTAAATTCCCACGGGAAGCATAGTATCGTCTCAACAGGATGTGAGACAAGCCAGCGTCCATCACTCATAGTGTCTTCAAGGATGCCTGTTCGTTTGAATGTTTTGGACCCTTACAAACAGGGGTTGGAACCGATTCAGGGAACAGAACCGAAAACTGGAGAGAAAAAAAACTGTTTTAAAGGAACCAAAATGGAACCGGGAACGAAAGTGATGAATACTGTTCCAGGACTTTTATTTTAAAAGTTAGTAACTTTATTTTACATTCCAGGCATTTTTTTCTTGTCCCACAAAGAAACGCAAAAAGCGCCTATGCAAAGCCCTCACTCTGTTACTCAGAAACGTATTCCAGTGTCTGCTTGCAAGCTGAAAATCTTTGCAAGTGTGTGTGCTGTTTAGGCTACCTGCCCCTCCCCCCTCCAAAGCATTGGCTACTATATAAGATCCCATGGCACATATCGTAAGAGTAAGGGTGTTAACTCCGGTGTCCTGGCTAAATTCCCAATCTGGCCCTCATACCATCATGGCCACCTAATCATCCCCAGCTTCCAATTGGCTCATTATGTTTAGAGGAAAAAGGAGTGGCTTGCAAGCCGAAGAACACCATCCCAACCGTGAAGCACGGTGGGGGCAGCATCATGCTGTGGGGGTGCTTTGCTGCAGGAGGGACTGGTGCACTTCACTAAATAGAATGCATCATGAGGAAGGAAAAGTATGTGGATGTATTAAAGCGACATCTCAAGATGTCAGTCAGGAAGTTAAAGCTTGGTTGCAAATGGGTCTTCCAAATGGACAATGACCCCAAGCATATTTCCAAAGTTGTGGCAAAATGGCTTAAGGACAACAAAGTCAAGGTATTGGAGTGGCCATCACAAAGCCCTGACCTCAATCCTATAGAAAATGTGTGGGCAGAACTGAAAAAGCATGTGCGAGCCAGGAGGCCTACAAACCTGACTCAGTTACACCAGCTCTGTCAGGAGGAATGGGCCAAAATTCACCCAACTTATTGTGGGAAGCTTGTGGAAGGCTACCCGAAATGTTTGACCCAAGTTAAACAATTTAAAGGCAATGCTACCAAATACTAATTGAGTGTATGTAAACTGGGAATGTGATGAAATAAATAAAATCTGAAATAAATCATTCTCTCTACTATTATTCTGACATTTCACATTCTTAAAATAAAGTAGTGATCCTAACTGACCTAAGACAGGAATTTTTTACTAGTATTAAATGTGAGGAATTGTGAAAAACTGAGTTTAAATATATTTGGCTAAGGTGTATGTAAACTTTCGACTTCAACTGTATGTACTTAAATAGCGAATGGAGGACACTTTCCCGTGGTTCATTTTCATGTCAGCCAGGTAGGCTATACAACTGTTGTAAAGATAAGCAATGTGCTTAATATTAGGAAAGTTGAGAAATAAATATATTAGGCCTAGCCTATAGAAAGCTGATGGGCTCCTCCTGTTTTTAATAGAGGTCATCACTCTGTTTTCTAGCGCAATTGCATAGCCTATAGAAATGTTGCGCAACATGAGCTCATGGGCTCTCATTAAGTGTTTGATTAGATTTTTGATTACATTTGCATTGCTGTCAGAGTGATTAGAGGGACACTAGAGTGTTGAGTACCAGGCAGTTAGCAAGTTTGGTAGGCTACTAATGGCCATCAACAGCATCAGAGCTTGGAGAAGCCCACACTCTAAAAAGTAGGGGTTCAACAAGGGTTATTCTAAGATCCTCAAAGTTCTTCAAAGAACCTTAGGGTTCTTGGCAATGAAAGTTGCCCCCGAAAGGTTCTTCCAAGAACCCCATAGGAGGTGGGGTTTCATCGAGGAATCTCATTAGTTGGTGGGGGTTCTTGCAGGAACCTAACTGTCCAACTGAAACATTTGGATTTGAATTTGAAAGGACATCAGGTGCAGGCACTTAACTGAAAAATTTAAAGATCTCCACAATTTAAGGTAAGGTTTGTCCCTTGTTTGATCTAAATTGATATTGTTTTATGATGATACCATCTATCATTTCATATTTGTGCAAATCTTTCTAAAACAGAAAATGGATACAGTTCAATGGATATCAATCAACAAAGAGGTAATAATATGTATGCTATAAGAATATGTTGAAGGCTAGCTGTATTGGGTGCAGATGACTGAACTGCTCACTTTTGTGTCTGTAGGTTTACAGACGAGGAGGCCTACAAAGGTATGTCAATTGGCATTGGTATGTTATGCAGATCACATGTACAATCCGCTTCCCTTACCTCTTCAAGGAAAATACCATAGGCCTCTACATTATGGACAAGGTACAGTGGGGAAAAAAAGTATTTAGTCAGCCACCAATTGTGCAAGTTCTCCCACTTAAAAAGATGAGAGAGGCCTGTAATTTTCATCAGAGGTACACGTCAACTATGACAGACAAAATCCAGAAAATAACATTGTAGGATTTTTTAATGAATTTATTTGCAAATTATGGTGGAAAATAAGTATTTGGTCAATAACAAAAGTTTCTCAAAACGTTGTTATATACCCTTTGTTGGCAATGACACAGGTCAAACATTTTCTGTAAGTCTTCACAAGGTTTTCACACACTGTTGCTGGTATTTTGGCCCATTCCTCCATGCAGATCTCCTCTAGAGCAGTGATGTTTTGGGGCTGTCGCTGGGCAACAAAGACTTTCAACTCCCTCCAAAGATTTTCTATGGGGTTGAGATCTGGAGACTGGCTAGGCCACTCCAGGACCTTGAAATGCTTCTTACGAAGCCACTCCTTCATTGCCCGGGCGGTGTGTTTGGGATCATTGTCATGCTGAAAGACCCAGCCACGTTTCATCTTCAATGCCCTTGCTGATGGAAGGAGGTTTTCACTCAAAATCTCACGATACATGGCCCCATTCATTCTTTCCTTTACACGGATCAGTCGTCCTGGTCCCTTTGCAGAAAAACAGCCCCAAAGCATGATGTTTCCACCCCCATGTTTCACAGTAGGTATGGTGTTCTTTGGATGCAACTCAGCATTCTTTGTCCTCCAAACACGACGAGTTGAGTTTTTACCAAAAAGTTATATTTTGGTTTCATCTGACCATATGACATTCTCCCAATCCTCTTCTGGATCATCCAAATGCAATCTAGCAAACTTCAGACGGGCCTGGACATGTACTGGCTTAAGCAGGGGGACACGTCTGGCACTGCAGGATTTGAGTCCCTGGCGCCGTAGTGTGTTACTGATGGTAGGCTTTGTTACTTTGGTCCCAGCTCTCTGCAGGTCATTCACTAGGTCCCCCCGTGTGGTTCTGGGATTTTTGCTCACCATTCTTGTGATCATTTTGACCCCACGAGGTGAGATCTTGCGTGGAGCCCCAGATCGAGGGATATTATCAGTGGTCTTGTATGTCTTCCATTTCCTAATAATTGCTCCCACAGTTGATTTCTTCAAACCAAGCTGCTTACCTATTGCAGATTCAGTCTTCCCAGCCTGGTGCAGGTCTACAATTTTGTTTCTGGTGTCCTTTGACAGCTCTTTGGTCTTGGCCATAGTGGAGTTTGGAGTGTGACTGTTTGAGGTTGTGGACAGGTGTCTTTTATACTGATAACAAGTTCAAACAGGTGCCATTAAAACAGGTAACGAGTGGAGGACAGAGGAGCCTCGTAAAGAAGAAGTTACAGGTCTGTGAGAGCCAGAAATCTTGCTTGTTTGTAGGTCAATCAATCAATTTTATTTTATATAGCCCTTCTTACATCAGCTAATATCTCGAAGTGCTGTACAGAAACCCAGCCTAAAACCCCAAACAGCTAGTAATGCAGGTGTAGAAGCACGGTGGCTAGGAAAAACTCCCTAGAAAGGCAAAACCTAGGAAGAAACCTAGAGAGGAACCAGGCTATGAGGGGTGGCCAGTCCTCTTCTGGCTGTGCCGGGTGGAGATTATAACAGAACCATGCCAAGATGTTCAAAAATGTTCATAAGTGACAAGCATGGTCAAATAATAATCAGGAATAAATCTCAGTTGGCTTTTCATAGCCGATCATTAGAGTTTAAAACAGCAGGTCTGGGACAGGTAGGGGTTCCATAACCGCAGGCAGAACAGTTTAAACTGGAATAGCAGCAAGGCCAGGCGGACTGGGGACAGCAAGGAGTCACCACGGCCGGTAGTCCCGACGTATGGTCCTAGGGCTCAGGTCTCTCAGTTGGCTTTTCATAGCCGATCATTTAGAGTTGAAAACAGCAGGTCTGGGACAGGTAGGGGTTTCGTAGCCGCAGGCAGAACAGTTGAAACTGGAATAGCAGCAAGGCCAGGCGGACTGGGGACAGCAAGGTGTCATCATGCCCGGTAGTCCTGACGTATGGTCCTAGGGCTCAGGTTCTCAGAGAGAAAGAGAGAACGAGAGAATTAGAGAGAGCATACTTAAATTCACACAGGACACTGGATAAGACAGGAGAAGTACTCCAGGTATAACCAACTAACCCCAGCCCCCCGACACATAAACTACTGCAGCATAAATACTGGAGGCTGAGACAGGAGCGGTCCGGAGACACTGTGGCCCCATCCGAAGAAACCCCCGGACAGGGCCAAACAGGAAGGATATAACCCCACCCACTCCGCCAAAGCACAGCCCCCGCACCACTAGAGGGATATCCCCAACCACCAACTTACAATCCTGAGACAAGGCCGAGTATAGCCCACAGAGGTCTCCACCACAGCACAAACCAAGGGGGGGGCGCCAACCCAGACAGGAAGATCACGTCAGTAACTCAACCCACTCAAGTGACGCACCCCTCCCAGGGACGGCATGAAAGAGCACCAGCAAGCCAGTGACTCAGCCCCTGCAACAGGGTTAGAGGCAGAGAACCCCAGTGGAGAGGGGAACCGGCCTGGCAGAGACAGCAAGGGCTGTTCGTTGCTCCAGCCTTTCCGTTCACCTTCACACTCCTGGGCCAGACTACACTCAATCATATGACCTACTGAAGAGATAAGTCTTCAGTAAAGACTTAAAGGTTGAGACCGAGTCTGCGTCTCTCACATGGGTAGGCAGACTGTTCCATAAAAATGGAGATCTATAGGAGAAAGCCCTGCCTCCCGCTGTTTGCTTAGAAATTCTAGGGACAATTAGGAGGCCTGCGTCTTGTGACCGTAGCGTACGTATTGGTATGTACGGCAGGACCAACTCGGAAAGATAGGTAGGAGCAAGCCCATGTAACGCTTTATAGGTTAACAGTAAAACCTTGAAATCAGCCCTTGCCTTAACAGGAAGCCAGTGTAGGGAAGCTAGCACTGGAGTAATATGATCAAATTTCTTGGTTCTAGTCAGGATTCTAGCAGCCGTATTTAGCACTAACTGAAGTTTATTTAGTGCTTTATCCGGGTAGCCGGAAAATAGAGCATTGCAGTAGTCTAACCTAGAAGTAACAAATGCATGGATTAATTTTTCTGCATCATTTTTGGACAGAAAATTTCTGATTTTTGCAATGTTACGTAGATGGAAAAAAGCTGTCCTTGAAACAGTCTTGATATGTTCGTCAAAAGAGAGATCAGGGTCAAGAGTAACGCCTAGGTCCTTCACAGTTTTATTTGAGACGACTTTACAACCATCAAGATGAATTGTCAGATTTAACAGAAGATCTCTTTGTTTCTTGGGACCTAGAACAAGCATCTCTGTTTTGTCCGAGTTTAAAAGTAAAAAGTTTTCAGCCATCCACTTCCTTATGTCTGAAACACAGGCTTCTAGCGAGGGCAATTTTGGGGCTTCACCATGCTTCATTGAAATGTACAGCTGTGTGTCATCCGCATAGCAGTGAAAGTTAACATTATGTTTTCGAATAACATCCCCAAGAGGTAAAATATATAGTGAAAACAATAGTGGTCCTAAAACGGAACCTTGAGGAACACCGAAATGTACAGTTGATTTGTCGGAGGACAGACCATTCACAGAGACAAACTGATATCTTTCCGACAGGTAGGATCTAAACCAGGCCAGAACTTGTCCGTGTAGACCAATTTGGGTTTCCAGTCTCTCCAAAAGAATGTGGTGATCGATGGTGTCAAAGGCAGCACTAAGGTCTAGTAGCACGAGGACAGATGCAGAGCCTCGGTCTGACGCCATTAAAAGGTCATTTACCACCTTCACAAGTGCAGTCTCAGTGCTATGATGGGGTCTAAAACCAGACTGAAGCATTTCGTATACATTGTTTGTCTTCAGAAAGGCAGTGAGTTGCTGCGCAACAGCTTTTTCTAAAATTTTTGAGAGGAATGGAAGATTCGATATAGGCCGATAGTTTTTTATATTTTCCGGGTCAAGGTTTGGCTTTTTCAAGAGAGGCTTTATCACTGCCACTTTTAGTGAGTTTGGTACACATCCGGTGGATAGAGAGCTGTTTATTATGTTCAACATAGGAGGGCCAAGCACAGGAAGCAGCTCCTTCAGCAGTTTAGTAGGAATAGGATCCAGTATGCAGCTTGAAGGTTTAGAGGCCATGATTATTTTCATCATTGTGTCAAGAGATATAGTACTAAAACACTTAAGTGTCTCTCCCGATCCCAGGCCCTCGCAGAGCTGTGCAGATCCAGGACAGCTAAGCCCTGGAGGAATACGCAGATTCAAAGAGGAGTCCGTAATTTGCTTTCTAATGGTCATGATCTTTTCCTCAAAGAAGTTCATGAATTTATCACTGCTGAAGTGAAAACCATCCTCTCTTGGGGAATGCTGCTTTTTAGTTAGCTTTGCAACAGTATCAAAAAGAAATTTGAAAAAAACCAAATACTTATTTTCCACCATAATTTGCAAATAAATTCATTAAGAATCCTACAATGTGATTTTCTGGAAAAAAAATCTCAATTTGTCTGTCATAGTTGACGTGTACCTATGATGAAAATTACAGGCCTCTCTCATCTTTTTAAGTGGGAGAACTTGCACAATTGGTGGCTGACTAAATACTTTTTTCCCCCACTGTATGTGTATGAAAACCATCATCAAAATAGTTTTATTCATCCACATTTACCACAAAAGCCATGGTATGAATACTGTCGTGTGCATGTTTTGTTAATCATCTGTATAATTACTATTTTTTGGATTCACAGACTTCACCCTCCCTAAACCTCTGATGAATATAACAGGAAACCTGTTCGATCACCATGCACTGCAAAATCATTCTGGCTATGGATACGGAGAACATCAACATGCCAGAGGAGATACCAATTGGACTTGGGGCTCTGCTGGGAGTTTACCTTATATTTAGATTTATTTTATTCTGCTTTGCCACTAAAATCCTAATAAACACTGACAACTAAAATATTGTGTTATTGTTGTTATTGTTAAGCGTATTACTTATAATAATAATAATAGGGGAGGGGGGAGTAGTTCAAAAATTAACCAAAAAAAGGTTATTCAAAAGGTTCTTTGAGGATCCATTGAAAGGGGTTCTTTGAAGAACCCTTTTAAAGAGTTATTCGAAGAACTTATAGGGGTTCCCCCACAGTTTCAATTTGAAGAACCCCTAAAGGATCCTCCAGGAACCTTTACTTTTTAGAGTGTAATTACCGTGACTAAACGGTCACGTGGAATTTGACTGCCTTCATGACTCGTGACCCCCGGTGTGGCAGTAATACGGTCACCGCAACAGCCCTAGTTTTCAGTCAACCTACCTGGTAAAATAAGGGTAAAATAAAAAAATACTGACATTACAAGCAGGGAGAGAGATGTTTTATTAGGGAGAGAGATTTTTTATTAGCTAGAGAAGAATGGATTACCTTTTTCAATGCTAGGTAAGGAAACTATAGGCCTAGTTATCATGTTTCACATTTATTAACTACAAAAAGGTAAAACGTGTTTTGAATTCTGGTGCCGTTCCGCACACACAAGTTTGTGTGTGCAGAAAAGTTCCTCCATAGAAGCCGCTCCTCCTAGGTATAATTCTGTGGATGTAATTCAGATAATGCATGTCATAGCAAGATGCCTAGCGCTTCAACCCTCCTCCTCAACCCTCTCTCGCTCTCTCCCCACCTGCAAAATTTCAGTCGCATCTTGAGCCATAGGCTACACTTGTCTGTCCATCACGCATGTAAACAACTAGCTTGCCTGCTCTATCCACACAGATTGGTGAAGTAATTGAATGAGCTAAATGTAATAAACTGTTCATTTCACAGGTTAAAAAATATCGAAATTTGGGAGAAAAGGGGGGGTAAAATAAATATTTTTTTGGGGTTCAAACCGGTTCAGTACTTTATTTTGCTAGTTAGAACATTGGAACGGAACGAAAAAAAAATATTGGTTCTGTTCAGAACTAAACGATTGGAAAATAATTTTGTTTCCATCCCCAGCTTATAGATCATGAAGCTATAATGGTGTTTTGAGTTGCCTTCTACTTTCCCATTACTTCAAACACAACTGCAGATTATTGCACTCAATATAAACAACTGTCTAAAGCTTCTGATTTCCCTGATGTTTCGGTTGAGTAAGCCTCTAATCGAATGCGTCAAATGAACTCGCTGGCCCGACTTGGAAGAGAATGGAGCTTATTGTCAACTCATCAAAGAAGCAGTGAACCATGTATCTTTCTGGTGCAGCGCTGTGATTTTTGCTCGTGTGAACCTCCTTGGTGGATGGCTACAGTCTTGCTAATGAAGAATGATTTATCTGCCTGCCGTAACTTGGGCTGAGACGGCGATCTGGCTGAAACGAGCTTCGGATGAATGCTCCAAGAACTGACAACTGGTGGTGAGGAAGAGTGTGTGTGTGTGTGTGTATATGTGCACATGCATTCACATACTTTAATCAGACAAAGTGAGGTTTATTATACAAAGTAGGATTGACAGGCTGGCTTGTTCAATCACACACACACAGACACACACAAACACAGCCACACAGCGATTTAAACCACTGCCAAGCCCTGTCAAGCCCTGCCTGCCCCGCGGTGGAGCTGGAGACACCTGCAGGCATTTAACCCACTGACCAGTGGCCCAGTCAATCTCTGCGTGACCCAGGGCCATGACAGCACCAGATCAGTCGATGATCAGAGCTCTATAGCCTCATCTCCCCTGTTCTACCCCCTTAGAGAATCTCACCTCCCCACACAGCCAGTCACCCACAAACAAATGCATCCTCAAGGTCACACTCCCCTTCAAGCCCTTCTCTATCTCTCCTCCTGCATTCCAAATGGCACCCTATGCCCTATATAGTGCACTACTTTTGACCAGCCCTGTGGGTAAGTGCACAAAAGTAGTGTACTATATAAGGAATAGGATACCATTTGGGACACAGTCTCTGTCTCCCTCTGTCTGACTCTCCTTTTCTCCCCCTCCATCCCTCTCACTATCTCTCCATCTCGCTGTGGATATCCCTCTGCCCTCTCACCTTCAGGGTCACGTGAGGTTGAAATGGACATATAGGAATTAGGTTATTAGGTCACTTTCCAAATGTATGACTCACTTTTCAGTGTGTTTACCACCAAAGCTCACCTCCTTCTCATAGCAAGGTTTATAGAAGTAGCACATTAGAGAAGGCTATGCTATATTAAATATATGGCACTTTGCAGATACGTTTATCCAAAGCGATTTACAGTGCAGTGAGTGCAAACATTTGAAATATGTGTATGTGATCCCTGTGGGAATTGAACCCATGACTTCGGTGTTGCTAGCACCGAGCTCTTACCAAATGAAAAACACAGTAATCCATTATTCAAGCAAACTCTCCGCATGACAAAGCACGAAATTAAAATGTGTTTACTTTTTTCTTTGTGAAATGACACTGTCAAAAGTGGAGAGATTCAGAAACACACGAGACACAAAGATCAGGGGTCACGGCCAATCTCCGGGCTGCAAACTTGTCTTCTGCCGCGACACAGGCATCTCGTATTCCACATGCTCATTACAGGTTAAGGAAACGATGGAAGATCAAGAGAGCTCTCCCGCCGCTTAATTTCCTTCCACTAAGAAAATCTCCACATCAAATAGATAATCTTTCACTAACAGCTCAGCTCTCAAGTCAGCTCTTTTCTAGCCCCAGAAATCCTCAAATCTTCCAATCTGGATCAAAGACTTCCACCCGTCACTTTGAACCCATAAGTCATGTTTGTCATCCCAGCGACATTACTGAATCTCCATATGATAGGCTAACAAATTAACGGGAGACATTTTCTTGTCCTACTGGATAGTATTTACAAGCTCGGACTGGCCTCAGAAATCTCTATGTCAGTGACCCCATTCCTGGATATTATGAACAACATCTCATCAACGCTGACTAGCCTACCCAGTGAGCACCATCCGACACCGAAATTTGGTCCATCTGCCCCTGCCTTGATTTCAACATCCACAGACGTTGTTTCTAGGCCCGGTCCGGACCGGCCTTGATTTCAACATCCACCAAATCTGAACCAAACATATATGTCTAGGCCTGGAGATAGAGTACAGTAATGTAAAGTAAAGAAGATTAGAGTAGAATTTAGTACAGTACCGTACAGTACAGTAGAGCACAGTTTAGTATAATGTAGTAGTATAATGTAATTTACTGTACTGTTTTCTAATGTACTGTTCTCTACTGTACTATACTCTAGTCCAGGGTTTTCCAAACTCGGTCCTGCACCAAACTTGTGAAACATAGACGTCTATGATCGGTTCAGATTTGGTCCGGACCGACCAAATTTGGTCTTGTTTGGGGTCGGAGCTCATTAGAATAATACCCAGTGTGCTTTGCAAGTATTCCTTTTAACATTTACATTTTGCGCTTTTAGCAGACACTCTTATCCAGAGCGACTTACAGTCAGTGAGTTCAACTAAGCTAAATAAACAACCACATATCACAGTCATAGCAAGAAAAACTTTTTTGTAACTGTTACTGAGAATGTTATTGTAATTGAAGTGTTCTGTTTTTTTCTTCTGTTGCTCTAAAAACTTTGAACATGATCACTGCCAGTTCTAAAGGTTTTGAAAAAGCTAACATAAGTGCATGTGACAGATTGGAGCAATAATAACTATTCCATAGGGGAAAGTGGGATAAGTTGAGACAAAGGATTAAGTTCAGCCAGACTTGTTTCTAGGGAACCATACACAACATTTAGAATTTTACCAAATATTAGGAAGAGGTCATCATTTAATGGAGTCTGTGAAGGAAGAAACCACATGGGAAAAAGTTAGGGGGAAAAAAAAGGATTTTCACCAATTCAAATAAATGCTTTGTGTTATAGGTTTCATGATGCTTGTATCTAAATCAAAGTAGATACTTTTAAGATTGTTCTATACATCAGTTGGGGTCTCTATACGCTTCAATATAAACCTAGCATGAAAACCTGGCATGAAAGTGCATCCATGTAGCTGTATAGGCTAATATGGCCAAAATGTTTGCCTTGGGGTAAGTTGAGCCAATAGCATTGGGGTAAGTTGAGCCAATGGTTGTGTTTTCTTCCCAGGCGTAATGCAAGGCATTATTGCTGGGATATGAGGTAACAACAGGGCCTGGTCAGGTGTTAAGCCTGTGTTAAAATATGCTTAAAATGATTAAAAGACGAAAAAGCAATTAGGATTGTTGAATTGTGTTTGGGAAATAAATATAGATATGGTTTTAAAAAGGTAGTGTTAATATTACATTCAGTACAGAAATGTGAAGGCGGCTTAACTTATCCTGTCCAAGGTCTCAACTTACCCCATGTTGTGCCAAGAGACGACTTGTTGTGTTTTCAAAACTGTAATGTTTACATGAATTCTGATTATTTCCAGGGACACACAACATCCTGAAATATATGTTGATATCTTTGTTAGAAAGAATACTATATTTCCCTTGACGGAGTGATGCTGAATGTAAAAAAATGGCTCAACTTAACCCCCCTATTCTCCCCTACTGCAAATGTTAGTTAGCTCCATTTTCCTATAATAATTGGAATTAAAACAATGTGCTATATAATGTTTATTTATTGACATGTAGATATAAGTGAATATATGGACAGTTGAAATTTTCCCATAGAAAGAATGACCAAAAATAGGTATTTTCAATGTCCAGAAAATAGTATTTTCAACATCCTGAAAATACGTATTTTCATCTTTCATTCAGAACCGATAATGAACCTAATTTCAATGTCTGGAAAATACGTATTTTAGACATCTTTTCAATGTAATTTTGCTCACTGGGTATCTCTCAGCCATCGCTTCCAGCTCTGGGGTGAAGCTCTAGGGTGAAGATTCCCCTAGGTACAGATGTAGCATCAGCTTCCCCTCCCGCAATCCTAACCGTAACCATTAGTGGGGAAAATGCTAAACTGACCCAAGATCAGCATCTAGGGGCAACTACACCCTATACCCAGCCATCGCTTCCAACTGAGTCATTGTGAGGTACATCGATGCTGCCTGCACCACAAAAAAAGTCCTTGTGATGTATTTCCTGTCTGCTCCCCATTCCCAAAGGTTACACTTCCTGGTTTCCTCACTCTTGCCTTCATGCCCTTTCCCTGTCAGGGTTGGGTCACGGTCATGCAACATCTGAAAAGCTTTTCATGGCCATTACCTTGCCCTATTGGCGTTCCAAGGAAACAACCTTTCCTGCTTCAAAAACATGAAAAAGAAAGAAAGACCTATGACTAACAACCAGGTGTGTGGGTATGTGGAGAAGGAACAGCGCCGGAAGAAGATGGCTGCCGTTTTACAGCCCTCTAACCAATTGTACTATTATGTGTGTTTTTCCGCGTTATTTGTAATTTATTTTGTACATAATGTTTCTGCCATCGTCTCTTATAACCAAAGAGAGCTTCTGGATATCAGGACAGCGATTACTCACCTCGCATTGGACGAATACTTTTTCTTCAACGAGGCGTTCGCGAAGGATATTCTACAGACACCCAACAAGGCCCAGATCCCCGTCATTCGCGTGAGGAAGAGACGGAGATATCGTGGACGCAGATCCGGGTGCCTTGTAAGGATCCGACGGCGTGCGAGTAAACTGCCTCTCCCATCAATCCTATTAGCCAACGTTCAATCTTTTGAGAATAAAATTGACGATTTAAGATTACGGTTATCCTACCAACGGGACATTAAAAACTGTAATATCTTATGTTTCACGGAGTCGTGGCTGAACGACAACAATGACAACATTCAGCTAGCAGGCTATACGCTACATCGGCAGGACAGAACGTCTGACTCTGGTAAGACAAGGGGCGGCGGTCTGTGTATATTTGTAAACAACAGCTGGTGCACAAAATCAAATACTAAGGAAGTCTCGAGGTTTTGCTCGCCTGAGGTAGAGTATCTTATGATAAGCTGTAGACCACACTATTTACCAAGAGAGTTTTCATCTATATTTTTCATAGCTGTCTATTTACCACCACAAACCAATGCTGGCATTAAGATTGCACTGAATGAGTTGTACAAGGCCATTAATCAACAGGAAAACGCTCATCCAGATGCAGCGCTCCTAGTAGCCGGGGACTTTAATGCAGGGAAACTTAAATCCGTTCTACCTAATTTCTACCAGCATGTTAAATGTGCAACCAGAGGGGAAAAAACTCTAGACCCCCTTTACTCCACACACAGAGACGCATACAAAGCTCTCCCTCGCCCTCCATTTGGCAAATCTGACCATAACTCTATCCTCCTGATTCCTGCTTATAAGCAAAAACTGAAGCAGGAAGCACCAGTGATTCGGTTAATAAAAAAGTGGTCAGATGACGCAGATGCTAAGCTACAGGACTGTTTTGCTAGCACAGACTGGAACATGTTCCGGGATTCTTCAGACAGCATTGAGGAGTACACCACATCAGTCACTGGCTTCATCAATAAGTGCATCGATGATGTCGTCCCCACAGTGACCGTACGTACATACCCCAACCAGAAGCCATGGATTACAGGAAACATCCGCACTGAGCTAAAGGGTAGAGCTGCCGCTTTCAAGGAACGGGACTCTAACCCGGACGCTTATAAGAAATCCCGCTATGACCTCCGACGAACCATCAAACAGGCAAAGAGTCAATACAGGTCTAAGATTGAATCATACTACACTGGCTCTGACGCTCGTCGGATGTGGCAGGGCTTGAAAACTATTACAGACTACAAAGGGAAGCACAGCCGCGAGCTGCCCAGTGACACAAGCCTACCAGACGAGCTAAACCACTTCTATGCTCGCTTCGAGGCAAGCAACACTGAAGCATGCATGAGAGCACCAGCTGCTCCGGACGACTATGTGATCACGCTCTCCGTAGCCGATGTGAGTAAGACTTTTAAGCAGGTCAACATTCACAAGGCCGCAGGGCCAGACGGATTACCAGGACGTGTACTCCGAGCATGTGCTGACCAACTGGCAAGTGTCTTCACTGACATTTTCAACATGTCCCTGACTGAGTCTGTAATACCAACATGTTTCAAGCAGACCACCATAGTCCCCGTGCCCAAGAACTCTAAGATAACCTGCCTAAATGACTACCGACCCGTAGCACTGACGTCTGTAGCCATGAAGTGCTTTGAAAGACTGGTCATGGCTCACATCAACAGCATAATCCCAGAAACCCTAGACCCACTCCAATTTGCATACCGCCCCAACAGATCCACAGATGATGCAATCTCTATCGCACTCCACACTGCCCTTTCCCACCTGGACAAGAGGAACACCTACGTGAGAATGCTATTCATTGACTACAGCTCAGCATTCAACACCATAGTGCCCTCTAAGCTCATCACTAAGCGAAGGATCCTGGGACTAAACACCTCCCTCTGCAACTGGATCCTGGACTTCCTGACGGGCCGCCCCCAGGTGGTAAGGGTAGGTAACAACACATCTGCCACACTGATCCTCAACACGGGGGCCCCTCAGGGTTGCGTGCTCAGTCCCCTCCTGTACTCTCTGTTCACCCATGACTGCATGGCCAGGCACGACTCCAACACCATCATTAAGTTTGCCGACGACACAACAGTGGTAGGCCTAATCACCGACAACGATGAGACAGCCTATAGGGAGGAGGTCAGAGATCTGGCCGTGTGGTGCCAGGACAACAACCTCTCCCTCAACGTGACCAAGACAAAGGAGATGATTGTGGACTACAGGAAAAAAAAGAGGACTGAGCACGCCCCCATTCTCATCGACGGGGCTGTAGTGGAACAGGTTGAGAGCTTCAAGTTCCTTGGTGTCCACATCACCAACGAACTATCATGGTCCAAACACACCAAGACAGTCGTGAAGAGGGCACGACAAAGCCTATTCCCCCTCAGGAGACTAAAAAGATTTGGCATGGGTCCTCAGATCCTCAAAAAATTCTACAGCTGCACCATCGAGAGCATCCTGACTGGTTGCATCACCGCCTGGTATGGCAACTGCTTGGCCTCTGACCGCAAGGCACTACAGAGGGTAGTGCGTACGGCCCAGTACATCACTGGGGCAAAGCTCCCTGCCATCCAGGACCTCTATACCAGGCGGTGTCAGAGGAAGGCCCTCAAAATTGTCAAAGACTCCAGCCACCCTAGTCATAGACTGTTCTCTCTGCTACCGCACGGCAAGCGGTACCGGAGTGCCAAGTCTAGGTCCAAAAGACTTCTCAACAGCTTCTACCCCCAAGCCATAAGACTCCTGAACAGCTAATCATGGCTACCCGGAATATTTGCACTGCCCCCCCACCCCATCCTTTTTACGCTGCTGCTACTCTGTTAAGTATTTATGCATAGTCACTTTAACTCTACCCACATGTACATATTACCTCAACTACCTCAACTAGCCGGTGCCCCCGCACATTGACTATGCAACGGTACCCCCCTGTATATATAGCCTCCCTACTGTCACTTTATTTTACTGTATATATAGCCTCCCTACTGTCACTTTATTTTACTTCTGCTCTTTTTTTCTCAACACTTTTTTGTTGTTGTTTTATTCTTACTTTTTTTGTTTAAAATAAATGCACTGTTGGTTAAGGGCTGTAAGTAAGCATTTCACTGTAATGTCTGCACCTGTTGTATTCGGCGCATGTGACCAATACAATTTGATTTGATTTGATTTGATTTGATATGTATGCATACTTACATGCCTTTTTGTGTGTGGTAATGTCCTAAAAGAGGGAGTGAGATACCATCACCCTGCTCAATCAGTGAGGCAATAACCAGCCATTCTCATCCATTTGATTACGACAAGGTCAAGCTTCCTGTAAAAGGCTAGTTCAAACCAACAATACACGTCAGATTTCCTTCCTTACCTCAGCCTTGGAGGGAAACTACCATCGAAAGGCTGCTGACTCACCCTGCCTATGGGACTGTGGGAAATATCCTCAAAAAAAAAAGAGCCTAACTCTAACGTAAGTTAGAAACGTCAGCAGGAAGAGAGAGTCTGACGTCGCCTTCTGTCCCACAGGCTTTAGGGAAACTGAGGAACCGAGCAGCTCACACTTTGGGCGTCGAAGAGCCGTCATTACATTTTAGTCATTTAGCAGACGCTCTTATCCAGAGCGACTTACAGGAGCAATTAGGGTTAAGTGCCTTGCTCAAGGGCACATCGACAGATTTCTAATCACAGTCGGCTCAGGGATTAGAACCAGCGACCTTTCGGTTACTAGCACAACGCTCTTAACCACTAAGCTACCTGCCGCCCCAGATGTCATGGCATCTGGAGAGGCTCCGGGCGAGCAGCAGTCTCACCAGTGTGTGCATTCCATTGAGGTCAGCTTCTGTTTGGGCAGCAGTGCTCTCCAGCTAATCAATGCTGTCAGTGTGGATGTCAGCAGTTCTGGAGGGAGCAATGATTTACTCTGCAGACCGCCATCACCATCTGAAATGGTATCCTCCTCTCAGACTTTGCTCAATAGCCTACTAATGTGACCGGTTGGGTTCGAACCCCGTTCTCCTGCACTACAAAACTATTTTAGCCCATTGAACTAAAGCCTAGGCATTCATTTGGGGAGCTAATGCAAGTCTTCTGGTCTCAGGCAAGGTTATAATCACATGAGCATAGTTCAATGAAACACCTGCCTCTCTTACACAAACGTCCTTGGTGACACTTCACTTGAAGGTCTGTTAATAAAGTGTTTATGGACCCTCATCAAATAGTTGGTTAATCTTTAGTAAACTGATTCATTATGTGCCATGAATTAATGTACACTGAGTGCACTATATATTATGAACACCTTCCTAATATGGAACAGAATCAATTCGTCTGCGGATGCTGGCCCATGTTGACTCCAATGCTTCCCACAGTTGTGTCAAGTTGGCTGGATGTCCTTTGGGTGGTGGACCATTCTTGATACACACGGGAAACAGTTCAACGCGAAAAAACCAACAGCATTGCAGTTTTTAACACAAATCTGTGCGCCTGGCACCTACTACCATAGCTTTCACCTGGATTCACCTGGTCAGTCTAGTTCATGGAAAGAGCAGGTGTACTTAATGTTTTGTATACGCAGCGTATATTTATCAGCATTATCAAACACATTAAAACTGTGTACATATGACTTCCTCCGGAGGCCAAAGACTAAAACAAACCATCTCTACAGGAGAGCAACCGAGACTGTTGTCAGATACTACCTCAGAAATGTATCAAACTGGTTTCTGGAGATAAGAGAGCAATCCTCAGCAGCTGCCTCCAAATTGAGAGCAGAGCCCCTTTTTCAGTGGCAAGCAATTTGTTTCAATTTGTTTATACGCCAATAATCAAATAAAATAAAATTGTATTTTATTTGCCACATGTGCCGAATACAACAGGTATAGACATTACTGTGAAATGCTTACTTACAGCCCTTAGCCAACAATGCATTTATTCCTTAATAAAAAAAGTAAAATAAAACAATAACAACAAAAAAGTGTTGAGAAAAAAAGAACAGAAGTAAAATAAATTAACAGTAGGGAGGCTATATACAGGGGGGTACCGGTGCAGAGTCAATGTGCGGGGGCACCGGCTAGTTGAGGTAGTTGAGGTAATATGTACATGTGGGTAGAGTTAAAGTGACTATGCATAAATAATTAACAGAGGAGCAGCAGCGTAAAAAGATGGGGTGGGGGTGCAAATAGTCCGGGTAGCCATGATTAACTGTTCAGGAGTCTTATGGCTTGGGGGTAGAAGCTGTTGAGAAGCCTTTTGGACCTAGACCTGGTGCTCCAGTACCGCTTGCCATGCGGTAGCAGAGAGAACAGTCTATGACTAGGGTGGCTGGAGTCTTTGACAATTTTGAGGGCCTTCCTCTGACACCGCCTGGTATAGAGGTCCTGGATGGCAGAAAGCTTGGCCCCAGTGATGTACTGTAGTGCCTTGCGGTCGGAGCAGTTGCCATACCAGGCGGTGATGCAACCAGTCAGGATGCTCTCAATGGTGCAGCTGTATAACTTTTTGAGGATCTGAGGACGCATGCCAAATCTTTTCATTCTCCTGAGGGGAAATAGGCTTTGTTGTGCCCTCTTCACGACTGTCTTGGTGTGTTTGGACCATGATAGTTCGTTGGTGATGTGGACACCAAGGAACTTGAAGCTCTCAACCTGTTCCACTACAGCCCCGTCGATGAGAATGGGGGCGTGCTCAGTCCTCTTTTTTTTTGCTGTAGTCCACAATCATCTCCTTTGTCTTGGTCACATTGAGGGAGAGTTTGTTATCCTGGCACCACACGGCCAGGTCTCTGACCTCCTCCCTATAGGCTGTCTCATCGTTGTCGGTGATCAGGCCTACCACTGTTGTGTCGTCGGCAAACTTAATGATGGTGTTGGAGTCTTGCCTGGTCATGCAGTCATGGGTGAACAGGGAGTACAGGAGGGGACTGAGCACGCACCCCTGAGGGGCCCCCGTGTTGAGGATCAGCGTGGCAGATGTGTTGTTACCTACCCTTACCACCTGGGGGCGGCCCGTCAGGAAGTGCAGGATCCAGTTGCAGAGGGAGGTGTTTAGTCCCAGGATCCTTCGCTTAGTGATGAGCTTTGAGGGCACTATGGTGTTGAACGCTGAGCTGTAGTCAATGAATAGCATTCTCACATAGGTGTTCCTCTTGTCCAGGTGGGAAAGGGCAGTGTGGATGCAATAGAGATTGCATCATCTGTGGATCTGTTGGGGCGGTATGCAAATTGGAGTATGTCTAGGGTTTCTGGGATAATGGTGTTGATGTGAGCCATGACCAGCCTTTCAAAGCACTTCATGGCTACAGACGTCAGTGCTACGGGTCAGTAGTCATTTAGGCAGGTTATCTTAGTGTCCTTGGGCACGGGGACTATGGTGGTCTGCTTTAAACATGTTGGTATTACAGACTCAGTCAGGGACATGTTGAAGATGTAGGTGAAGACACTTGCCAGTTGGTCAGCACATGCTCGGAGTACACGCCCTGCGGCCTTGTGAATGTTGACCTGCTTAAAAGTCTTACTCACATCGGCTACGGAGAGCATGATCACATAGTCATCCGGAACAGCTGGTGCTCTCATGCATGCTTCAGTGTTGCTTGCCTCAAAGCGAGCATAGAAGTGGTTTAGCTCATCTGGTAGGCTTGTGTCACTGGGCAGCTCGCGGCTGTGCTTCCCTTTGTAGTCTGTAATAGTTTTCAAGCCCTGCCACATCCGACGAGCGTCAGAGCCGGTGTAGTACGTCAGAGCCGGTGTTTGATGGTTCGTCGGAGGGCATAGCGGGATTTCTTATATGCGTCCGATTTTGAGTCCCGCTCCTTGAAAGCGGCAGCTCTACCCTTCAGCTCAGTGCGGATGTTGCCTGTAATCCATGGCTTCTGGTTGGGGTATGTACGTACGGTCACTGTGGGGACGACGTCATCGATGCACTTATTGATGAAGCCAGTGACTGATGTGTGTACTCCTCAATGCTATCTGAAGAATCCCGGAACATGTTCCAGTCTGTGCTAGAAAAACAGTCCTGTAGCTTAGCATCTGCGTCATCTGACCACTTTTTAATTAACCGAGTCACTGGTGCTTCCTGCTTTAGTTTTTGCTTATAAGCAGGAATCAGGAGGATAGAGTTATGGTCAGATTTGCCAAATGGAGGGCGAGGGAGAGCTTTGTATGCGTCTCTGTGTGTGGAGTAAAGGTGTTCTAGAGGTTTTTTTCCTCTGGTTGCACATTTAACATGCTGGTAGAAATTAGGTAGAACGGATTTAAGTTTCCCTGCATTAAAGTCCCCGGCCACTAGGAGCGCTGCCTCTGGATGAGTGTTTTCCTGTTTAGTTATGGCCTTATACAGCTCATTGAGTGCAATCTTAATACCAGCATTGGTTTGTGGTGGTAAATGGACAGCTATGAAAAATATAGATGAAAACTCTCTTGGTAAATAGTGTGGTCTACAGCTTGTCATAAAATACTCTACCTCAGGCGAGCAAAACCTCGAGACTTCCTTAGTATTTTATTTTGAGCACCAGCTGTTGTTTACAAATATACACAGACCGCCACCTCTTGTCTTACCAGAGTCAGCCGTTCTATCCTGCCGATGTAGCGTATAGCCCGCTAGCTGTACTGTATGTTGTCCATGTCGTCATTCAGCCATGACTCGGTGAAACATAAGATATTACAGTTTTTAATGTCCCGTTAGTAGGATAAGCGTAATCGTAGGTCATCTAATTTATTTTCCAATGATTGAAGATTGGCTAATAGGATTGATGGAAGAGGAGGTTTACTCGCTCGCCGTCGGATCCTTACGAGGCACCCCGACCTATGTCCACGATATCTCCTGCGAATGACGGGGATTTGGGCCTTGTCGGGTGTCTGTATGATATCCTTCGTGTCCGACTCGTTGAATAAAAAATCTTAGTCCAATACGAGGTGAGTAATCGCTGTCCTGATATCCAGAAGCTCTTTTTGGTTATAAGAGAGTTTGTTATCCTGGCACCACACGGCCAGGTCTCTGACCTCCTCCCTATAGGCTGTCTCATCGTTGTTGGTGATCAGGCCTACCACTGTTGTGTCGTCTGCCAACTTAATGAGGGTGTTGGAGTCGTGCCTGGCCATGCAGTCATGGGTGAACAGGGAGTACAGGAGGGGACTGAGCACGCACCCCTATTTGTCCAGGTTAATGCATGATACAGATGTTTTCTGGCCTTGCGGGGGAATAAACACTGTCTATCTGCAACATTGTGTAGTGGTTGTGTAGTGGTTGTTACCCATAATGACCTGTTATCTGATGTTGGCTTATCATAGGTCGAGATACAGGCTAGATACTAGAACTGCAGCTCCTCTGGGAGATGGACAACATTGCATCCATGTGTGCCTTATCTGGACAATAACTAATCAATAGGCCTATGAAAGCTTACCTTGATTAGGGTCTATGGAGATAATAATTATAATAGAGTCGATAATAGCACAAATAGCTGTGTCCTCTGATTTGACCTGTGATTGTATGAAGACAGCTGCAGGATGATCTACAACTAATGGGGTGCCATGAACAACCACTAAAACTCTCCTGAGCTAAGATAAACCTTTGGCTTGCCTAACCCTCGCTTTCCTATGTACCTCCTCCTCCTCTACTGCCTTCTGTTGGCTCGAATCGGCAGCCCTCTCCAGACCTAGGTTCAAATACTATTTGAACTAATTTCAAATACTTTATCTGTGCTTGGTTGAGCTTGCTTTGCTCAATGGACCAATAGAATAGTCTGACACTCCAGGCAATGCTCAGTATTTTGAATTTTTTTAATAGTATTTAAACCCAGGTCTACTCCTCTCTCAGCTCCCTGCCGTGGTTGAGGTGTTGACAGGGAAAGGAGAGGGTTTCACACACGTTCAACTTTGCACAGGAGCTGGATAAACAGAAAAGCCACTAGAGAAAAAGGTAATGCCAAACGTTCACTGTTTGCTTCTTTGACCTGATGAAGATGTTGGTCGAAATGTTATGTCTGTATTACCAATAGCTTTTTTTGTATATTTTAATAAAACCTTTATTTGTCCAGTTTAGTCTTGTTGAGATAAAATCAATTTTGCAAGATGGACCTGGTAAGATAAGTTGCAGAAACAGCAGCCAGTGAGCGGTATCTTTTATTTCTCTAAAGGTGCTGACAGTCCCATGCGTCACAGTCGTGTGGTAGTTGGCAGGAGCGAGAGTGACTTACTGTATGTGGCTCCTTTTCTGGTGAAACTCCTCACCGGCCTACTGGAAACGCTCCGTCCGTCCAGTAAATTACGTCAGACTCTAGCACCCCCTGTATAACGAGCTACTGTAGTACATCCCAAATGGCACCCTATTCCCTATATAGTGCACTACTTTTCACCAGGACACATAGGTAGTAGTGCACTATATAGGGAATAGGGTGCCATTTGGGATGCAAACTTACTTACATGGCTACTGCCAAGTGCCAACCGGTAAACCCGTACACCGACTGCCAGCTCTAGCTGCCTCCACCCAATAGTGTCGAATCGAAACAAAGACCAAACTACGGACCACATCTCAGGCTGAAATCTGTCATCTCAGCATTTTTCTCCATCACTTATTTTATAGCCCAGAGCAATAGTCTGCTATGGGATAATTCCTTTGATGGTGTAACATTATAGCCCAGTGCAGAGGTGCGATGGGAAAGGGAATAGTCCACCTACGTAGCGCTGTTAGATTTAATATTGAGTGCTTTATTTTTCCCCCAGTAGCAAACTGGTGTAACGTAACTCAAGAGTTTGCCGCATCAGGCATTCTAGTTAGCACTCTAACCCTGACAACTGATGGAACTGCAATCACCATCAACTTGCACTGTAATCCCACTGAGTGAAATACGACCTCAACGCTGCACATTTGTGGAAATCATCTTCAGTTAGCTAGAATAGCATCCCCTTTATTGGCAAGGCAAGACCAGACCTGGTCAAGTAGCATTCATTGGCACAACCACACACTGATGACATGGAAGAGGAAGAGGTGGGCGGGAAAGAGAGAGAGAGAGAGAGAGAGAGAGAGAGAGAGAGAGAGAGAGAGAGAGAGAGAGAGAGAGAGAGAGAAGAGGAGGAGAAATGTCTTCCAGTTGTAGCTTTTTCCGATGAGCGGAACAGCTGTTCGGGAGCTTCCTTTCTTTCTTTTCTTCCTCTCCGACTCCCCCTCCACACCCCTTTCTTGTTTTATATGATGACTTTATCAAAAGCCCCCCCCTCCCAGGAGAGGACAGGGTGTGAAGCGATTGTGACCCCGATACCTTAGTGTCCGCCCAGCTGCACGCATTTATTGGACGTCCCTCTGGGCCAAACGTCCTTCCTCTAATGACCTGTAACCTGACTCACATGCCACCAGTGGCTCCACCCTTCACAATAGCTTCCTGGCCCCATTTGTTCCAAAGAAGAAGGTTGAATAGGGTTGGAGGTGTGGGAGGAAAAGGATAGGGCTGGGATGGGAGGCATTCTAGGGTTGTTTTGGAGCCGGGGCCTTTTCCATCCTGCCGTTTTATGGCCTACTTACCAGTAGCTCACTTTCATCTGTCCAGGGTAGATCTCTTGGACAGATCTGTTGCAGAGGTTTCAGGGAGCTGGTCCGGATGGCCCAGGAAAGGCTCACGGCCTTTTTTACACCCCTGGGTGGCCTATTAAGGTGGTAGTGTTAGGACAAGGGTCTACCATACACGTCAGACTACTGTTCTAGACCTAGATATTCTGAATAATACTGTATATACACACATGCTGTATATACAGACATTCTTGTCACCATTAGATATTGCTGTTGATGATTAAGCATATCTTAACCTGAGAATGTATAGAATGTTTGTGTTCATACTTTCCTAAAGTACTGTACCAGAATCACACATATCAGGTACAATAACTTCTAACTGTATGCACCTATAATGTACTGTGATTCCAATGGGTTCACAGAATAAGGACCTGCCCCATGAGACATTGGGCGACAGTGGAAAACTGCACTGTAAGATGCACTCATGTCGACTAAGGCCTAGATTCAATCCGTATTGCGGAAGATCCATGCTATAGCGCGATTGAAATTTAAAGTAAACACAGCATATGTAAGTCAGCTCAATCGGAATTTACCTTTAATTTTCAATTGTGCTATAACACAGATCTTTCACGCTACGGATTGAATCTATCCCTAAATTACAGCAGCTTAGACACGCAGGCTGCAAGCATTGCTAACCAGTGGAGGGTGAACTACAGACTTCAGGGTCATGTTCATTAGGCACCAAACAGGATAAAATTGACTGCAACAGGGAGGGATTACCTGAACTTGTCCATTGAAAACGTTTTGCTACGGTGTGGACTACTGGATATGACCCAGGGCTGTTCAGGTATACGCTGACGTTGTTGAGATACAACCGCCTGTTAACACTGAGCTACAATCTGCGACTGAGTTAGGGCCCGGTGCTTGGACCTAGTTTGCCATGGACTCATCATCTGCTTTTTATTTTCCATAGAGCAATCAAACAGGGAGGGGAGAAAATAAAGAAAGAGGGAACAGTTGCAGGAGGATGAGGGAGGGTGGGGAGGGTTGCCACGTGCTGACACTAACATGGTGTCATGCCAATGGAGAGAGGGAAGAAGGGGCCCCAGGAAAACACAGCCTGGCTGCTAAAGAAGAACGGGACCATGATTCATTATGCTGCAGCTCCTGACACTGCCTTTGGCAACGAGCAGACAGAGTGCATGCTGGTCCTGTTGTTGTTGTTGTGTTGGAGACGGCGGGCGCGAGTGAGGAGGGCAAGGAAGGGCTGTGACACCGTGATAGATGGAAAGAGAGGAAGATTAACCTAGAAACAAGAGCAGCTGAGCTTCCACTGGGGATGGAGGGAGGGAGTGAGGGAGGGAAAGAGAAAAGGAGGGTGGGATACGTGTGGAAAGGAAGGATGCAGGGATAAGGCAGTGAATGCTGCTACAAATCTGCCTAGTCATTCCTACCCACTGGGCACAGACAGCAATTCAACGTCTAGTTTTGATTTACATTTGGTTGAGTTGTCAACTAACGTGAATTCAACGTGAAATCAACAAATATTTCACCACATCATTGGATTTAGGTTAAAAGTTAGTTGAAAAAAAGACAAAATTCCCTTATGTTGATGACTTTTTAAAAATCCAATCCGTTTTGATTCAACGTCATCACATAGATTTTTTTTTGTTGAAATGAAGTGGAACAATGTTGATTCAACAATGTTTTTGCGCAGTGGGTAACCACTAAAATAAGTTTATACTTTCGATTCTCAGTCCTAATTTACTGGTCTAATTATGTTGGTAACCAGTTTATAATAACAATAAGGCACCTCGGGGGTTTGTGGTATATGGCCAATATACCACGGCTAAGTGTCACGCTCTGGCTCCGGGACTTTGTATGTTGAGCCAGGGTGTGTTCGTTTTGTTGTGTTTTGGTTGTGTTTTCTTGGTTTGGTCAATGACTCCCAATTGGAGGTAACGAGTGTCAGCTGTCGGCTCGTTATCTCTGATTGGGAGCCATATTTAAACTGTGTGTTTTCACCTTGTGGTTGTGGGTTTTTGTTCCATGTTTCAGTCTGTGTACTGAGGACTTCACTATCCGTCATTGTTTATTGTTTTCTCGTTCGTGCACTTTAACTTTAATAAAGTCATGTTCGCTACAAACGCTGCGCTTTGGTCCACTCCTTCCGTAGACGGCCGTGACAGAAAAACCCACCACAAAAGGACCAAGCAGCGTATACAGGAACACCCGCAGGAGAGAACGCTGGTGGATGTCCTCCTCGGCTGGGGACATATTACGCAGGAGGAGGCCGTCCGGTACCGGAGGGCGATGAAGGGGGAGAACCTGGCAGGAGAGGAGCAACGGCGTCAGCAGGGCCATCGTCGGATGGAAGAGAGGCAACCCCCAAAAAAAATTTGGGGGGGGCACATGGCTTGGGCGGCTGGGCAGCAGGCGGCTGCTACAGGACGTTTTGGAGAGGTGGTCACCGGGTGTTGGGAGGCAGAAGGCAGGTTGGCGAGGCCTGGAGGTAGAGCGGAACCAACTTCCCGTACTCAGGCATGGCAGCATGAGGCGGGGCAGGTTCCGCGGTATGCGGAGCAGCGTACTGTGCCACGAGTGGTCCGGCACAGTCCTGTACGTCCTGTGCAAGCACCCCGCACGTGTCGTGCGAAGGGGGGGATGCAGCCAGGACGGAGTGTGCCGGATCTACGCTCGAGGTCTCCAGTGCCTCTCCGCGGTCCCGGATATCCTGCTCCCGTATCGCGTGCTGTCATGTCGGTACGGGTTCACAGCCCTGTACGTCCTGTGCGGATGCCTCACGCAGAGTGTGTGAGGGTAGGCATCCAGCCAGGACGGGGTGGTGGCCGCTCTTCGCTCCAGGTCTCCTATCCGTCTCCACAGTCCGGTGAGGCCTGTTCCTGCTCCACGCACTAAACCTACGGGGTGCGTCGCCAGCCCAGCCCGGCCTGTTCCTGCTCCACGTACTAAGGCTACGGTGTGCGTCGCCAGCCCAGCCCGGCCTGTTCCTGCTCCACGTACTGGGGCTACGGTGTGCGTCGCCAGCCCAGCCCGGCCTGTTCCTGCTCCACGTAAGAAGCCTGCGGTGTGCGTCGCCAGCCCAGCCCGGCCTGTTCCTGCTCCACGCACCAAGCCTACGGGGTGCGTCGCCAGCCCAGCCCGGCCTGTTCCTGCTCCACGTACGAAGCCTACGGTGTGCGTCGCCAGCCCAGCCCGGCCTGTTCCTGCTCCACGTACTAAGGCTAAGGTGTGCGTCGCCAGCCCAGCCCGGCCTGTTCCTGCCACTCACACCAAACCAGGGGTGCGAGTCGCCAGCCTGGTCCAGCCCGTTCCTGCTACTCGCACCAAGACAAGGGTGCGAGTCGTCAGCCTGGTCCAGCCTGTTCCTGCTACTCGCACCAAGCCAGGGGTACGAGTCGTCGGCCTGGTCCAGCCCGTTCCTGCTACTCGCACCAAGCCAAGGGTGCGAGTCGTCAGCCTGGTTCAGCCCGTTCCTGCTACTCGCACCAAGCCAAGGGTGCGAGTCGTCAGCCTGGGTCAGCTCGTCCCTGCTACTCGCACCAAGCCAAGGGTGCGAGCCGTCAGCCTGATCCAGCCCGTTCCTGCTACTCGCACCAAGCCAGGGATGCGAGTCGTCAGCCTGGTGAGGGTCGTTCCGAATCCACGCATCAAGTCTAGGGTGCGTATCGTCGGCCAGGTCCGGTCCGTTCCTGCCTCACGCGCCAAGCCAGGTGTGTGCGTCGTCAGTCCAAATCCTACCAGCTGGGTCAGATCGGACTGGGGGCGCTACGGGGGGATTGAAGAGGGGTGGTGGTCAAGCCCGGAGCCGGAGCCGCCTCCGAGGAGCAACACCCACCCAGCCCTCCCCTGTTTGGGGTTTTTGAGGCGCGGTCGCAGTCCGCGCCTTTAGGGGGGGGTACTGTCACGCTCTGGCTCCGGGACTTTGTATGTTGAGCCAGGGTGTGTTCGTTTTGTTGTGTTTTGGTTGTGTTTTCTTGGTTTGGTCAATGACTCCCAATTGGAGGTAACGAGTGTCAGCTGTCGGCTCGTTATCTCTGATTGGGAGCCATATTTAAACTGTGTGTTTTCACCTTGTGGTTGTGGGTTTTTGTTCCATGTTTCAGTCTGTGTACTGAGGACTTCACTATCCGTCATTGTTTATTGTTTTCTCGTTCGTGCACTTTAACTTTAATAAAGTCATGTTCGCTACAAACGCTGCGCTTTGGTCCACTCCTTCCGTAGACGGCCGTGACACTAAGTGCTGTATCCAGGCAATTCGCGTTGCGTCGTACATAGGAACAGCCCTTAACCATGGTATATTGGCCATATACCACACCTCCTCTGGCCTTATTGCTTACTTAAACCATATGTTAGGGTTTTTGGTCTATGTAAAGCTGGATATGAAGCTACCGATGGGTAAGGTGTTGGGGCTGGGTATGAAACATAGAAAGAGAACGAGAAAGATAGAAAGAGAAAACAAGGGTGAGCTTTCCTCCAGTGGGTTCAGTGGTGGTCTCTGAGTGAGAAGCGAGCCCAGAGAGTTCAAGAGAGAGAGAAGCTGAACACTTCCCTCTAAACCTTACATGGGCATGGGCAGGAGGGAGGGAGAGAGAGAGACAGAGAGAGAAGGAGAGAGTGTGAGGGAGAGAAGAAGAGAGAGAGTAGGAGTGAGAGAGGAAGACAGAGACCGCCCTGAGCCGCATTGGGAGTGAGGAAGGGAGAGAGAGAGAGAGAGAGAGAGAGAGAGAGAGAGAGAGAGAGATGGGTCACAGGACTCACAGTAACATGCTCTGAATAGCACGTTTAGTTGGGAATGTTATCAAAACAGTGCTGGAAGGCCTGGAACTACAGTATGTCTTCATGTCCTTCACACGCAACTAGCTTTGTGTGGGGTGCTGGGAGCCTGGGTAGACTTAGTTAAATAATTTTTTATGCGTTACTGACAGACGATTGTTTACCTTTCAGGTCTGCTTTTTACAGTAAGGAGTAAGTACAGTGTTTGGCCAGAAACAGGAGAGATAGAAAGCCTTGTAAGGACCCCTCGAAGCATTAAGGGCCCTATACTGCCTGTCCAAAACTGCACAACTCCATACCACAATCATTATGTCTATGATTGTTAGATAAGTCACAATTGTAAAAGACATTTTGTGTTCTTAACTACTTAACTGGTTAAATAAAGGCAAAGTAGCATAAAAGTAGTATGTCTCTTTAAAAAAGCGAGCCCTGGTACGTTTTCAGAAGTATGTCACCGCAATGGATTTTCAAACGAGATCAGATCAGTTCTTATTTAGTCACACAAATGTTTGGGGAGGATTTGGTTTCTCTGTTTTTAATCGGGCCCTTTTAAAAAACGATGTATCAGAAAAATCCCCCTCCAATCGTCCTAGCCAGGAAACATTTTGTTCCTGAGCCGAAGCCGGAGAAAGTCGGCCTGATTTTCTTTTATGGTGCACCGAGACAGCCCTTATCCACAGTGACTTACGATGCTAATGGCTGTAGCACCCGGCTGGGGAGTGACAGGTTCATTCAACTCACTGACCACTCTGGGAAAAATGGGGAGCGTTGCCAGCGTTGACACAGTGTGTGTGTGTGTGTGTGTGTGCGCGTGTGTGTGTGTGTGTGTGTGTGTGTGTGTGTGTGTGTGTGTGTGTGCGTGTGTGCGTGTGCGTGTGTGCGTGTGTGTCTGTCTGTCTGTCTGTTTGTCTATCTGCCCCTGTGAAGGCCTGAGAGTAAAATTTTTGGAAAGAGTGTGTGTTGTTGTCAAAGTATGTGGGTGTGTGTGTAGGTGGGAGGATTGTATATGGAGGCATGTGAGGCATTTATCATTGGGCCTCAGTGAGTCAATTAAAAGATCTGAAAATCCCCTCTCACATTGATGAAATTAAGGAAACTGTTTTCCCAGCAATCCCACAGACTGGGTAAAGACTTTCGGAAAATGACTCTCCTAGTGTCTTTCCAAATCCCTCATAAAGATGAGTCGGATGTTATTGGTCATTTGTCAAGAGCAACTCAAGAGTCTCACTACTATAGTGTGTGGTTGCTGATGTAGACACAGATTTGGGTCATTAGGACCCTGATTTCCAAACTCATCTTTGGAACCTCCTACGTATAACTGAATCACTTTTTGTGAGAGGAAGAAATGTGTGTGTTTCTCTGTGTTTCTTTTTAATGGCACATCTCCATCAGACCGGTGGTCTCTGCTATTGTATGACAATGAAGGGGCTTTCCGTAATCGACAGGGGAGGTGAGACATTGCTCAGGTCCTGCGGTCGACTCCTGCCCCGTCAAAACATTGGGTAAAGAAACCAAAACAACGATGGCCGCCACTCTAACGAGCTGTGACCTGAGGCCCGGGTCTGTGTGTGAGTCTCGTGAGGATAAGGGATGTGGGGCAATGGGGGGAGGGAGGGGGGATGGAGGGAGGGGTGGGGTTTGGGGCGCCGGAAAAGTGGATAGGAGGGGGGGCAGGGGGTTGAACTGTCGACCCGTTCCCTCAGGTTCGCTCTCCACCTGTTTGTAGTCAATGGGGTGAAAGGAGGGGGAGGCGAAGAGGGGGAGAGAGGGAGGTTTGCCACAGGTTTTGATCCTCAAAGAAGACCTGTCTGGGCGAGGTAGCTAGGCCCTTCTGCTCGCTTCCCCCTTCGTTGCTCTTCCAAAACTAGGTCAGAGTTTTATTATGTTTAATTATGTTTTGTGAAAGTGAGAGGGCTCGGGGTACCGGAGCGGTCGCTCCGGGTTAAGACAGTGTGCGGTCCCCCCTAGGCCAGGCTACACGATTGGACAAACAAACCTCGCTGTGATACCCAGCCATGTCTGTGTACTCAAGTTGACTTACAGTACTTACTCCATATACTTACACATGCCCAGGATGCAATACACAAACAGTCTATTACCCGTGCATATATACTGTATCTAAAACTACATCTAATAGGCCTACATGCACATAAAACATGATATACATGTTCCCTGTTATTGCTGCAGCTTTAACGAATTCTCCTTGTGATCATAGTGGAATTTGTTATGAGTTAGAGACCGTCAGGTCAGACAGTTTTGGGTCTATACTTGTCCCTCGTCTTGCTTCCTCCAGGCTCGGGTCCAGACAAAATGTATGCGCTTGTTCACTTCCCCTTGATGATTTCAAAGGACTGGAATATGATTTATGGATCAAACTCCCTTTAGCAGCCAATGCCTACACCAATCCAATGCTTTTAAATGCATGGGGAGTAGTGTACAAGTGCACACTACAGGACAAAGGACAAATTAAGGGGATCCAAGTGTTGTTGGTTGATCAGTTCAGTTAGGAGAGAAATATAGGCAATGAAATTAAGCAAAATATTTCAACACAATATCCAAAAACAAAACACATATTCCACAATTAGATCGAAATGAGTTCTCGATTAGTCATCTGATTGTATCTCTTATCTATCATCAATCATTTGTAAGTTTAAAAGGCTGCTTCGACCCCTCTCCACATTTTCCATCATTGCTTCATGGTGTGTGTGTGTGTGTGTGTGTGTGTGTGTGTGTGTACTGGAACTTGTTTACCGAAACCCCTAAAAAAATCCCAGTCACGGTCCAATTTCCTCACACACCGTTAGATTACCGTAACATTTCGTCCTATGGACGTCAGACGAGTCAAACAAAGAGAGTCAAGTTTCTGTAACACGTTGCACCATCATGGTCTGGATGAGTCTCTCCGCTGAATATTGAATTAAAGCAAAACAGTAAATCTCTTGGAAGAGGACACATACTTAACGGCCTGACTTTACGGCCTGACTGCGTGGAACCGCAAATGAGCCTCAGCTGCTACTGCTGCAGTGTCAACAGAGAGTAGAGAGTTGTTTGTGTGTGTGTGGTGGCGTTGTGGTGGGCCAAGGCTTGTGATGGTTGTGTGGTAGCCGTTGGCATGGCGAGCACTTGCCGCAGCCTTGTGTTTATGGGCTGTTTCTATGGTGGTTTCATTACAGCCATGCCAGATACACACTGCAGGCCTGACGAGCCGATCCCTGTGACACATTCGGATCAGCTCCGTGTCACCTCCGGAAATCACAGGCGATACCAGCAGAACCATGAGCCACGGAGAATCCCCAATCCTGACCTACTACGACATTGTACTCCCCTAAAATACTTACTCTCTCGGAGACACACACATGCTCACACACACACTGAAGCGAATGCACACACTCACACACAGACACGCTGGCTGGCAGTCATTCATCCTGTTCACAACAACGGTATCAGGTAACAATTGAAACTTCCATCAGCTCTTCCAGGTAGTGACGTCTTGCCCATGCCTTCATGCGTGGGGGATATGGTCACTAGTGTAACCAGGAGGAGAGGCCTCATTTAACACAGAAAATTCATCAGGCTTGAGCCATGTTTCAGTCAGACCAATCACATCAAGGTTATGATCAGTGATTAGTTCATTGACTATGACTGCCTTGGAAGTGAGGGATCTAACATTAAGTAGCCCTATTTTGAGATGTGAGATATCACAATCTCTTCCAATAATGACAGGAATGAGGAGGTCTTTATTCCAGTGAGATTGCTAAGGCGAACACAGCCATTATTTGTTTTGTCCAACCTAGATCGAGGCACAGATACGGTCTCAACAGAGATAGCTGTGCTAGTGGCAGACTCCACTAAGCTGGCAGGCCTGCACTCTATCTCATTGTGGAGCTAGAAGAGTTAGAGCCCTGTCTATGTTGATAAATAAGATGAGAGCACCCCTCCAGCTAGGATGGAGCCATCACTCCTCAGCAGGCCAGGCTTGGTCCTGTTTGTGAGTGAGTCCCAGAAAGAGGGCCAATTATCTACAAATTCTATCTTTTGGGAGGGGCAGAAAACCGTTTTCAACCAGCGATTGAGTTGTGCGACTCTCCTGTCTCACTCCCCCTAACTGGGAGGGGGCCAGAGACAATTACACGATGCCAACACATCTTTCTAGCTGATTTACACGCTGCAGCTATGTTGCACTTGGTGACCTCTGACTGTTTCATCCTGACATTGTTGGTGCCGACGTGGATAACAATATCCCTATACTCTCTACACTCGCCAGTTTTTGCCTTAGCCAGCACCCTCTTCAGATTAGCCTTTACGTCGGTAGCCCTGCCCCCTGGTAAACAGTGTATGATAGCTGGATGATTCTTTTTAATTCTAATATTGCGGGTAATGGAGTCCCTAATGACTAGGGTTTTCAATTTGTTCAAGCTAATGGTGGGAGGCTTCGGCGGCTCAGACCGTGTAACGGGGGGAGGAAAGACCTGAGAAGGTTTGGCCTCTGCCTCCGACTCGTTGCTTAATGGGGAGAACCGGTTGAACGTTTCTGTCGGCTCAATGAGCAACACCGGTTGAGCATGCCGACAGCATTTCTTTCCAGAACCCTTGAGAAAATTGTCTGGCTGCGGGGACTGTGCGGGGGGAATTTATACTACTATCTTTACTTACTGGGGGCACAGACGCTGTTTCGTCCTTTCCTACACTGAAATTGCCCTTGCCTAACGATTGCATCTAAAGCTGGGCCTGCAACTCAGCTATCCTCACCATAAGGTGCTAGTTCTCCTGTATATTATGATTAAAAAATAATAATAATGCCATTTAGCAGACACTTTTATCCAAAGCGACTTACAGTCATGTGTGCATACATTTTTTGTATTATGAGTACGCTAACTGCAATTAGATGGTATAGTGTTAATGTTACTACTTAGCTTTTTTGGCTGGTGGAGGTCCTTTAGAAGTATGTCCAGATAGTGTCCAGTGTGAGAAAGTTGAATGAAAAAAGCAGAGCGAGGAAAGAAACGAAGACGTTGGTAAATGTGTTAAATGCAGAGTTTTGTTTAAATGGTTATTAAAAGTAAAAAACTAAAAGTTTGGCAGGTAGCCAAGTAGCAATAAACAGCACAGCAGCACAGAGACAATGCGGAAGTGTGACGTCACAGTTCATAGTTCCCACAGAAGAACGTTGTTTCTTAACGTTCTCTGAACTATTTGAGAACATTCCCAATGTCAAACCAGTTGGAGAACGTTCCTAGAACTTTACCAAAATTTAAATGAAATGTAACCATGTTTGAACTTTCAGGAAACCTTCTGTTAAAGTAATGAAATACCAAGAAAATAATGTTTTCTTTGTCAAGTTCCTTAAATGTACTGAGAATGTTCCAAAGTCAAGCAACTATCCTGCACCATTCCCAGAAAGTCGTAGGAACAATAAGCATAGGACAATCACGCTCTCACCAATCATCATGTGCTAGCTGGGTAAGAGTGAGGTTTGATCATATAATAGCTTGGGTAAATCCCTCTATCCCCGATATGGTTTAATTGTCACGTTGTATAATGATTAGAAGACAAGAGCACAATAAACGGTACTCACGAGACCAACGGACATGGGACAATAATCGAGAAGGGCAATGGGGTACAGAGGGCACATATATACACATACTAATCAGGGGGAATGGGAACCAGGTGTGTGTAATGAGACAAGACAGTCCGGGGTTGGTGGAAATGAACCAGGTCAGTGACGCCTAGAAGGTCGGTGACAGTACCCCCCCCCCCTCCCCCGATGTGCTGCATCAGCAGCAGGACGACACCGGCCTCGGGGACGACCACAGGAACGCGGTGTGGGTCGGTCAGGGCATGGTGAAAATCCCTGGTCAGCGAAGCGTCCAGGATGTCCACCGCAGGAACTCAGCACCACCCCTCCCAGTCGATGAGGTACTGGAGACTCCCCGCCCGACGCCTCAAATCCAGGACTTCACGGACTGAGTACGCCGGATCTCCCTCGATGTCCAGAGGAGGAGGCGCGGTGTCACTGCATCCAGCCTTAGCGAGGGGACCAGTTACCAGAGCCTGAGAAGAGACACATGAAAAGTCGGGTTAATTAATCATTAACCCTCCTCAGGACTTTAAACGGCCCCACAAACCGCGGGCTCAGCTTCCGGCAGGGCAAGCGGAGGAGCTGGTTCTGGGTGAAGAGCTAGACCCGGTTGCCTGGAGAAAAACAGGCGCCTCACTGCGGTGGAGGTCGACCTGTTCCTTGTGCCAACGCACGGCCCACTAGAGACGAGTGTGCGCAGCATTCCAGATCTCCTCAGCATGCCGAAACCACTCGTCCACCGCAGGGGCCTCGGTCTGGCTCAGATGCCAAGGTGCCAGGGCCGGCTGATACCCCAACACACACTGGAAAGGAGTGAGGTTAGTCGAGGAGTGCGCATACTCAGCCCAAGGTAGAAAATCCACCCACTCCCCTGGCCGGTCCTGACAGTAACACCTCAGGAACCTGCCCACTTCCTGATTGACCCTCTCCACCTGCCCATTAGCTTGAGGATGGTACCCAGGGGGTGAGACTGACCGTGACCCCAGGTGTTCCATGAATGCTTTCCATACACGTGAGGTGAACTGAGGACCACGGTCTGACACAATGTCCTCCGGGATCCCGTAGTGCCGGAAGACGTGCGTAAAAAGAGCCTCCGCGGTTTGCATGGCTGACGGGAGCCCAGTCAGAGGAAGGAGGCGAAAAGCTTTGGAAAACCAGTCCACAACGACGAGAACGGTGGTGTTCTCCTGGGAAGGGGGAAGTTCAGTGACAAAGTCCACCGAGAGGTGAGACCAGGGTCGTTGTGGAACCGGCAGGGGAAGGAGCTTTCCATAAGGGAGGTGTCTGGGTGTCTTAGACTGGGCACAGACAAAGTTAAAGACAACTTAAGTAAACGCTGAGCAGGGGAAACGAGAATTGCATATTTAACATGTTACACCAAGCAGGAAGACATAATGAAAGGGAAAGGAACAAGAGTCAATAAAAATGAAGAAATTAACAAGATTCAATTGCAGCAAGGGTTCCATGTGATGGAACGACAAATATTACTGTATAATACCCACAAAAAGGGAAAAGGGTGAAAAGACCCCATATTGATAATCGCAATCTGTCATTGCTTTTATCTACTACTGTATTCATCTAAACTGGATAATGACAAGCAATCAAACATGCAGCAATGTTTTTTGTCATTTTTGCAGCGTTACCGGAGGTGTCTGGGTGTCTTAGACTGGGCACAGATGGAGCAGGTAGAGACTTAAACCTGGACGTCCCTAGCCAAGGTGGGCCACCAGTACTTCTCAGTCAGGCAGGCGATGGCACGGCAGGGCCGTGTGCACCCAGGAAAGGAGGCGGTCCCGCACACACGTGGGCATGTAGGCGCGGTTCTCCGGGCACTGTGCAGGTGCGGTTCCGTACGCAGGGCCTGCTGTATGTCGGCGTCCGTGTCCCACACCACTGGCACAATGATACGGAACGGAGGGATGATGAGGGTTTCCTCTCCCTGCCTCTCCTCCGCGTCATAGAGGCGAGACAGGGCGTCCATCTTCAAGTTCCTCGAGCCTGGCCAATAGGAAAGCGTGAATTGGAACCTGGCGAAGAATAGAGCCCACCTGGCCTGTCTTGGGTTTAGCCTCTTCGCTGCCCTGATGTACTTCAGGTTGCGGTGGTCCGTCCACACCAGGAAAGGGTGTTTGGACTCCTCCAGCAACACACTGGTTGAGTTGACAGAAAAGGAGAGGAGATCTTGCATCCTCCCTGGGATGGAGCAGGGGAATTCCCTGACTTGTCACCTCCTCGCCTATTAGTGGATAGAGGGCAGGTCGGGGAGAAATGACCCCTTTCTCCACCATAGGAGCAGAGGCCCAGATTCCTCCTTCTCCTACGCTCCGCCTCGGGCAAACGTGCGGAGCCCACCTCCATCGGCTCTGGCCACGGATAAGGTGCAGCCATGGACTCCGGATTACGCGCAGATCTTTGTCGGGACCGCAGGAGGTTTTCCAACCAGATCGCAATGCTGATGAGATGGTCGAGTGATAGGTTGTCATCACGGCCGGCTAACTCCATCTGTACCTTCCTCCTGCAGTCCGCTGCGGAAAACGGTGACCAGAGCCGACTCGTTCCATCCGGTGGAGGCCGCGATGGTCAAGAACTCCAGGGCAAACTCCGAGGTGGTCTTAGATCCCTGGCGTAGTCGGAGTAGATGCTCACCCACCACTCGTCCCTCCACAGGATGATCAAACACCGAGCGGAAGAGGAGGGTGAAGCGCTTGTTGGACTCGACCTCGGGTCCGCCCGTCTCCCAGACCGCAGCATCCCAGTCCAGGGCCCGTCTGGTTAGTGCCGAGATGACTGTGACAACCCTGTCTCTCCCGGAGACAGCCTCGGCGTAGCGAGCAAGGTACAGGTCGCATTGCAGAAGGAATCACTTGCATCTCGCTGGTGCGCCGTCAAAGTGCTCCGGGAGGGACAGGGGTATTCCGCGGACCGGCTCAGATGGGACGGAGGCAGTTAGTAGTGGTGTCTACTGTCTCCATTATTATGGGTTGATTATTCTGTCACGTTGTATAATGATTAGAAGACAGGCGCAGGAATACGTTTCAGGGTTTTTAATTACTCCACTCAACACAAAGTACGTCATGAAAAAACGACGGGGATGAAGCCCAAAACAAACACGTGTATATAAATAACACTAGGATGTAACCCAAACAAAATAGCGAGGTGTAAACCTCCAAACAAATACACGGGACGAGACCCGTAATAACAAGAGCACAATACACGGTACTCACGAGACCAACGGACATGGGACAATAATCGACAAGGACAATGGGGAACAGAGGGCACATACAGTTGATGTCGGAGGTTTAAATACACCTTAGCCAAATACATTTAAACTCAGTTTTTCACAATTCCTGACATTTAATCCTAGTAAAAATTTGTTTTAGGTCAGTTAGGATCACCACTTTATTTTAACAATGTGAAATGTCAGAATAATAGTAGAGAGAATGATTTGTTTTAGCTTTTATTTCTTTCAACACATTCCCAACGGTCAGAAGTTTACATACACTCAATTAGTATTTGGTAGCATTGCCTTTAAATTGTTTAACTTGGGTCAAACATTTCGGGTAGCCTTCCACAAGCTTCCCACAATAAGTTGGGTGAATTTTGGCCCATTCAGAGCTCATGACAGAGCTGGTGTAACTGAGTCAGGTTTGTAGGCCTCCTTGCTCGCACACGCTTTTTCAGTTCTGCCCACAAATGTTCTATAGGATTGAGGTCAGGGCTTTGTGATGACCACTCCAATACCTTGACTTTGTTGTCCTTAAGCCATTTTGCCACAACTTTGGAAGTATGCTTGGGGTCATTGTCCATTTGGAAGACCCATTTGCGACCAAGCTTTAACTTACTGACTGATGTCTTGAGATGTTGCATCAATATATCCACATAATTTTCCTTCCTCATGATGCCATCTATTTTATGAAGTGCACCAGTCCCTCCTGTAGCAAAGCACCCCCACAGCATGATGCTGCCACCCCAGTGCTTCACATTTGGGATGTGTTCTTGGGCTTGCAAGCGACCCCCTTTTTCCTCCAAACATAACGATGGTCATTATGGCCAAACAGTTCTATTTTTGTTTCATCAGACCAGAGGACGTTTCTCCAAAAAGTACGATCTTTGTCCCCATGTGCAGTTGCAAACCGTAGTCTGGCTTTTTTATGGAGGTTTTGGAACAGTGGCTTCTTCCTTGCTGAGCGGCCTTTCAGGTTATGTCGATACAGGACTCGTTTTACTGTGGATATAGATACTTTTGTACCTGTTTCCTCCAGCATCTTCACAAGGTACTTTGCTGTTGTTCTGGGATTGAATTGCACTTTTTCGCACCAAAGTACGTTCATCTCTAGGAGACAGAATGCGTCTCCTTCCTGAGCTGTATGACGGCTGCGTGGTCCCCATGGTGATTATACTTGCGAACTATTGTTTGTACAGATGAACGTGGTACTTTCAGGTGTTTGGAAATTGCTCCGAAGGATGAACCAGACTTGTGGAGGTTTAAAAAAAAAATATGGCGTCTTGGTTGATTTCTTTTGATTTTCCCATGATGTCAAGCAAAGAGGCACTGAGTTTGAAGGTAGGCCTTGAAATACATCCACAGGTACACCTCCAATTGACTCAAATGATGTCAATTGGCCTATCAGAAGCTTCTAAAGCCATGACATAATATTCTGGAACTTTCCAAGCTGTTTAAAGGTACAGTCAACTTAGTGTATGTAAACTTCTGACCCACTGGAATTGTGATACCGTGAATTATAAGTGAAATAATCTGTCTGTAAACAATTGTTGGAAAAATTACTTGTGTCATGCACAAAGTAGATGTCCTAACTGACTTGCCAAAACTATCGTTTGTTAACGAAAAATGTGTGGAGTGGTTGAAAAACGAGATTTAATGACTCCAACCTAAGTGTATGTAAACTTCCGACTTCAACTATATATACACATACTAATCAGGGGGAATGGGAACCAGGTGTGCGTAATGAGACAAGACAGTCTGGGTTTGGTTGTAATGAACCAGGTCAGTGACGTCTAGAATGCCGGTGACTTAGACCTCCAGAGCTGGTGAACGGAATGAGCAGCAGTACCGGGGGGATCCGTGACACTAATAGGAATCTGACCTAATTTATACAGCAGGATTTTTCATTCAAAATAGTTAACAGGGATATACAGTACGTCAACAATATGATTTTTAGTGCAGTGAAACAGCATGTTTCTTATACTGTAATTATTGTGTTATCAAGTCCAAATAGAAGAAAGCCGTGTTTGACTTATCCTTGACATCCAGGTCGTGGGTGGTATCCATTTAAGTATCTTAGCATTTATCACTGAGGTGGTTGGGACCTGATGAGAAGGGAGAGGAAGGGCTGACGATAGAGTGTGAACTGTTCTTTACCAGGACTTGGCCTCTGTCCATCTGTGGAGCCAAAACCTGATGAGTGTGCACTGTCCAGATGGTCCAACTGTTGCACATGTGGAGTAGGTCTGGTAGTGGTTACACGCACACATAAACACACACATACACACACACAGATACATATATGAGACGTGCACACACTCCGATACAGGACTCTCAGACCATGAGAAACAAGATTCTCTGGTCTGATGAAACCAAGATTAAACTCTTTGGCCTGAATGCCGTGCGTCACGTCTGGAAGAAACATGGTGGTGGCAGCATCATGCTGTGTGGATGTTTTTCAGCGGCAGGGACTGGGAGACTAGTCAGGATCGAGGGAAAGATGAACAGAACAAAGTACAGAGGGATCCTTGATGAAAACCTGCTCCAGAGCACTCAGGACCTCAGACTGGGGCGAAGGTTCACTTTCCAACAGGAAAACGACCCTAAGCACACAGCCAAGACAACGCAGGAGGGGCTTTGGGACAAGTCTCTGAATGTCCTTGAGTGGCCCAGCCAGAGCCCGGACTTGAACCCGATCGCTTGTAGCATCATACCTAAGAAGGCTCAAGATGTAATCGCTGCCAAATGTGCTTCTGCAAAGTACTGACTGAAGGGTCTGCATATTTATGTAAATGTGATATTTCAAAAAAACTGTTTTTGCTTTGTCATTATGGGGTATTGTGTGTAGATTGATGAGGGGGGAAAACTATTTAATCCATTTAGAATAAGGCTGTAACATAAAAAAATGTGGAAAGAGTCAAGGGGTCTGAATACTTTCCGAATGCACTGTACATAGATGCATGCATACATGGGAACGCATGACTCGCACATACAGTTGAAGTCAGAAGTTTACATACAGTGGGGAAAAAAAGTATTTAGTCAGCCACCAATTGTGCAAGTTCTCCCACTTAAAAAGATGAGAGAGGCCTGTAATTTTCATCATAGGTACACGTCAACTATGACAGACAAATTGAGAAAAGAAAATCCAGAAAATCACATTGTAGGATTTTTTATGAATTTATTTGCAAATTATGGTGGAAAGTAATTATTTGGTCACCTACAAACAAGCAAGATTTCTGGCTCTCACAGACCTGTAATTTCTTCTTTAAGAGGCTCCTCTGTCCTCCACTCGTTACCTGTATTAATGGCACCTGTTTGAACTTGTTATCAGTATAAAAGACACATGTCCACAACCTCAAACAGTCACACTCCAAACTCCACTATGGCCAAGACCAAAGAGCTGCCAAAGGACACCAGAAACAAAATGGTAGACCTGCACCAGGCTGGGAAGACTGAATTTGCAATAGGTAAGCAACTTGGTTTGAAGAAATCAACTGTGGGAGCAATTATTAGGAAATGGAAGACATACAAGACCACTGATAATCTCCCTCGATCTGGGGCTCCACGCAAGATCTCACCCCGTGGGGTCAAAATGATCACAAGAACGGTGAGCAAAAATCCCAGAACCACACGGGGGGACCTAGTGAATGACCTGCAGAGAGTTGGGACCAAAGTAACAAAGCCTACCATCAGTAACACACTACGCCGCGAGGGACTCAAATCCTTCAGTGCCAGACGTGTCCCCCTGCTTAAGCCAGTACATGTCCAGGTCCGTCTGAAGTTTGCTAGAGTGCATTTGGATGATCCAGAAGAGGATTGGGAGAATGTCATATGGTCAGGTGAAACCAAAATAGAACATTTTGGTAAAAACTCAACTCGTCGTGTTTGGAGGACAAAGAATGCTGAGTTGCATCCAAAGAACACCATACCTACTGTGAAGCATGGGGGTGGAAACATCATGCTTTGGGGCTGTTTTTCTGCAAAGGGACCAGGACGACTGATCCGTGTAAAGGAAAGAATGAATGGGGCCATGTATCGTGAGATTTGGAGTGAAAACCTCCTTCCATCAGCAAGGGCATTGAAGATGAAACGTGGCTGGGTCTTTCAGCATGACAATGATCCCAAACACACCGCCCGGGCAAAGAAGGAGTGGCTTCGTAAGAAGCATTTCACGGTCCTGGAGTGGCCTAACCAGTCTCCAGATCTCAACCCCATAGAAAATCTTTGGAGGGAGTTGAAAGTCTGTGTTGCCCAGCGACAGCCCCCAAACATCACTACTCTAGAGGAGATCTCCATGGAGGAATGGGCCAAAATACCAGCAACAGTGTGTGAAAACATTGTGAAGACATACAGAAAACGTTTGACCTGTGTCATTGCCAACAAAGGGTATATAACAAAGTATTGAGAAACTTTTTTGTTATTGACCAAATACTTATTTTCCACCATAATTTGCAAATAAATTCATAAAAAATCCTACAATATGATTTTCTGTAATTTTTTTTCTCATTTTCTCTGTCATAGTTGACGTGTACCTATGATGAAAATTACAGGCCTCTCTCATCTTTTTAAGTGGGAGAACTTGCACAATTGGTGGCTGACTAAATACTTTTTTTCCCCACTGTACACCTCAGCCAAATACATTTAAACTCAGTTTTTCACAATTCCTGACATTTAATCCTAGTAAAAATTCCCTGTTTTAGGTCAGTTAGGATCACCACTTTATTTTAACAATGTGAAATGTCAGAATAATAGTAGAGAGAATGATTTGTTTCAGCTTTTATTTCTTTCAACACATTCCCAATGGTCAGAAGTTTACATACACTCAATTAGTATTTGGTAGCATTGCCTTTAAATTGTTTAACTTGGGTCAAACATTTCGGGAAGCCTTCCACAAGCTTCCCACAATAAGTTGGGTGAATTTTGGCCCATTCAGAGCTCATGACAGAGCTGGTGTAACTGAGTCAGGTTTGTAGGCCTCCTTGCTCGCACACGCTTTTTCAGTTCTGCCCACACATTTTCTATAGGATTGAGGTCAGGGCTTTGTGATGGCCACTCCAATACCTTGACTTTGTTGTCCTTAAGCCATTTTGCCACAACTTTGGAAGTATGCTTGTCCATTTGGAAGACCCATTTGCGACCAAGCCTTAACTTACTGACTGATGTCTTGAGATGTTGCTTCAATATATCCACATAATTTTCCTTCCTCATGATGCCATCTATTTTGTGAAGTGCACCAGTCCCTCCTGTAGCAAAGCACTTCCACAGCTTGATGCTGCCACCCCTGTGCTTCACGGTTGGGATGGTGTTCTTCGGCTTGCAAGTACCCCGTTTTTCCTCCAAACATAACAATGGTCATTATGGCCAAACAGTTCTATTTTTGTTTCATCAGACCAGAGGACGTTTCTCCAAAAAGTACGATCTTTGTCCCCATGTGCAGTTGCAAACCGTAGTCTGGCTTTTTTATGGCAGTTTTGGAGCAGTGGATTCTTCCTTGCTGAGCGGCCTTTCAGGTTATGTCGATATAGGACTCGTTTTACTGTGAATATAGATACTTTTGTATCTGTTTCCTCCAGCATCTTCACGAGGTCCTTTGCTGTACATTCATCTCTAGGAGACAGAACGCGTCTCCTTCCTGAGCGGTATGACGGCTGTGTGGTCCCATGGTGTTTATACTTTCGTTCTATTGTTTATACAGATGAACGTGGTACCTTCAGGCGTTTGGAAATTACTCCCTAGGATGAACCAGACTTGTGGAGGTCTACAATTCTTTTGATTTTCCCATGATGTCAAGCAAAGAGGCACTGAGTTTGAAGGTATGCCTTGAAATACATCCACAGGTACACCTCCAATTGACTCAAATGATGTCAATTTGCCTATCAGAAGCTTCTAAAGCTATGACATAATTTTCTGGAATTTTCCAAGCTGTTTAAAGGCACAGTCAACTTAGTGTATATAAACTTCTGACCCACTGGAATTGTGGTACAGTGAATTATAAGTGAAAGAATCTGTCTGTAAACAATTGTTGGAAAAATTACTTGTGTCATGCACAAAGTAGATATCCCAACCAACTTGCCAAAACTGTAGTTTGTTGACAATAAATTTGTGGAGTGGTTGAAAAACAAGTTTTAATGACTCCAACATAAGTGTATGTAAACTTCCGACTTCAACTGTACACACACATACCGTTATATAGATTCAAATACATTGATTTATGTCCTTAAAAGCACGCACACACAGTAAATGTCTCCCATATCCATGTACATACAACAGAGATATTTTCAGTTTCCAAAACAATTCTGCCTCAACATTTTACAGTTATTTTCATACTGTGTTTTTTTTTCGTGACCAGATTTCCCTGAAACGTTGAGAGGCTTCCCCCAGGGAAAAATACTTCTCATCCCCCTCTCCCCCTCCTCCATTTTACAGTCATCCATCCAGGCAAGAGAAGCACATTAACCCAGCTTCAGTGACCCACCAACCCTCCCTCTTTCCCTCTCCCCCTCCATCCTCTTTCCATCTTTTTCCATTCTCCACCTATCCTCTCCTTCACCTACCTATAGCCCAGGCAGTGTATGACTGCCAAGGGGCCAGGGTTCCGGTCTAGAAACAAGGTTGACAAATCCTACAGTTTTGCTTTGATACAGTGGGGAAAAAAAGTATTTAGTCAGCCACCAATTGTGCAAGTTCTCCCACTTAAAAAGATGAGAGAGGCCTGTAATTTTCATCATAGGTACACGTCAACTATGACAGACAAATTGAGAAAAAAAATTCCTGAAAATCACATTGTAGGATTTTTTATGAATTTATTTGCAAATTATGGTGGAAAATAAGTATTTGGTCACCTACAAACAAGCAAGATTTCTGGCTCTCACAGACCTGTAACTTCTTCTTTAAGAGGCTCCTCTGTCCTCCACTCGTTACCTGTATTAATGGCACCTGTTTGAACTTGTTATCAGTATAAAAGACACCTGTCCACAACCTCAAACAGTCACATTCCAAACTCCACTATGGCCAAGACCAAAGAGCTGTCAAAGGACACCAGAAACAAAATTGTAGACCTGCACCAGGCTGGGAAGACTGAATCTGCAATAGGTAAGCAGCTTGGTTTGAAGAAATCAACTGTGGGAGCAATTATTAGGAAATGGAAGACATACAAGACCACTGATAATCTCCCTCGATCTGGGGCTCCACGCAAGATCTCACCCTGTGGGGTCAAAATGATCACAAAAACGGTGAGCAAAAAACCCAGAACCACACGGGGGGACCGAGTGAATGACCTGCAGAGAGCTGGGACCAGTAACACACTACGCCGCCAGGGACTCAAATCCTGCAGTGCCAGACATGTCCCCCTGCTTAAGCCAGTACATGTCCAGGCCTGTCTGAAGTTTGCTAGAGTGCATTTGGATGATCCAGAGGAGGATTGGGAGAATGTCATATGGTCAGATGAAACCAAAATATAACTTTTTGGTAAAAACTCAACTCGTTGTGTTTGGAGGACAAAGAATGCTGAGTTGCATCCAAAGAACACCATACCTACTGTGAAGCATGGGGGTGGAAACATCATGCTTTGGGGCTGTTTTTCTGCAAAGGGACAAGGACGACTGATCCGTGTAAAGGAAAGAATGAATGGGGCCATGTATCGTGAGATTTTGAGTGAAAACCTCCTTCCATCAGCAAGGGCATTGAAGATGAAATGTGGCTGGGTCTTTCAGCATGACAATGATCCCAAACACACCGCCCGGGCAACGAAGGAGTGGCTTCGTAAGAAGCATTTCAAGGTCCTGGAGTGGCCTAGCCAGTCTCCAGATCTCAACCCCATAGAAAATCTTTGGAGGGAGTTGAAAGTCCTTGTTGCCCAGCGACAGCCCCAAAACATCACTGCTCTAGAGGAAATCTCCATGGAGGAATGGGCCAAAATACCAGCAACAGTGTGTGAAAACCTTGTGAAGACTTACAGAAAACGTTTGACCTGTGTCATTGCCAACAAAGGGTATGTAACAAAGTATTGAGAAACTTTTGTTATTGACCAAATACTTATTTTCCACCATAATTTGCAAATAAATTCATTAAAAATCCTACAATGTGATTTTCTGGAATTTTTTTCTCATTTTGTCTGTCATAGTTGACGTGTACCTATGATGAAAATTACAGGCCTCTCTCATCTTTTTAAGTGGGAGAACTTGCACAATTGGTGGCTGACTAAATACATTTTTTCCCCACTGTGCTTCAGTTTAATTTGACGCCCAGACAATAAAGACAATTTCCATAGACGGCCACATAGAGAAGTCACAATTGAAAACTCCTAATAAGACACTTAAGACATCACCTTTGTGCACAAAACATCCACTGAATTATTCAAATAATTGTAGCTGAGGCACAAAAAATATAGATCACTACACAAGATACAGTATTAATATTTTATATTTATCCATGTCTGCCATGTTTTTGGATGACGTTGTCGCTGCTCACGCTGCTCCCTGTGCACGCTGAGTGCTAGTGCGCATGTGATGTTGGTCTGTATAAACCGGATGCAACCCAGATACAGTGGGGAAAAAAAGTATTTAGTCAGCCACCAATTGTGCAAGTTCTCCCACTTAAAAAGATGAGAGAGGCCTGTAATTTCATCATAGGTACACGTCAACTATGACAGACAAAATGAGGGGGAAAAATCCAGAAAATCACATTGTAGGATTTTTAATGAATTTATTTGCAAATTATGGTGGAGAATAAGTATTTGGTCAATAACAAACGTTTCTCAATACTTTGTTATATACCCTTTGTTGGCAATGACACAGGTCAAACGTTTTCTGTAAGTCTTCACAAGGTTTTCACACACTGTTGCTGGTATTTTGGCCCATTCCTCCATACAGATCTCCCTAGAGCAGTGATGTTTTGGGGCTGTCGCTGGGCAAAACGGACTTTCAACTATCTCCAAAGATTTTCTATGGGGTTGAGATCTGGAGACTGGCTAGGCCACTCCAGGACCTTGAAATACGTATTACGAAGCCACTCCTTCGTTGCCCGGGCGATGTGTTTGGGATCATTGTCATGCTGAAAGACCCAGCCACGTTTCATCTTCAATGCCCTTGCTGATGGAAGGAGGTTTTCACTCAAAATCTCACGATACATGGCCCCATTCATTCTTTCCTTTACACAGATCAGTCGTCCTGGTCCCTTTGCAGAAAAACAGCCCCAAAGCATGATGTTTCCACCCCCATGCTTCACAGTAGGTATGGTGTTCTTTGGATGCAACTCAGCATTCTTTGTCCTCCAAACACGACGAGTTGAGTTTTTACCAAAAAGTTATATTTTGGTTTCATCTGACCATATGACATTCTCCCAATCCTCTTCTGGATCATCCAAATGCACTCTAGCAAACTTCAGACGGGCCTGGACATGTACTGGCTTAAGCAGGGGGACACGTCTGGCACTGCAGGATTTGAGTCCCTGGCGGCGTAGTGTGCTACTGATGGTAGGCTTTGTTACTTTGGTCCCAGCTCTCTGCAGGTCATTCACTAGGTCCCCCCGTGTGGTTCTGGGATTTTTGCTCACCGTTCTTGTGATCATTTTGACCCCACGGGGTGAGATTTTGCGTGGAGCCCCAGATCGAGGGAGATTATCAGTGGTCTTGTATGTCTTCCATTTCCTAATAATTGCTCCCACAGTTGATTTCTTCAAACCAAGCTGCTTACCTATTGCAGATTCAGTCTTCCCAGCCTGGTGCAGGTCTACAATTTTGTTTCTGGTGTCCTTTGACAGCTCTTTGGTCTTGGCCATAGTGGAGTTTGGAGTGTGACTGTTTGAGGTTGTGGACAGGTGTCTTTTATACTGATAACAAGTTCAAACAGGTGCCATTAATACAGGTAACGAGTGGAGGACAGAGGAGCCTCTTAAAGAAGAAGTTACAGGTCTGTGAGAGCCAGAAATCTTGCTTGTTTGTAGGTGACCAAATACTTATTTTCCACCATAATTTGCAAATAAATTCATTAAAAATCCTACAATGTGATTTTCTGGAGAAAAAAATTCTCAATTTGTCTGTCATAGTTGACGTGTAACTATGATGAAAATTACAGGCCTCTCTCAACTTTTTAAGTGGGAGAACTTGCACAATTGGTGGCTGACTAAATACTTTTTTTCCCCACTGTATAGACGGACCAAGAGTCAGTGTATGCGAACGTGAGTAGATTACCTTGAAATCAACGGTCGGACATCTTGGATGCAGTCTCCAGTTGTTAATACAGCATACCTCCAGCTGAAGTGAGTGACACACTTGGCAGTGGCTCAGAAGTGTGGTTAGACCAGGATAAACACGTTATCCTAACCCCTCCTCTCTTGCCTAGCTACCCCCCACTCCCCTCTCCCCCACCCACACCCTTTAGTGCATTTGGGCAGTGTGGAAAGTGAATACTGATGTTATAGGGGAAGGTCTGATACTTAAATTCAGAGTAAGAGCCTGTTGGAGTTTTCGATACATTCTTGATCCAGAGACTACATTAGACTAGGTATCCGGTTCTACTGCAGCGCAGAGGCAGACAGATTGACAGACACACAGAAAGACAGACACATACCATGAGAGGAACGACACAGACACACACCCCACCACTGACAGCCAGGCACACTCCCCACCCACTCTATTGCCACACTCCCCACCCACTCTATTGCCACACTTGCCTGTCAGCGTGTGTAATCGTCTAGAAAGGCGCAAACACAGGAGAGGGAAAGAAGTGGTGAGAGGAATTCATCAAATCTCCAGCCTGGCCTCCCGAGTGACGCAGCGGTCTAAGGCACTGCATTGCGTTACTACAGAAACGGGTTCAATCCCGGGCTGTGTCGCAGCCGGCCACGACCGGGAGACACATGAGGCGGCGCACGATTGGCCCAGCATAGTCCGGGTTAGGGGAGGTTTTGGCCGGCCGGGATGTCCTTGTCCTATCGGGCTCTAGCGACTCCTTGTTGTGGGCCGGGCGCATGCACGCTGACTTCGGTCGCCAGCTGTACGGTGTTTCCTCCGACACATTGGTGCGGCTGGCTTGCGGGATAAGCGAGCAGTGTGTCAAGAAGCAGTGCGGCTTGGCAGGGTCGTGTTTCGGAGGACGCATGGCTCTCGAGTCCGCACGGGAGTTGCAGTGATGGGACAAGACTGTAACTACCAATTGGAAATTGGGGCGAAAAATAGTACAAATAATAATAATCTCCAGTCCGGATACACACGTCTTTCCCAAAACCACCTTAAACAAAGTATTTGATCCCCTGCTGATTTTGTATGTTTTCCCACTGACAAAGACATGAGCAGTCTATACATTTAATGGTAGGTTTATTTGAACAGTGAGAGAGAATAACAACAACAAAAATCCAGAAAAACGCATGTCAAAAATGTTATAAATTGATATGCATTTTAATGAGGGTCATTATAATTTGACCCCTCTGCAAAACATGACTTAGTACTTGGTGGTAAAACCCTTGTTGGCAATCACAGAGGTCAGACGTTTCTTGTAGTTGTCCACCAGGTTTGCACACATCTCAGGAGGGATTTTATCCAACTACTCTTTGCAGATCTTCTCCAAGTCATTAAGGTTTCGAGGCTGACGTTGGCAACTCCAACCTTCAGCTCCCTCCAGAGATTTTCTATGGGATTAAGGTCTGGAGACTGGCTAGGCCACTCCAGGACCTTAATGTGCTTCTTCTTGAGCCACTCCTTTGTTGCGTTGGCAATGTGTTTTGGGTCATCGTCAAGCTGGAATACCCATCCACGACCCATTTTCAATGCCCTGGCTGAGGGAAGGAGGTTCTCACCCAAGATTTGACGGTACATGGCCCCGTCCATCGTCTCTTTGATATGGTGAAGTTGTCCTGTCCCCTTAGCAGAAAAACACCCCCAAAGCTTAATGTTTCCACCTCCATGTTTGACGGTGGGGATGGTGTTCTCGGGGTCATAGGCAGCATTCCTCCTCCTCCAAACACGGCGAGTTGAGTTGATGGCAAATAGCTCGATTTTGGTCTCATCTGACCACAACACTTTCACCCAGTTCTCCTCTGAATCATTCAGATGTTCATTGGCAAACTTCAGACGGGCCTGTATATGTGCTTTCTTGAGCAAGGGGACCTTGCGGGCGCTGCAGGATTTCAGTCCTTCACGGCGTAGTGTGTTACCAATTGTTTTCTTGGTGACTATGGTCCCAGCTGCCTTGAGATCATTGACAAGATCCTCCCGTGTAGTTCTGGGCTGATTCCTCACCATTCTCATGATCATTGCAACTCCACGAGGTGAGATCTTGCATGGAGCCCCAGGCAGAGGGAGATTGACAGTTATTTTGTGTTTCTTCCATTTGCGAATCATCGCACCAACTGTTGTCACCTTCTCACCAAGCTGCTTGGCGATGGTCTTGTAGCCCATTCCAGCCTTGTGTAGGTCTACAATCTTGTCCCTGACATCCTTGGAGAGCTCTTTGGTCTTGGCCATGGTGGAGAGTTTGGAATCTGATTGATTGATTGCTTCTGTGGACAGGTGTCTTTTATACAGGTAACAAACTGAGATTAGGAGCACTTCCTTTAAGAGTGTGCTCCTAATCTCAGCTCGTTACCTGTATAAAAGACACCTGGGAGCCAGAAATCTTTCTGATTGAGAGTAGGTCAAATACTTATTTCCCCCATTAAAATGCAAATCAATTTATAACATTTTTGACATGTGTTTTTCTGGATTTTTGTTGTTGTTATTCTGTCTCTCACTGTTCAAATAAACCTACCATTAAAATTATAGACTGATAATTTCTTTGTCAGTGGGCAAACTTACAAAATCAGCAGGGGATCAAATATGTTTTTCCCTCACTGTATACTACTCTAAACTCTCCAGAACTAATTTAAAAAATAACATTGGGTGCTTTTCAAAGCATTCAAGGCACTCTTTCCACCAACAGCCTGACAATTCCCTCATTTGTTTCCACTTGGCCAGAGTAGGGCTTCTTTGAACTTCCAGAGTAGGATTAAGGCCTAATTGCAGAAACTCGCTTGCTGGATTCTGGATCCTCCATATACTTAGGGGAATCATTGATAATTGGGACACAAACACCAGTATGCCACATGCAGGCACACATACGCAAATGCATCCACACATACAGTACATACATATGCCGATCCCTGTTGCAATACATGCAAATGCACATTCTACACATACATGCACACAGATGCATGCACATGTACACACACACACACACACACACACACACACACTTCCTAGAGGCCTGAGGTTTGTCAGGTGAAACCATCATAAATCAAGAGTGTATGACATGTCTCTGAGACCGGGGACCATGAGAGAGATGACCTATCTCCCATGTCCAAAGTCACATAGCCAGATCCACACACACACACACCCTGCTCCTGTATGCAAATATATTACTCGCCGGGGGAAGCATTGGCATACCTGTGTGTGTGTGTGTTTGTGCATGTGTATTCATGTGTGAATGAGCCCTTTTATAAGCCTGCTCCTATTCTTGGCAATGGGTGGTCACACAGGAGTCGTAGAGGCAGAGGAAAGCAGAGAAAGACTCCCCTCTCTCCTTGGCTCCTTCAGTTTGAGCCCCGATGGCTCGCCTGTTTACTTTGGTAGGGCTGACGCTGTTGCACAGCGGGACGCTGCTCTTGCCATGCTGACAGCTCATTTTGGGGAGGATAGTCACCATCGTTTTCCTCCTGAGAGAGTACAGGCAGAAATAGCTGATCCCGCTGCGCCTAGCCCCGCTACGTCAGTAAAATCGAACAGGTCCAACTTTATGATGTCTAACAGTGTCCGCTCACAGTGGAATGAATGGTAAGACCCGATATTCACAAGTCCGTCGTGAAGTATAGTATATACAGTAGGCAGTGCATGGATCACTGTTGATATTTGACTAGCAGAAACTATTCCTAACTTGAACTGTAACACACTCATACAGTGTCTTCAGAAAGTATTCATACCCCTTGACTTATTCCACATGTTGTTGTGGTAGTCATCCCAAAATAATTCTCAACCATCTACACAAAACACCCCATAATGACAAAGGGAAAACATGTATTTAGAAATTATTGAACATTTATTGAAAATGAAATACAGAAATATCTCATTTACATAATTATTTACACCCCTTAGTCAATCATTTGTGGAAGCACCTATGGCGGCAATTACAGCTTTGAGTCGTTTTGGGTATGTCTGTATCAGCATTGCACATCTGGATTTGGGGATTTCCTCCCCATTCTTCCTTTCAGATTTTCTCAAGCTCTGCTAAGTTACAATAGATGGGGAGCGGCGGTGAACAGCAATCTTCAAGTCTTTTTCCCAACATTTTCAATAGGGATTCAAGTCTGGGCTTTGACTGGGCCACTCAAGGACTTTCACATTCTTGTTCTGAAGCCATTCCAGCATTGCTTTGGCTGTATGCTTGTTGGAACGTAAATCTTCACCCCAGTCTAAGGTCGTTTGCACTCTGAAGCAGGTTCTCATTGTTCCCTCTATCCTTACCAGTCTCCCAGTCCCTGCCGCTGAAAAGCATCCCCATAGCATGATGCTGCCACCACCATGCTTCACGGTAGGGAAGGTGGTAGACAAGTGATGAGATGTGCCTGGTTTTCTCCAGACATAGCGTTTTGCATTCAGGCCAAAGAGTAATTTTATGGTCTCATTAGACCACATAATCTTTTCCATTATGCTCTCAGAGTCTTTCACTTGCCTTTTTGCAAACTCCAGGCGTGCTGTCATGTGCCTTTTTCTCAGGAGTGGCTTCAGTCTGGCCACTCTCCCATAAAGCCCAGATTGGTGAAGTGCTGTAGAGACTGTTGTCCTTCTGGCAGGTTCTCCCATCTCAGCCAAGGAACTATGTAGTTCTGTCAGAGTGGTCATTGGGTTCTTGGTCACCTCCCTGTCCAAGGTCCTTCTTGCCCGGTTGCTCAGTTTGGTCGAACAGCCAGCTCTTGGCAGAGTCTGGTTTGTTCCATATTTTTTAAATTTCTCAATGATGGAGACCACTGTGCTCTTGGAAACTTTCAGCACTCTTGAAATTGTTTTATACCCTTCCCCAGATATATGCCTCATCACAATTCTATCTTGGAGATCTACAGACAGTTTCTTGGACTTCATGGTATAGTTTCTGCTCTGCCATGCATTGTCAACTGTGGGACCTTATGTAGACAGGTGTGTTTCTTTATAAATCATGTCCAAACAATTTAATTGGCCACAAGTGGACTCAATCAAGTTGTAGTGACGTCTCAAGAATGATCAAAGGAAATTGGATGCACCTGAGCTCAATTTGGAGTGTCATAGCAAAGGGGTGTGAATACTTATGTAAATTAGATATTTCTGCAGAAATTTCTCAAAATATATTTTCACTTTGCCATTATGGGGTATTGTGTGTAGATGGGTGAAGAAACAACAACATTTAATCAATTTTTCATTCAGGCTGTAACACAATAAAATGTGGAATAAGTCAAGGGGTATGAATACTTTCTAAAGGCACTGTATATATGCCGGTCAAATATCCACTACCCTGAGAATATGGTCATTTAGCAGAGGATTCTATGCAAATCGATGCAAAGGCAGAATATTCAGTGCACATGTCCCCTCATGCAAGAATCAAACACACAACCTTGGTGTTGCAAGCACAATGCTTTAACCAACTGAGTCATCAGAACTAAGTCATAAGGCCCAGATTTGTTTTGCTGACCACATGGCCTAACCAGGAAAAACTCTGGTGGGGTCCTAGTCAACCATGCACCAAAGCAGGCAACCAACCTTATGTAGGGTCACCAGCAAACCACTACCCTAGCAACACCTTGGCCGTACAGCAATGCTGCACAATGCTTTGCCAGTGGCTCTTGGCTAACTGCTAATACCTGAGTCATCAGAACCACTATGAGTAAGGCTCTGAATTTTGGTGACCAAACCATTAGCCTAGCAACACTTTGACTGTGCAGCTATGCTAAGCTATTCCACTGTCTCTTGGATAATTTCTAACTGCGCCTCAGATCCGGTCATGGCTAGATACAGCTTATGTCAAACTGATGTTAAAAGTTGCATGTTCAGGGAGAAATTTTGCATTTTAGCTAACCCTAACCCTTTTTCTAACCTTAACCTAATTCTCCTAACCTGCAACGTTAATTCTCCTGACCTGCTGCGTAAGTTCTCCTAACCTGCTACGAAAAGTCACTTTTGTATACCATCTAGTCAAAAGCCTTAGATCCAGGTCACCAGCAAATGCTAGCCTACCTTCTCACAGTTACTCTTGGCTAACTCCTCCTTAGTTCCTCACTCCTTACCCAGAAAATATTGGTGGGGACCCAGTCAACCATACATCCAAGCAGACAACCAACCTCCTTTAAGGTCATCAGCAAACTGCTAGCTTAACAACACTTTGGCTGTTCAGCAACTATGCTATCCTATTTCAATGGCTCTTGGCTAACTGCTCCATGGTTCCTTACTAATTCCCTGATTTTTTATGAGATGTAGCGAGCTAGATAGTTGCTCGCCTAGCAAAACTTTAGCAGTACAGCAACTATACTATATTACCTCAAAGTGGCGCTCGGCTAATTGTTAACTGATCCTTGATTCTTCACTCCTTCCCCGGAAAACATTGGTGGGGTCCCAGTCAACCATACCTAAGCAGACATCCAAACTCCTTTAAGGTCAGTAAATCACTAGCCTAGCATCACTTTGGCTGTACAGCAACTATTCTGTGCTCTGCTATTCCACTGTCTCTTGGCTAACTTCTAACTGCTTATTTAACCAACTGAGTCAACAGAACCACCACGAGTCAGAATCTTTATCACCAAACCATTAGCCTAGCAACACTGGCCATATAGCAACTATGCTACTTTATTCCAGTGGATCTTGGCTAACTTCTAACCGCTCACTCCTCGTTTCCTCACTTCTTATTTTTCATGAGATGTAGCGGAGCTGCAGCGTTGGCGTGCTGCTTTAGCGCCCTGCCTGTAGTTCACTGGGGGCACATTTGGCCAACACATGTTCTCCCCTAGGGCCTTGTTCCTCGCTGGGCTGGGGTGAGGCTGGAACCCGAATCAACAGGACCACAGACCACAACAACACGGCAGCCCAGGCAAAGGGCTTAGTCAGCAAAACACAACCTAAACCTACCTAACTACCCCATTCGTCTTCATCTAATGAAATACTGTCGATCTACTTTGTGTTTGTGTGTGTGTTTGTGTGGGAGTACGGGTGTGCATGTTTACACATGTAATATACACTGAGTATACAGAGCATTAAGAACACCTGCTCTTTCCATGACATAGACTGACCAGGTGAATCTAGGTGAAAGCTATGATCCCTTATTGATGTCACTTGTTAAATCCACTTCAATCAGTGTAGATGAAGGGGAGGAGACAGGTTAAAGAAGGATTTTTAAGCCTTTGGACAATTGAGACATGGATTGTGTACATGTGCCATTCAGAGGGTGAATGGGCAAGACAAAAGATTTAACTGCCTTTGAACAGGGTATGGTAATAGGTGCCAGGCACACCGGTTTGTGTTAAGAACTGCAACGCTGCTGGGTTTTTCATGCTTAACAGTTTCCCGTGTGTATCAAGAATGGTCCACAACCTAAAGGACGTCCAGCCAACTTGACACAACTGTGGGAAGCATTGGCATCAACATGGGCCAGCATACCTGTGTCGCTTTTGACACCTTGTAGAGTCCATGGCCCGACGAATTAAGGCTGTTCTGAGGGCAAAAGGAGGGGGGGTGGGGTGTAACTCAATATTAGGAAGGTGTTCCTAATGTTTGGTATACTCACAAGGTTATGAGAGAGATCTACATGAGTCCACTAGATTATACAATCAAAACCTGATTAATGCTGGCGAGTCTTGAGTCTGGCATGTGGACAGTCAATCGCGCTGACATTTAGATTGAGACACTGAACTGCAAGTGTGAGCATCTGGGTTCAAACCAGGCTAATGCATTCCAGAAGAGTGTATGATTAGCCTGTTAAGTCAAGGCATAGGGCCTTGGGCATTGTTCAGGAGCCAATGTAACTCTTCAGGTCTTAAGCAAGGTTACTCGTCACGCGAGAGTGGTCAACAAATCACCTGCGGACACCTATAAATCTTCACTCTTTACATGTTGTCATCGCTAATTGATGTTGTCGATGGAGACCATTATAGTAGAGATTTATGTGTTCTTAAACTGTTTTATTGGTCCTGTCCTTTGGCTATTAAGTTTTATGCATAATATGTTATAATAATAATAATTTTGGGGGTGCTTATATATGTCATTTTACACACAAGAATGTAATGGAAATGTTTTTCTTGCATATCCCAACTCTCCCAGAGACACCTACAGGGAGTGGGGTCACAGCAAGGGTTGCCATTGTACAGCACCCCTGGAGCAATTAGAGTTAAGTGCCATGCTCAAGGGCACGGCAAAAGATTTTTCACCTTGTCGGCGCCGGTATTCAAACCAGCAACCTTTTGGTTACTGGCCCAACGCTCTAACCTCGAGGCTACCTGCCGCCCACATGTTAGCCCATTGGTGTGTGTGTGGGGAGTGGTGGTGGATTGTGTGTGTGTGTGTGTATGTGTGCGTATCTGTGCGCACATCTTTGTTTGCTTGCACGCACGTGGGTGCGCATATGTGTGTATCCAGTGTGTGGTAGTGTACAACAGCTGTGCCAATAAAATATTCTCATTGCTGCTGGCTCCCATCAGAGAAGGAATATCTAATTGTGTGTTTTAGGTAACGTTTCCTCCCCTATTTCCTCTCCTCATTCTAAATTACACTCACAAGTCACGACTCAGCTTTTAATTGGAGTAACCACAGTGACTTCTACTATAAGATAACATGTGCTTGAAACATGTTTATGACTCTCCAACGATGACCCATGATTAGAATAACTCCTTCACTTCTAATTCCTGTTTCTTCAGCAATATCTGAAATTCCTATAACGACCTTGCAATTTCCTATTCCGTTTTCTGGTATCCTTTAATTTAGCAGTTTGACTTTGATCACACTGCAACACTTTATATTAAGTTGTCGCGTAAAATGTGCCAACTGCCAAACGGAAGACCTTTGCAATGATTGAGATTTTTACTCCAACCAGATCCTTCTTAGAATTTGTGTCTCAAACAGTAGCCTACTAGTTATATTGAATACAGGCCTCAAATGGACCATGCATTTGCAACGGAGTTGGGTTGGTTAAATTCACTCAGGTTGAAATATCCCCACATGCGACATCGAATTGCTAGCTTTCCGGTGGAGAAGCTGGCTAAGGTGTATCAAGATGAAGGTCACGTGTGTTTCCACGACAGAAGATCCGAAATCGACTCCAGGGTGAGCTCTTGTGGAAAGAACCTATACTGTTGAGCAGCAGCATGACGATCGGTTTATTTGTTGATTTTATTAGGATCCCCATTAGCCGACACCAATGGTGAGAGCTAGTCTTACTGGGTTCCGACACATAACGAAAAAAACAAGGGTTTTTCTTTATTTTTACTATTTTCTACATTGTAGAATAATAGTGAAGACATCAAAACTATGAAATAACACATATGGAATCATGTAGTAACCAACAAAGTGTTCAACAAATCAAAATATATTTTCTATTTTAGATTCTTCAAAGCAGCCACCCTTTGCCTTGATGACAGCTTTGCACACTCTTGTCATTCTCTCAACCAGCTTCATGATGAATGCTTTTCCAACAGTCTTGAAGGAGTTCCCACATATGCTGAGCACTTGTTGGCTGCTGTTCCTTCACTCTGCGGTCCAACTCATCCCAAACCATTTCAATTTGGTTGCGGTCGGGTGATTCTGGAGGCCAGGTCATCTGATGCAGCACTCCATCACTCTCCTTCTTGGTCAAATAGCCCTTACACAGTCTGAAGGTGTGATAGTCCCACTAAGCGCAAACCAGATGGGATGGCGTATCGCTGCAGAATGCTTTGGTAGCCATGCCGGTTAAGTGTGCCTTGAATTCTAAATAAATCACAGACAGTGTCACCAGCAAAGCACCCCCACACCCCCACACCATCACAAACCCTCCTCCATGCTTCACGGTGGGAACCACACATGCGGAGATCATCCATTCACCTACTCTGCGTCTCACAAAGACACGGCGGTTGGAACAACTGTAAGTCGCTCTGGATAAGAGCGTCTGCTAAATGACTAAAATGTAAATGTCTGATTCACGCAGTCTCATCTGAACAGTTGATCTTGAGATGTGTTTGTTATTTGAACTCTGTGAAGCATTTATTTGGGCTGCAATTTCTGAGGCTTGTCCTCATGAGGTCCTCATGAGAGCCAGTTTCATCATAGCGCTTGATGTTTTTTTAGACTGCACTTGAAGTTCTTGAACTGTTCTGGATTGACTGACATTCATGTCTTAATGTAATGATGGACTGTTGTTTCTCTTTGTTTATTTGAGCTGTTCTTGCCATAATATGGACTTACACACACACACACACACACACACACACACCTTGTCACAACACAACTGATTGGCTCAAACACATTAAGAAGGAAATAAATTCCACAAATTAACTTTTAACAAGGCACACCTGTTAATTGAAATGCATTCCATTTGACTACCTCATGTAGCTGGTTGAGAGAACGCCAAGAGTGTGCAAAGCTTTCATCAAGGCAAAGGGTGGCTACTTCGAAGAATCTCAAATATGAAACATATTTTGATTTGTTTAACACTTTTTTGGTTACTACATGATTCCATATGTGTTATTTCATCATTTTGATGTCTTCACTATTATTCTACAATGTAGAAAATAGTTCAAATTAAGAAAAACCCTTGAATGAGTAGGTGTGTCCAAACTTTTGACTGATACTGTACATTTAAAAACATTAACATGTAGTGTGTATGTGTGTGCATCTTTCAGTTACACATACATGTCAATACATACACTCAACAAGTAGCTTGTTTTTTTCAACCAGGTTTGTTGGTTACTTGTACTAGGTGAGATAGAAGGGAGTTCCATGCAATCATGGCTCTGTATAATACTGTATGTTTCCTTGAATTTGTTCTGGACTTTGGGACTGTGAAAATACCCCTGTTGTAGGGTAAGTGCAAAAAATTAGGAATTTCCAACACGTTAGTGTTTCTTATGAAAAAAAGTATTTCCTCAACTCTTAGACAAGAGAGACTGGCATGCATAGTATTGATATTAGCCCTCTGATTACAATGAAGAGCAAAACATGCTGCTCTGTTCTGGGCCAGCTGCAGTTTAACTAGTTCCTTCTTTGCAGCACTTGACCATATGACTGGACAATAATACATATAAGATAAAACTAGAGCCTGCAGGACTTCCTTTGTGGGGTGTGGTGTCAAAAAGTATTTGTTTATCTTGGACAGACCTCTCCCCATCATTACATCTATATGTTTTGACAATGGCAGTTTACAATCTGAGGTAACACCAAGTAACTTAGTATCTTCAACAGCCACACCATTCATTACCAGATTCAGCTGAGGTCTAGAACTTAGGGAAATATTTGTACCAAAAACAATGATCTTAGTTTTAGAGATGTCCAGGACCAGTTTATTACTGACTGCAACAACATTTTAGTCATTTAGCAGGCGCTCTTATCCAGAGCAACTTACAGTTAGTGAGTGCATACATTATTTTTTCATACTGGCCCCCCATGGGAATTGAACCCACAACCCTGGCTTTGCAAGTGCCATGCTCTACCAACTGAGCTACACGGGGCCCAACTATTTGTTAAGGGTTTCAGTGACCTCATTAGCTGTGGTTGCTGATGAGTATATGGTTGAATCATCAGCATACATGGACACACATGCTTTGTTTAATATAAAAGAGTAGAGGGCCTAGAGAGCTGCCCTGCATTAGAGAATATTCCATTAAAGAAAACCCTCTGAGTTCTATTAGATAAATAGCTCTGAATCCATGGTATGGCAGAGGTTGAAAAGCCATAACACAGAAATTTCCTTGTTTTCCATGAAAACATACATGAAATGAGTTTGAATAGGAAATATAGCTAAATGAATAGGACATGTAGTCATTGACAAGGTTAGAAATAATGATTTTTAATTGAAAGAATAATTGTGTCCTTCAAATGTTGCTTTCGTCAAAGAATCCTCCATTTGCAGCAATTACAGCCTTGCAGACTTTTGGCATTCTAGTTGTCAATATGTTGAGGTAATCTGAAGAGATTTCACCCAATGCATCCTGAAGCACCTCCCACAAGTTAGATTGGCTTGATGGGCACTTCTTACGTACCATATGGTCAAGCTGCTCCCACAACAGCTCAATAGGGTTGAGATCCGGTGACTGTGCTGGCCACACTATTATAGACAGAATACAAGCTGATTACTTCTTCCCTAAATAGTTTTTGCATAGTTTGGAGCTGTGCTTTGGGTCATTGTCCTGTTGTAGGAGGAAATTGGCTCCAATCAAGCGCCGTCCACAGGGTATGGCATGGCATTGCAAAATGGAGTGATAGCCTTCCTTCTTCAAGATCCCTTTTACCCTGTACAAATCTCCCACTTTACCACCACCAAAGCACCCCCAGACCGTCACATTGCCTCCACCATGCTTGACAGATGGCATCAAGCACTCCTCCAGCATCTTTTCATTTGGTCTGCGTCTCACAAATGTACTTCTTTGTGATCCGAACACCTCAAACTTCGATTTGTCTGTCCATAACACTTTTTTCCAACCTTCCTCTGTCCAGTGTTCGTGTTCTTTTGCCCATCTTAATCTTTTCTTTTTATTGGCCAGTCTGAGATATGGCTTTTTCTTTGCAACTCTGCCTAGAAGGTCAGCCTTCCGGAGTCACCTCTTCACTGTTGACGTTGAGACTGGTGTTTTGCGGGTACTATTTAATGAAGCTGCCAGTTGAGGACCTGTGAGGCGTCTGTTTCTCAGACTAGACACTAATGTATTTGTCCTCTTGCTCAGTTGTGCACCGGGGCCTCCCACTCCTCTTTCTAGTCTGGTTAGAGCCAGTTTGCGCTGTTCTGTAAAGGGAGTAGTACACAGCATTGTACGAGATCTTCAGTTTCTTGGAAATGTCTCGCATGGAATAGCCTTAATTTCTCAGAACAAGAATAGACTGACGAGTTTCAGAAGAAAGTTATTTGTTTCTGGCCATTTTGAGCCTGTAATCGAACCAACAATTGCTGATCCTCCAGATACTCAACTAGTCTCAAGAAGGCCAGTTTTATAGCTTCTTTAATCAGCACAACAGTTTTCAGCTGTGCTAACATAATTGCAAAATAGTTTTCTAATGAACAATTAGCCTTTTAAAATGATAAACTTGGATTAGCAAACACAACGTGCCATTGGAACACAGGACTGATGGTTGCTGATAATTGACCTCTGTACGCCTATGTAGATATTCCATTACAAAATCGGCCATTTACAGCTACAATAGCCATTTACAACATTAACAATGTCTACACCGTATTTCTGATCAATTTTATGTTATTTTAATGGACAAATAAATTGCTTTTCTTTCGAAAACAAGGACATTTCTACAGTGAGGGAAAAAAGTATTTGATCCCCTGCTGATTTTGTACGTTTGCCCACTGACAAAGAAATGATCAGTCTATAATTTTAATGGTAGGTTTATTTGAACAGTGAGAGACAGAATAACAACAACAAAAAAATCCAGAAAAACGCATGTCAAAATTGTTATAAATTGATTTACATTTTAATGGGGGAAATAAGTATTTGATCTCCTCTCAATCAGAAAGATTTCTGGCTCCCAGGTGTCTTTTATACAGGTAACGAGCTGAGATTAGGAGCACACGCTTAAAGGCATTGCTCCTAATCTCGGCTTGTTAAATGTATAAAAGACACCTGTCCACAGAAGCAATCAATCCAAACTCTCCACCATGGCCAAGACCAAAGAGCACTCCAAGGATGTCAGGGACAAGATTGTAGACCTACACAAGGCAGGAATGGGCTACAAGACCATCACCAAGCAGCTTGGTGAGAAGGTGACAACAGTTGGTGCGAATGGAAGAAACACAAAAGAACTGTCAATCTCCCTCGGTCTGACGCTCCATGCAAGATCTCACCTCGTGGAGTTGCAATGATCATGAGAACGGTGAGGAATCAGCCCAGAACTACACGGGAGGATCTTGTCAATGATCTCAAGGCAGCTGGGACCATAGTCACCAAGAAAACAATTGGTAACACACAAAGCCGTGAAGGACTGAAATCCTGCAGCGCCCGCAAGGTCCCCCTGCTCAAGAAAGCACATATACATGCCCGTCTGAAGTTTGCCAATGAACATCTGAATGATTCAGAGGAGAACTGGGTGAAAGTGTGGTCAGATGAGACCAAAATCGAGCTCTTTGGCATCAACTCAACTCGCCGTGTTTGGAGGAGGAGGAATGCTGCCTATGACCCCAAGAACACCATCCCCACCGTCAAACATGGAGGTGGAAACATTATGCTTTGGGGGTGTTTTTCTGCTAAGGGGACAGGACAACTTCACTGCATCAAAGGGACGATGGACGGGCCATGTACTGTCAAATCTTCGGTGTGAACCTCCTTCCCTCAGCCAGGGCATTGTAAATGGGTCGTGGATGGGTATTCCAGCATGACAATGACCCAAAACACATGGCCAAGGCAACAAAGGAGTGGCTCAAGAAGAAGCACATTAAGGTCCTGGAGTGGCCAAGCCAGTCTCCAGATCTTAATCCCGTAGGAAATCTGTGGAGGGAGCTGAAGGTTTGAGTTGCCAAACGTCAGCCTCGAAACCTTAATGATTGGAGAAGATCTGCAAAGAGGAGTGCGACAAAATCCCTCCTGAGATGTGTGCAAACCTGGTGGCCAACTACAAGAAACGTCTGACCTCTGTGATTGCCAACAAGGGTTTTGCAACCAAGTTCTAAGTCATGTTTTGCAGAGGGGTCAAATACTTATTTCCCTCATTAAAATGCAAATCAATTTATAACATTTTTGACATGCGTTTTTCTGGATTGTTTTGTTGTTATTCTGTCTCTCACTGTTCAAATAAACCTACCATTAAAATTATAAACTGATCATTTCTTTGTCAGTGGGCAAACGTGCAAAATCAGCAGGGGATCAAAAACATTTTCCCCCTCACTGTAAGTGCCCCAAACTTTTGAACGGTAGTGTACGTTTTCTCAACAACAGGTTATGGTCAATAATATCTAAAGCTGTACTGAAAGCTAACAGTACAGCTCCCACAATCTTCTTATTATCAACTTCTTTCAACCAATCATCAGCCATTTGTGTCAGTGCAGTACATGTTGAGTTCCCTTCTCTATAAGCATGCTGAAAGTCTGTTGTTAATTTATGTACAGAGAAATAGCATTGTATTTTCTCAAACATAATTTTTTCCAACAGATTGCTAAGAGCTGGCAGCAAGCTGATATGCTGGCTGTTTGAACCAGTAGTCTTGGGTAGTGTCACGGATTCAGCCGAGGCTGCTCCTCCTCCTTGCTCGGGCAGGCTTCGGCGTTTGTCGTCCCCGGAGTACTAGCTACTGCCGATCGATGTTTCGGTGTTTGTCTTGTTTGGTCTTTATTGTTTACACCTGTTTCCCATTATGTTGTATTGTATTCCCTATATTACCCCCTGTCTCTCATTGGTTATTGTGTGTGATTGTTCTTTGTCATTCTGGCAGTTGCTTAGGTGTACGGGTTATTGTGTTTTCCTCCCTGATTGGAGGTTTGTTGTTTTTGTACTATATTTACTGTGTTCAGTAAAAGTACGTTGCCAGCCGCTCTGTGTCCTGCGTTTGACTTCGCTGACCGCATACACGTCGTGTGACAGAATCACACAGCTAGACATGGAGTCAGCAGGAGCGGCGGTGCCAGCTGGATCAATGGAGGAGCGCGTAGCACAACAAGCGGCCAAGATCCAGGCTCTCGGCACTGCCATGGAACGGGTGGTGAACACCATGGAGCGATGGGAAAGAGGAGGTTTGCCCACACCTCCTCCGACGATACCACCACCATCAGCTATACCCATCGCTTCACCTCCGGGGTCCAGTGGGATTCGGCTCTCGCTCCCGAGGGCTTATTATGGCACAGCGGCCAGGTGTCAGGGTTTCCTGCTCCAAGTGGAACTCTACCTGGCAACCACCCACCCGGTTTCCTCGGGATACGAGAGCGTGTCCGCCCTCATCTCCTGTCTGTCCGGCAAGGCGCTGGAGTGGGCCAACGCAGAGTGGGGGGGAATAGACGCCGCTACAGTCAACTATGCGGAGTTCACCCGCCGCTTCAGGGCGGTGTTCGATCATCCCCCAGAGGGGAGGGCGGCGGGTGAGCGTCTGTTCCACCTCAGATAGGGGAAGAGGAGCGCGCAGTAGTTCGCACTGGACTTCCGGACTCTGGCTGCCAACGCGGGATGGAATGAGGGCCCTCATCGACCACTACAGGTGTAGCCTGAGGGAGGACGTGCGTCGGGAATTGGCCTGCAGGGACACCAACCTAAGCTTCGATCAGCTGGTGGACATGTCGATTCGCCTAGATACCCTGTTGGCTACCCGCGGACGTCCGGAGTCGGGGCCGTCCATTCCATCCCCCAGCACTTCCGAGCCGAGCCCTATGGAGCTCGGGGGTGCTGGTGCTAGGCAGACCAGGAGAGAGACCAGGAGAGAGGCCGTCCCCTGCACCAACTGTGGCCGCAGAGGACACACTGCGGGTCGGTGCTCGGGAGGGTCTCCTCCTAGGAATCGAGGCAGTAGGCAGCGCACTGATGAGTCATTCCAGGTGAGTAAGCACCCAACTCACCCAGAGCTCTCTGTTGCGCATATGTGTATTAAAGTTGTGTTTCCCGAGGTTTCTCCTCACTCCCAGCATAAGGCGCTAGTAGATTCAAGCGCAGCTGGGAATTTTATCGATCGCCGGTTCACGTATAAGTTAGGGATTCCTATTGTACCAGTTGATGTGCCCTTCCCCATCCATGCCCTAGATAGCCGCCCTTTGGGGTCGGGATTGATTAGGGAGGTCACAGCGCCACTTAAGATGAAGACGCAGGAGGGCCATGAGGAGATTATACGGTTATATATATATATATAGAGAGAGAGATTGATTGATTCTCCTGCGTTTCCCGTGGTGTTGGGGCTTCCCTGGTTAACATCTCACGACCACAACATTTCATAGCAACAGAGGGCTCTCAAGGGATGGTCTGATCAGTGTGTCGGGCGGTGTGTAGGTGTTTCCGTTGGTGGCAACGACGGTAGAAAGCCCGAACCAAGTTCCCACCATGCACATTCCTCCTGAGTATGCCGATTTGGCACTCGCCTTCTGTAAAAAGAAGGCGACTCAATTACCACCTCATCGACAGGGGGATTGTGCGATAGACCTCCAGGTAGGCGCTGCGCTTCCTCGTAGTCATGTGTATCCTCTGTCTCAGGAGGAGACGGCGGCTATGGAGACATACGTCACCGAATCTCTGAGACAGGGATACATACGATCGTCCACTTACCCTGCGTCCTCGAGTTTATTTTTTGTGAAGAAGAAGGATGGGGGTTTACGCCCGTGTATTGATTACCGTGGTCTCAATCAGATTACAATCAAATACAGCTATCCTCTCCCTCTGATTGCTAGTATGACGGAGTCATTACACGGGGCGCGATTCTTCACAAAATTGGATCTCAGGAGCGCGTACAACCTGGTGCGCATTAGGGATGGAGATGAGTGGAAGACAGCATTCAGTACCACCTCGGGTCACTATGAGTACCTCGTCATGCCATACGGTTTAATGAATGCTCCTTCAGTCTTCCAATCGTTTGTGGACAAGATTTTCCGGGATTTGCATGGACAGGGTGTAGTGGTGTATATTGATGACATTCTAATATACTCCTCTACACGAGCCGAGCATGTGTCCCTGGTGCGTTGGGTGCTTGGTAGACTGTTGGAGCATGACCTGTATGCGAAGGCGGAGAAATGTCTGTTCTTCCAGGAGTCCATCTCCTTACTGGGACATCGGTTGTCCGCGTCAGGGGTGGAGATGGAGATTGACCGCGTTTCAGCCGTGCGTAATTGGCAGACTCCCACCACGGTGAAGGAGGTGCAGCGGTTCTTGGGTTTTGCCATTTACTACCGGAGGTTTATCCGGGGCTTTGGACAGGTAGCAGCTCCCATCAGCTCCCTGCTAAAGGGGGGCCCGGTGCGTCTGCAGTGGTCGGCTGAGGCGGACAGGGCGTTTAGACATCTGAAGGACCTGTTCACCTCGGCTCCGGTGCTGGCACATCCGGATCCCTATTTGGCGTTCCAAGTTGAGGTGGATGCGTCCGAGGCGGGGATCGGTGCTATACTCTCTCAGCGCTCGGGTACGCCACCAAAACTCTGCCCCTGTGCTTTCTATTCTAAGAAGCTCAGTCCGGCGGAGCGCAATTATGACGTGGGGGACAGGGAGCTGCTAGCAGTGGTTCAAGCCCTGAAGGTGTGGAGGCATTAGCTTGAGGGGGCTAAACACCCTTTTCTCATTCTGACTGACCATCGTAACCTGGAGTACATCCGGGCAGCGAGGAGACTGAACCCTCGCCAGGCTAGGTGGGCCATGTTTCTTACCCGATTTGTATTTAAGCTCACCTATAGACCAGGGTCACAGAACGCTGAGGCAGACACCCTGTCCCGACGATATGACACAGAGGAGAGGTCCATTGAGCCCATTCCCATACTTTCGGAGTCTTGTCTGGTGGCACCGGTGGTGTGTGAGGTCGATGCGGACATCGAGCGGGCGTTACGTGCCGACCCTACTCCCCCACAGTGTCCAGAGGGACGGAAGTACGTGCCGCTCGAGGTTCGTGATCGACTGATATATTGGGCTCACACGTCACCCTCCTCTGGTCATCCTGGTATTGGTCGGACAGTGTACTGCCTTAGTGGGAAGTACTGGTGGCCCACTTTAGCTAGGGACGTGAGGGTTTATGTTTCCTCCTGCTCGGTGTGCGCCCAGTGTAAGGCGCCTAGACACCTGCCCAGAGGGAAGTTACAACCCCTACCCGTTCCACAACGGCCGTGGTCTCACCTATCGGTGGATTTTGTCACGGACCTTCCCCCCTCCCAGGGGAACACTACGATCTTGGTCGTTGTGGATCGGTTTTCTAAGGCCTGCCATCTCATTCCTATGCCAGGTCTCCCTACAGCCCTACAAACTGCCGACGCCCTGTTTACTCACGTCTTCCGGCACTACGGGGTGCCTGAGGATATAGTGTCTGATCAGGGTCCCCAGTTCACCTCTAGAGTCTGGAGGGCGTTTATGGACCGTCTGGGGGTCTCGATTAGCCTTACCTCAGGTTTTCACCCTGAGAGTAATGGGCAGGTGGAGAGAGTAAACCAGGATGTGGGTAGGTTTCTGAGGTCCTATTCCAGGGCCGGCAGGAGGAGTGGTCGGGGTATATCCCCTGGGCAGAGATAGCCCAAAACTCACTCCGCCACTCCTCCACTAATCTTACGCCTTTTCAGTGTGTGCTGGGTTATCAGCCGGTCCTGGCACCCTGGCATCAGAGCCAGATCGAAGCCCCTGCGGTGGCTGAGTGGTTTCAGTGCTCGGAAGAAACATGGAACGCTGCGCATGTCCATCTGCAGCGGGCAATCAGGCGGCAAAAGGCGAGCGCCGATCGCCACCGCAGTGAGGCTCTAGTGTATGCACCGGGAGATCGGGTCTGGCTCTCGACCCGAAACCTGCCACTTCATCTGCCCTGCCGGAAGCTGGGTCGGTGGTTTGTGGGGCCATTTAAAGTCCTGAGGAGATTGAACAAGGTATGTTATAGGTTACAACTGCCCATTAATTACCGCATTAACCCCTCGTTCCATGTGTCTCTCCTCAGGCCGGTGGTAGCTGGTCCACTCCAGAAGAATGAGGTACGAGAGGCTCCTCTGCCCCCACTAGACATCGAGGGGGCTCCGGCGTACTCAGTCCGTTCCATCTTGGATTCGAGGCGTCGGATGGGGGTCTGCAGTATCTCGTGGAGTGGGAGGGGTACGGTCCGGAGGAACTGTGCTGGGTCCCTAGGAGGGACATTCTAGATCCCTCCCTGTTGAGGGATTTCCACCGGAGTCATCCGACTCGCCCTGCTCCGCGTCCTCCTGGCCGTCCCCAAGGTCGGGGTCGGCGCACGGCTGGGGCCGCGCATCAATTTCGGGGTACTGTCACGGATTCAGCCGAGGCTGCTCCTCCTCCTTGCTCGGGCAGGCTTCGGCGTTCGTCGTCCCCGGAGTACTAGCTACTGCCGATCGATGTTTCGGTGTTTGTCTTGCTTGGTCTTTATTGTTTACACCTGTTTCCCATTATGTTGTATTGTATTCCCTATATTACCCCCTGTCTCTCATTGGTTATTGTGTGTGATTGTTCTTTGTCATTCCGGCAGTTGCTTTGGTGTACGGGTTATTGTGTTTTCCTCCCTGTTTGGAGGTTTGTTGTTTTTGTACTATATTTACTGTGTTCAGTAAAAGTACGTTGCCAGCCGCTCTGTGTCCTGCGTTTGACTTTGGCTTCCCTCAAGGCCTGAGGACAAACACTTTCCTCTAGGCTCAGATTAAAGATATGACAGATAGGAGTGGCTATAGAGTCAGCTGCCATCCACAGTAGCTTTCCATCTACAGTGGGGAAAAAAAGTATTTAGTCAGCCACCAATTGTGCAAGTTCTCCCACTTAAAAAGATGAGAGAGGCCTGTAATTTTCATCAAAGGTACACGTCAACTATGACAGACAAATTGAGGAAAAAAATCCAGAAAATCACATTGTAGGATTTTTTATGAATTTATTTGCAAATTATGGTGGAAAATAAGTATTTGGTCAATAACAAAAGTTTCTCAATACTTTGTTATATACCCTATGTTGGCAATGACACAGGTCAAACGTTTTCTGTAAGTCTTCACAAGGTTTTCACACACTGTTGCTGGTATTTTGGCCCATTCCTCCATGCAGATCTCCTCTAGAGCAGTGATGTTTTGGGGCTGTCGCTGGGCAACACGGACTTTCAACTCCCTCCAAAGATTTTCTATGGGGTTGAGATCTGGAGACTGGCTAGGCCACTCCAGGACCTTGAAATGCTTCTTACGAAGCCACTCCTTCGTTGCCCGGGCGGTGTGTTTGGGATCATTGTCATGCTGAAAGACCCAGCCACGTTTCATCTTCAATGCCCTTGCTGATGGAAGGAGGTTTTCACTCAAAATCTCACGATACATGGCCCCATTCATTCTTTCCTTTACACAGATCAGTCGTCCTGGTCCCTTTGCAGAAAAACAGCCCCAAAGCATGATGTTTCCACCACCATGCTTCACAGTAGGTATGGTGTTCTTTGGATGCAACTCAGCATTCTTTGTCCTCCAAACACGACGAGTTGAGTTTTTACTATTTTGGTTTCATCTGACCATATGACATTCTCCCAATCCTCTTCTGGATCATCCAAATGCACTCTAGAAAACTTCAGACGGGCCTGGACATGTACTGGCTTAAGCAGGGGGACACGTCTGGCACTGCAGGATTTGAGTCTCTGGCGGCGTAGTGTGTTACTGATGGTAGGCTTTGTTACTTTGGTCCCAGCTCTCTGCAGGTCATTCACTAGGTCCCCCCGTGTGGTTCTGGGATTTTTGCTCACCGTTCTTGTGATCATTTTGACCCCACGGGGTGAGATCTTGCGTAGAGCCCCAGATCGAGGGAGATTATCAGTGGTCTTGTATGTCTTCCATTTCCTAATAATTGCTCCCACAGTTGATTTCTTCAAACCAAGCTGCTTACCTATTGCAGATTCAGTCTTCCCAGCCTGGTGCAGGTCTACAATTTTGTTTCTGGTGTCCTTTGACAGCTCTTTGGTCTTGGCCATAGTGGAGTTTGGAGTGTGACTGTTTGAGGTTGTGGACAGGTGTCTTTTATACTGATAACAAATTCAAACAGGTGCCATTAATACAGGTAACGAGTGGAGGACAGAGGAGGCTCTTAAAGAAGAAGTTACAGGTCTGTGAGAGCCAGAAATCTTGCTTGTTTGTAGGTGACCAAATACTTATTTTCCACCATAATTTGCAAATAAATTCATAAAAAATCCTACAATGTGATTTTCTGGATTTCTTTTCCTCAATTTGTCTGTCATAGTTGACGTGTACCTATGATGAAAATTACAGGCCTCTCTCATATTTTTAAGTGGGAGAACTTGCACAATTGGTGGCTGACTAAATACTTTTTTCCCCCACTGTATGTCAGGGTTCTTCAATTCCGGTCCTGGAGGGCCGAATCACTTCTGTTTTTTATTTCTACCTGGTAGTTAATTGCACTCACCTGGTGTCCCAGGTCTGAATTAGCCCCTGATTAGAAGGAGAGGATGAAAAACAGAGGTGTTTCGGCCCTCCAGGACCGGAATTGAAGAACCCTGATCTAAGTTGTCAATGCCAGGAGGTTTGTCATTATTGATTGATAACAATAATTTTTCCACCTCTCCCACACTAACTTTACAAAATTCAAACTTACAATGCTTTTCTTTCTCTCTTTTATTAGTTTTTCTATGCATGATACGATGGTGCACTGTTCGTTTTGGGCATTTCCTGCCTAAGTTTGCCCACTTTGCCAATGAAGTAATCATTAAAATAATTGGCAACATCAGATGGTTTTGTGATGAAGAAGCCATCTGATTTGATGAAAGATGGAGTTGAATTTGTTTTTCTGCCCATAATTTAATTTAAAGTACTCCAAATGTTTTTTTCCCCCATCATTCTTTATATTATTGATCTTGGCTTCATAATACAGTTTCTTATTCTTTTTGTTGAGTTTAGTCACATAATTTCTCAATTTGCAGTAAGTCATCCAGTCAGATGTGCAGCCAGACTTATTAGCCCTCCTTTTGCCCCATCTCTTTCAACCACACAGTTTTTAAATTCCTCATCAATCCATGGAGCCTTAACAGTTCTAATAGTCAGTCTCTTAACAGGTGCATGTTTATCAATAATTGGAAGAAGCATATTCATAAATTAATCATGTGCAGTGTCTGGTTGCTCCTTACTAATCACATCAGACCAACAAATATTTTAACATCCTCCACATAAGTCACAGCAAAATATTTTTTATAATCTCTTATACACTATTTTAGGCCCAGCTTTCGGAACTTTGGCTTTCCTGGATAAAGCCACTATATTGTGATCACTGCATCCAATGGGTACGGATACAGCTTTAGAACAAAGTTCTACAGTATTACTAAAAAATGTGATCAATACATGTGGATGATCTTGTTCCTGTAGTGTTTGTAAACACCCTGGTAGGTTGATTAATAACCTGAACCAGATAACAGGCACTGGTTACAGTGAGAAGCTTCCTCTTGAGCGGACCGCTTGATGAAAACCAGTCAATATTCTGGTCACCAAGAAAGTAGACCTCTCTATTTACATCACATACACTATCAAGCATTTCACACACATTATTTAGATACTGACTGTTAGCACTTGGTGGCCTGTAGCAACACCCCCAAATAATAGGCTTTAGATGAGGCAGGTGTAGCTGCAACCACAACACTTCAATAACACTTGACATGAGATCTAGGGATATGGCTCTGAATGTATACAGCAACACCTCCCACACATGCTTATTTATAAGCACCTGTCTCTTCTATAGATGTTATATCTTTATATTGCTACTGCTGTATCATCAAAGGAATCGCCCTAAGTGAGTCTCAGAAATGGCTAATATATGAATGTTATCTGATGTTAGCAAGTTATTGATTTCATTAACCTTATTTCTAAGACTACATATTAATATGGGCTATTTTCAGCCCTTTCCTGGGTAGCTTATCAGAGATAGACACAATATGGAAAAGAACAACAACAAAAAAACATTCAGCAGTCCATTAATCAGTTTGTGTGTGTAAGTGTGTGTCTGTGTGCTGTGGGGTTGAAGCTAGGAACCCATAAGCTTGGCTCTCTCATCCCTCCAGGCTTTTGGGACAGTGGGTGGACAATGAACCTGTCATAGCAGATGTAAGGAATGTCCCCACGCGCTCTGGCAACTTTCATGGCTGGGATAAGTTATTTCCTCTTCTGGCGCACATATTCAGGATAGTCCTCATTGAGAAAGCTGTACAGTAAGTTCCTCTCAAGTTCTTGGCACTTTCCAGAACAGCTACCTTGTCCTTTAACGTCAGGAACTTGACCACTATAGGCCTGGGCCTGTCACCTGGGCCGGAGGTGGGTTTTCCAGTCCTGTGGGCACGCTCCACCTTAATCTTTCTGTGGTCCATCTTCAGTTTCTCTGAGATAATTTCCCTCAGTTTGTCCTCAGATCTCTCCACAGCAATGTTATTCCACCTTCATTGTTCCGCGTTTAGCCGGCTAAAGACTTACTACTGACCTAGTAACCTTTTTGTTTTTTTGTTTGGGGATAGATCTGCTATGAAACTAGCAGACAGATTAGTCGATCAAATAACATTACTTTCATCATTTTTTTATACCACCCCCTCCCCTCGTTGGAGGACCTGGTGGAAAACAGAAAAAGTATCTCTATATAGAGTGCATTCGGAAAGTATTTAGACCCCTTTACTTTTTCAACATTTTCTTACGTTACAGCCTTATTCTACAATTGATCTACACACAATACCCCATAATGACCAAGCAAAAACAGGTTTTAGGACATTTTTACTAATTTATTAAAAATGAAAAAATGAAATATCACATTTACATAAGTATTCAGACCCTTTACTCAGTACTTTGTTGAAGCACCTTTGGCAGCGATTACAGCCTCGAGTCTTCTTGGGTATGACGCTACAAGCTTGGCACACCTGTATTTGGGGAGTTTCTCCCATTCTTCTCTGCAGATCCTCTCAAGCTCTGTCAGGTTGGATGGGGAGTGTTGCTGCACAGCTATTTTCAGGTCTCTCCAGAGATGTTCGATCAGGTTCAAGTCCGGGCTCTGGCTGGGCCACTGAAGGACATTCAGAGACTTGTCCTGAAGCCATTCCTGTGTTGACTTGGCTGTGTGCTTAAGGTCGTTGTGCTGTTGGAACTTTGCCCCAGTCTGAGGTCCTGAGCGCTCTGGAGCAGGTTTTCACTAAGGATCTCTCTGTACTATGCTCTGTTCATCTTTGACTCGATCCTGACTAGTCTCTCAGTCCCTGCCACTGAAAAACATCCCCACAGCATGATGCTGCCACCACCATGTTTCACCGTAGGGATGGTGCCAGGTTTCCTCCAGACGTGATGCTTGGCATTCAGGCCAAAGAGTTCAATCTTGGTTTCATCAGACCAGAGAATCTTGTTTCTCATGGTCAGAGTCCTTTAGGTGCCTTTTGGCAAACTCCAAGCGGGCTGTCATGTGCCTTTTACTGAGGAGTGGCTTCCGTCTGGCCAATCTACCATAAAGGCATGATTGGTGGAGTGCTACAGAGATGGTTGTCCTTCTGGAAGGTTCTCCCATCTCCACAGAGGAACTCTAGAGCTCTGTCAGAGTGACCATCCTGTTCTTCGTAACCTCCCTGACCAAGGCCCCTCTCCCCCGATTGCTCTAGGAAGAGTCTTGGTGGTTCTAATCCTCTTCCATTTAAGAATGATGGAGGCCACTGTGTTCTTGGAGACCTTCAATGCTGCAGACATTTTTTTGGTACCTTTCCCCAGATCTATGCCTCGACACAATCCTGTCTCGGAGCTCTACGGACAATTCCATCGACCTCATGGCTTGGCTTTTGCTCTGACAGGTTAAGTGCAGGTTGAGGGAAAGCATTTCAACATTGTCATCAAGGTAATACTTCTCTTAGCAAAAACCATGGTTTCCAAACGCGCTTTGCCATAGCTTCACCCAACTTCACTTAACCCAACGTCACTTCACCATCACTTCACCCAAAGTCACTTCACCCAACGTCAATTCCCTCTCACGTCGCCTTCCGCTGGGCGCCCACACCTCAAACAAAGGGGACAAGGGTTATAAACAGAGCCAATTACATAGGAAGCCAATCACATTGCTCCATTAATAAATCAATTAGGAACACTAAATTAGGGCAAAAGCATGCACAGTAATTAAGGGCTTTTGTCACATCGGTGACATATACAGTGGGGAAAAAAAGTATTTAGTCAGCCACCAATTGTGTAAGTTCTCCCACTTAAAAAGATGAGAGAGGCCTGTAATTTTCATCATAGGTACACGTCAACTATGACAGACAAATTGAGAAAAAAAAATCCAGAAAATCACATTGTAGGATTTTTTATGAATTTATTTGCAAATTATGGTGGAAAATAAGTATTTGGTCACCTACAAACAAGCAAGATTTCTGGCTCTCACAGACCTGTAACTTCTTCTTTAAGAGGCTCCTCTGTCCTCCACTCGTTACCTGTATTAATGGCACCTGTTTGAACTTGTTATCAGTATAAAAGACACCTGTCCACAACCTCAAACAGTCACACTCCAAACTCCACTATGGCCAAGACCAAAGAGCTGTCAAAGGACACCAGAAACAACATTGTAGACCTGCACCAGGCTGGGAAGACTGAATCTGCAATAGGTAAGCAGCTTGGTTTGAAGAAATCAACTGTGGGAGCAATTATTTGGAAATGGAAGACATACAAGACCACTGATAATCTCCCTCGATCTGGGGCTCCACGCAAGATCTCACCCCGTGGGGTCAAAATGATCACAAGAACGGTGAGCAAAAATCCCAGAACCACACGGGGGGACCTAGTGAATGACCTGCAGAGAGCTGGGACCAAAGTAACAAAGCCTACCATCAGTAACACACTACGCCACCAGGGACTCAAATCCTGCAGTGCAAGACGTGTCCCCCTGCTTAAGCCAGTACATGTCCAAGCCCGTCTGAAATTTGCTAGAGTGCATTTGGATGATCAAGAAGAGGATTGGGAGAATGTCATATGGTCAGATGAAACCAAAATATAACTTTTTGGTAAAAACTCAACTCGTCGTGTTTGGAGGACAAAGAATGCTGAGTTGCATCCAAAGAACACCATACCTACTGTGAAGCATGGGGGTGGAAACATCATGCTTTGGGGCTTTTTTTCTGCAAAGGGACCAGGACGACTGATCCGTGTAAAGGAAAGAATAAATGGGGCCATGTATCGTGAGATTTTGAGTGAAAATCTCCTTCCATCAGCAAGGGCATTGAAGATGAAACGTGGCTGGGTCTTTCAGCATGACAATGATCCCAAACACACCGCCCGGGCAACGAAGGAGTGGCTTCGTAAGAAGCATTTCAAGGTCCTGGAGTGGCCTAGCCAGTCTCCAGATCTCAACCCCATAGAAAATCTTTGGAGGGAGTTGAAAGTCCGTGTTGCCCAGCGACAGTCCCAAAACATCACTGCTCTAGAGGAGATCTGCATGGAGGAATGGGCCAAAATAGCAGCAAGTGTGTGAAAACCTTGTGAAGACTTACAGAAAACGTTTGACCTGTGTCATTGCCAACAAAGGGTATATAACAAAGTATTGAGAAACTTTTGTTATTGACCAAATACTTATTTTCCACCATAATTTGCAAAAAAATCATTAAAAATCCTACAATGTGATTTTCTGGATTTTTTTTCCTCATTTTGTTTGTCATAGTTGACGTGTGCCTATGATGAAAATGACAGGCCTCTCTCATCTTTTTAAGTGGGAGAACTTGCAAAATTGGTGGCTGACAAAATACTTTTTTTCCCCACTGTAGCTGATGCAATGCAATTTCCCAGATTTTTTATAACTGTTTTTCTCTGGTCTCCATTGATTATTCACACTCATTCTGGCCATCCTACAAGGATAAAAACTCCAATAACTTTTGAATGGATTATGAAAGAGATATGACGTTGGGTTTCTTGGATTATTATTTTACCCATTGGACAAATGTTTTATTGGACACCCTACATTTAGACTTGTCACCTACAGTCGGTAGCAGAGGGGATGAGAAACAACACTATTGATCAACACTAGTGATCATTGTAATCATTGTGGGGCTGGGATTTCAGATGGAAAAAATAAATGATCAGAGAAGGAGAGCGAATGAGAAAGGGAGTGAAAGCGAGGAAGGGGGGGGGGGTTAGTTTTGACATTTTTAAATGTGGATTAAGTGTATATGAAGCATATGACAAATTACTCTGGAGCTGTGCTTTGCAAGGGGGAGAAGAAGAGGGGATGATAGAGAGGATAGAGAGGAGGAGAAGAGGGAGGAGAAAATGAGAAGAGGGAGGAGAAAAGGGAGGAGAAGAGGGGATGGTAGAAAGAACAGAACAGGATGGTCTGACCTGCTGTGTTCAGTACAGCAGCTAGACCACATCATGGGACAGCACATCATATACTAAGCCAAAGCTTTGACTGTTTGTGACCCTAATAAGTAGTACAACTGTATCTGTGTGTCCATTCCTCAACTTTGCCTGATCATGTGTGTTCATGGTAGCCTTTACAGTACACATAGGGTGTACTACCATGCTACTAGACACAACCAGGTCAATTAAGTATACTGAATATCACACACACACACACACATACACACACTCACACACACACTCCACTAGAGCAAAGAGCAGACCCTTCATTCCCAGTGGAGACTGATCCCAGTTGTGGCTAACCCCCACCACACAGTGCTGTGTGTGGGTGTGGTGTCGTGCTGAGCCATGACTGAGCCCTGGTGGTGTATGTGACTGTGTCTGGGACAACCCTGAGGTGGTGGTGGATTGTATTATGAGGTTAGACGAAGGCCAGGGGGATTGGGGAAAGCCACTGTGAACCCCTGACCCAAGATATCTATAGCTACAGTATACTGTATCTCTCAGGTCCAAAACATTTTCACAGGGATCCCCCCAGCTTCAGCCACATGCACACAGACACACAGACACACAGACACACACACACACACACACACACACTTGGGCTAGTCCCTCCACGCAAGCATCCCCTCATCCTCTCCTCACCACAAATGGAAACCTTTTCTGTTTTTTTCTTACTGTAAAGTGGGACAATTGTTTGAATTGGGTGTCTCCATGCCCTACCCATTTTCCTGTGTGTCCACATAAATTAGCAGTGAGTTATTGTTCATAACATGCACCACTATACCGTGTAGTTCCATCTAGGTCCTTGTATCAGTTTCTGGGTCTGTATTCTCTATAGTGTGTGTGTGTGTGTGTGTGTGTGTGTGTGTGTGTGTGTGTGTGTGTGTGTGTGTGTGTGTGTGTGTGTGTGTGTGTGTGCATTTGTGTGTCTGACACTGTAGAGATTTGTGATCGGGCCCTAAACGAGGACTGGAGGTGTGAGGTGATAATGCAGGAAAAACCTGATGTTTGTTCCACATACTCCCACTGGTTGGCTAATAACTCCCATAACTCCCCAATGATACACAGTGTCAGCTTACTCTCCCACCTTTGACAGTGATAGCCTGAGCACCACTTGGGGTCAGTTAGGAGCAAAACAACTCAGTTACTGTTTTTATTGGTCCTCTGGTGAATGTAGGCCACATTCTCTGTTCATGATAGCCCCCCCACATCGCTCTCTCTCTTTCTCCTCCTATTTTTCTCCTCCTCTCTCCTATCTGCAGTATAATGCCAGACTGACTTTAACTAGCTGCAGCTGTTCACTCTCCAGTGAGTCCTGTGCTGGCTCACGTGATTCCCACACGCACACGCACACACAGACACACACACCTTGACCTGGCCTCATGCATGGAAGAAACGCAACCCTTTATGCTAGTAAGAGCTACGCTACAGTAGCTCAACATCTTTCTCTCTCTCTATCTCTCTCTTTCCCTCACTCACTCACTCTCTTCACTGTTTTGACGGGTGCAAGTTGAAGTGGGTGAGGGTATGAAGAAGAGGGTTCTTCTCGCTTCTGTTCCAGGATAAATCCTTAACTTTATCTGCTCTCTTTTACGCATGACCATGACACTATACCGCAATTCCAGTCAAAAGGATATATACTGAACAAAACTATAAACGCAACATGCAAGAATTTCAACGGTTTTACTGAGTTACAGTTCATATAAGGAAATCAGTCAATTGAAATTAATTAATTCGGCCCTAATCTATGGATTTCACATGACTGGGCAGGGGCGCAGCCATGGGTGAGCCTGGGAGGGCATAGGCCCACCCACTTCGGAGCCAGGCCAAGCCAATCAGAATGGGGTTTTATTGCGGTTGTGAGGCCTGTTGGACATACTGCCAAATTCTCTAAAAAGACTGGGAGGCGGTTTATGGTAGGAAAATTAACATTACATTCTTTGGCAACAGCTCCGGTGGACATTTCTGCAGTCAGCATGCCAATTGCACGTTCCCTCAAAACTTGAGACATCTGTGTCATTGTGTTGTGTGACAAAACTGCAAATTATAGATTGACCTTTTATTGTCCCCAGCACAAGGTGCGCCTGTTTAATGATCTTGCTGTTTAATCAGCTTCTTGATATGCCACACCTGACAGTTGAATGGATTATCTTGGCAAAGGAGAAATGCCCCCCCCCCCCACATGTTCACATGTTCAATGCTCAGGTAGCGGAGAGGAGAAGTTGTGCTTTACCTGGTAAAAATGCACAGCAAGGGGACTTTTGATATAATTATTTATAATGCAACTCCTGTGTTCCCTGATTCTTGGACACTTTTAAGCGCTCTTCGCGTCTTTCCTACATACACCAATCCGCATGGACACTTGATCAAATAAATGACATTTGTGGTGTTGCAGGATATTGTGCCTTTGATTTGTATCTCTTTGCCTGTCTGTAAATAACCTGGCATTTGTGAGTAATGTTGTCCTGGGTGCTAGTTTGTGCTTGCCGTCAACCAAATATAAGAGGTTACAAGTGGAGTTTTTGTCTGTTTGCAGTATTCAAGTTGACGGGGGTGTGTCATCTACCGTCATTCACTTCCATCATTCACTTCCGTAAGTTTACTTGAAGGACGAGTGATCTGACAGTGGTCTGACAGACATTTACGTGACAACCAGAATGCATTGTATGATGTCAACAAACATGGCGCCACCTATAGCTGGCAATTAGCTTCGCATTAGCTCATCATAATCAGTACAACATTCAAAAAAGTATTTTACACACATCATATGTGTCCATTATAATCTATGCAAGTTCATGCAAGTTCTGTTCTGACTGGAGATGCGCAAAGAAGGATTACTTTATACTATTCCAGGTATTCCTTAAAGAGGTAGGTTTTCAAGTGTCCCCGGAAGGTGGTCAGTGACTCCGCTGTCCTGGCGTCGTGGGGAAGCTTGTTCCACCATTGGGGTGCCAAAGCAGCAAATAGCTTTGACTGGGCTGAGCAGGAAATGTGCTTTCGTAGAGGTAGGGGAGCTAGCAGGCCAGAGGTGGATGAATGTATTGCCCTCGTTTGGGTGTAGGGTCTGATCAGAGCCTAAAGGTAAGGAGGTGCCGTTCCCCTCACAGCTCCGTAGGCAAGCACCATGGTCTTGTAGTAGATGCGAGCCTCAACTGGAAGCCAGTGGAGTGTGCGGAGGAGCTGGGTGACATGAGAGAACTTGGGAAGGTCGAACACCAGACGGGCTGCGGCGTTCTGGATAAGTTGTAGGGGTTTAATGGCACAGGCAGGGAGCCCAGCCAACAACGAGTTGCAGTAATCCAGACGGGAGATGACAAGTGCCTGGATTAGGACCTGTGCTGCTTTCTGTGTAAGGTAGGGTCGTACTCTGCGAATGTTGTAGAGCATGAACCTGTAGGATCGGGTTACCGCTTTGATGTTAGCGGAGAACGACAGGGTGTTGTCCAGGGTCACGCCAAGGTTCTTTGCACTCTGGGAGGAGGACACAATGGAGTTGTCAACCATGATGGCGAGATCATGGAGCGGGCAGTCCTTCCCCGGGAGGAAGAGCAGCTCCATCTTGCCGAGGTTCAGCTTGAGGTGGTGATCCGACATCCACACTGATATGTCTGCCAGACATGCAGAGATGTGATTCGCCACCTGGTTATCAGAAGGGGGAAAGGAGAAAATTAATTGTGTGTCGTCTGCGTAGCAATGATAGGAGAGACCATGTGAGGATATGACAGAGCCAAGTGACTTGGTGTATAGAGAGAATAGGAGAGGGCCTAGAACTGAGCCCTGGGGGACACCAGTGGTGAGAGCACATGGTGCGGAGACAGATTCTCGCCACGCCACCTGGTAGGAGCGACCTGTCAGGTAGGACGCAATCCAAGAGTGAGCAGCGCCGGAGATGCCCAACTCGGAGAGGGTGGAGAGGAGGATCTGATGGTTCACAGTATCAAAGGCAGCGGATAGGTCTAGAAGGATAAGAGCAGAGGAGAGAGAGTTCGCTTTAACAGTGCAGAGAGCCTCTGTGACACAGAGAAGAGCAGTCTCAGTTGAATGACCAGTCTTGAAACCTGACTGGTTTGGATCAAGAAGGTAATTCTGAGAGAGATAGCAGGAGAGTTGGCTAGAGACGGCACGCTCAAGAGTTTTGGAGAGAAAAGAAAGAAGGGATACTGGTCTGTAGTTGTTAACATCGGAGGGATCGAGTGTAGGTTTTTTGAGGAGGGGTGCAACTCTCGCCCTCTTGAAGACGGAAGGGACATGGCCAGCGGTCAAGGATGAGTTGATAAGCGAGGTGAGGTAAGTGAGAAGGTCTCCGGAAATGGTCTGGAGAAGAGAGGAGGGGATAGGGTCAAGTGGGCAGGTTGTTGGGCGGCCGGCCGTCACAAGTCACAAGATTTCATCTGGAGAGAGAGGGGAGAAAGAAGTCAAAGCATAGGGTAGGGCAGTGTGAGCAGGACCAGCGGTGTCATTTGACTTAATAAATGAGGATCGGATGTCGTCAACCTTCTTTTCAAAATGGTTGACGAAGTCATCCACAGAGAGGGAGGAGGAAGGGGGAGGAGGAGGAGGATTCAGCAGGGAGGAGAAGGTGGCAAAGAGCTTCCTAGGATTAGAGGCAGAGGCTTGACATTTAGAGAGTGGTAGAAAGTGGCTTTAGCAGCGGAAACAGAGGAAGAGAATGTAGAGAGGAGGGAGTGAAAAGATGACAGGTCGGCAGGGAGTCTAGTTTTCCTCCATTTCCGCTCGGCTGCCTGGAGCCCTCTTCTGTGAGCTCGCAATGAGTCGTCAAGCCACGGAGCAGGAGGGGAGGACCGAGCCGGCCGGGAGGATAGGGGACATAGAGAGTCAAAAGATGCAGAAAGGCAGGAGAGGAGGGTTGAGGAGGCAGAATCAGGAGATCGGAGGGAGAAGGACTCAGCAGAGGGAAGAGATGATATGATGGAAGAGGAGAGAGTATCGGGAGAGAGAGAGCGAAGGTTGCGACGGCACATTACCATCTGAGTAGGGGCAGAGTGAGTAGTGTTGGAGGAGAGCGAGAGAGAAAAGGATACAAAGTAGTGGTCGGAGACTAGGAGGGGAGTTGCAGTGAGATTAGTAGAAGAACAGCTTCTAGTAAGGATGAGGTCAAGCGTATTGCCTGCCTTGTGAGTAGGGGGGGACGGTGAGAGGGTGAGGTCAAAAGAGGAAAGGAGTGGAAAGAAGAAGGCAGAGAGAAATGAGTCAAAGGCAGACGTAGGGAGGTTAAAGTCACCCAGAACTGTGAGGGGTGAGCCATCCTCTGGAAAGGAATTTATGAAGGCGTCAAGCTCATTGATGAACTCTCCAAGGGAACCTGGAGGGCGATAAATGACAAGGATGTTAAGCTTGAATGGGCTAGTGACTGTGACAGCATGGAATTCAAATGAGGAGATGGACTGGAGGGTAGCATAGGCTGAGATGAACTCTGCCTTGTTGGCCGCAGAACGGCAGTTCCAGAGGCTGCCAGAGACCTGGAACTCCACGTGGGTCGTGCGCGCAGGGACCACCAGATTAGTGGCAACAGCCACGTGGTGTGAAGCGTTTGTATGGCCTGTGCAGAGAGGAGAGAACAGGGATAGACAGACTCATAGTTGACAGGCTACAGAAAAAGGCTACAATAATGCAAAGGAGATCGGAATAAAATGAACTAAACATCTGGGAAAGCGAGAGAGCAGGGCCTCCCTCACTTATATTTCACTGAAACACTCAAATATAACTCTCCCAACTTCCACTTTAGAAATTCTAATTGTTGTAAACTACAGCGGTTCAATGTTTCTAGGAATAACTGTCCTGTTGCGTAACAATCACATTTTGGAACAGTGAGTGCATTCTGACATCACACGCATTAAAGAAAACTCATGCTGGGGCGACCGTTAGAGATATTTGAAACTCAGGCATGAAAGGTTAATACATTTAAAAATAAGAACCAGACAGCTCAAGAGGTATCCAAAGATATTATATATATTATTATTTTTTTCCAATAAACCTTCAATATCAAACTAGCATTTACTCCTTTGTACCAAATGTTGCACTACATCCTCCTCAGTTAGCAAACACCCATTAGCAACTGTGGTGTTTCACTGAAGAGGAAAAAAATACTTTGAAATGTTTTAATACTGGTTGGTTAACGGTAGTCGCCCCATAAAATACAACTGGAGTCACGTGAGAAGATGTTGAAAAGTGGGTCACTGAACAGTATGCACAGTCAGTCAGACCATGCTGCACTGTATTAGCCAACAACAAAGTTAGCGATAGCCTCTTGACGCGTTGGCTGAGGGATGAAGGAGAACAATACTGCCAGTTGCCTCAGCCGGGCTAATCCTCGCTCATAAAGTTGTCAGTCAGACTTCTGAGGGAGAGCTGGAGGGGAGTCAAAGTCTCAAAGAACTGAGCATACAGAATTGGTTTTGTACCCATTAGCTTTAGTGCTAGAGGGAGTACTGCATAGGCAGCTCCAGTTCTGTTGGCTTTAAAGTCAATTCAATTTCATTAGCTTTTTTCTTGGCATGACGAAGCATGGATTACATTAGTTTGGCCAAATCATGACACAGAGATGACACAGAAATAACACAACATATTATTTTCAACATAGCCAATGCATGTGATGATGGGTGATATTTGATGCAATAATAAGCATGTATTACTTATACATCTTCTAACTAACTGAGACCCTCACAGCTGACCCATCCACCGTAGAGAGGGAGTTTGTGATGTGTTGTCATAGACACCCAATGCACACAGGCATAAAGGGACAGTATGGGAAATGTCAGTCCTCATCTCCAAATCTCAGACAGGCCTTCTATTGTCACTGATAAGGTATCTCCTATGCTATGTCAGTTTAAAAAACATTGGCATCGGTACAAAAATCAAAATTCCACCCTTATGCTATAGCCTCATCCATACCAGGCTATACTTAGATATAGTCTAACAGGAAATGTATGGAGTAAAAGATAAAGACCATATGGTTGTTTTTTGTGCTATACCATGTAAGCTCCCCTTTCACTCGTCTCTTGATTTTACTTGGCATGCACCTGTACAGAGTTTGTACTGGGGTATTCAGTGATTATCAAAATACACCCAAAGAAGCCAGTATTAATACCCAGAGAGAATTAGATCTTCAGGAATGATGAGCAAACACTAACTGTCGCTCCGAGTTGGGGGAGCATTCCGAGATGTCTGCCCCCACTCACGTTCACCTTGTGATGGTACAGGAGGGTTGGTAGAGAGCCATGAGGTCAGATTTTAGTGTTATCCTGAGATAAAGTGGGATGAATCCTACAAATAGCTATGGTTTCTGTCAAGCAGCTAGTTTCAACGTTGTTATGAAGAGGCCTAACTAACCTTTCTAACACTGGATTCGGCAACGGATAATACCCAGTAAGGTTAAAAACAAACACTTGCAAAGCATGCTGGGTATTATTCTAATGAGCTCTGCCCCCAAACAAATGCAAATTTGGTCGGTGCAGACCAGATCCAAATCTGAACGAATCATAGACGTCTAGGCTACGTTTCACAAGTTTGAACATCACAGTACAGTACGGCACAGTTTAGTACAGTAAAGCACAGTAGACCACAGAAGAGTACAGTACAATACAATATGGTACGGTACAGGACAGTAGAGTTTTATTCAGTAGAGTGGAGTACAGTAAAGTACAGTACAGTAGAGTAAAGTACGGAAGAGTTTAATTCAGTAGTGTACATTAGATTATAGCACAATAGAGTACAGCATCGTTTAATTCAATAGAGTAGAGTAGAGTACAGTTTAGTTAAGTACACTATACTTTACATTTCTTTACTTTACTGTACTATAGTGTGCTGTATTGTACTGTATTGTAGTGTACTATACTCTACTTTTCTTTACTGTACAAAAAAACATGTTTTCTGGAGACTTGTAGGCAGAGTGCTGATGATGTCACCCAATGTATGCGCTTTCGGTAGCCTGATTGCATCCAGACTGAGGAGAAATCCGCACACATCATTTTGTATACATCTGGCCCTTCATTGGACACTGTGATAACAAACCTCCAAACGAGCTTCAATGCCATACAACAATCCTTCAGTAGCCTTCAACTGCTCTTAAACACTAGTAAAACTAAATGCATGCTTTTCAATCGAACGCTGCTAGCACCCGCCCACCCGACTAGAATCACCACTCTCGACGGGTCGGACCTAGAGTATGTGGACAACTACAAATATCTAGGTGTCTGGTTAGACTGTAAACTCAACTTCCAGACTCACATAAAGAATCTCCAATCCAAAGTTAAATCTAGAATCGGCTTCCTATTTCGCAACAAAGCCTCCTTCACTCATGCTGCCAAACATGCCCTTGTAAAACTGACTATCCTACCGATCCTTGACTTCGGCGATGTCATTTACAAAATAGCCTCCAACACTCTACTCAGCAAATTGGATGTAGTCTATCACAGTGCCATCCGTTTTGTCTCCAAAGCCCCATACACTACCCACCACTGTGACCTGTACGCTCTTGTTGGCTGGTCCTCACTACATGTCCGTCGTTAAACCCACTGGCTCCAGGCCATCTATAAATCACTGCTAGGCAAATCCCCGCCTTATCTTAGCTCATTGGTCACCATAGCAGCACCCACCCGTAGTCTGCGCTCCAGCAGGTATATCTCACTGGTCATTCCCAAAGCCAACACCTCCTTTGGCCGCCATTCCTTCCAGTTCTCTGCTGCCAATGACTGGAACGAATTGCAAAAATCTCTGAAGCTGGAGACTCTTATCTCCCTCAATAACTTTAAGCATCAGTTGTCAGAGCACCTTACCGATCACTGCACCTGTACACAGCCCATCTGAAATTAGCCCACCCAACTACCTCATCCCTATATTGTTATTTATTTTGCTCTTTTGCACCCCAGTATCTCTATTTGCACATAATCTCTTGCACATCTAGCATTCCAGTGTTAATACTATTGTAATTATTCTGCACTATAGCCTATTTATTGCCTTACCTCCATAACTTGCTACATTTGCACACACTGTATATATATTTTCTGTTGTATTTCTGACTTTATGTTTTTTTTACCCCATATGTAACTCTGTGTTGTTTTTATTGCACTACTTTGCTTTATCTTGGCCAGGTCGCAGTTGTAAATGAGAACCTGTTCTCAACTGGCTTACCTGGTTAAATAAAGGTGAAATAAAAAATAAAATAAAACACAATGTATCCCTGACCACCTCCTGAAGTGGCTAGCCAGATCTGAACACATTGCGACTTTCGTGCATCTAGACCTGTCTTTTCAAAGCAATCTTCGTATTCTGATAGAAGTCACATGTAAGTGTCAAGTGTAGACACAGCCATAGACGTCTATAATTGGTTCAGATTTGGTCAGAACCAAATTATAGACATCTATGTTTAAGCTAAATCAAGGCCTGTCCGGACCAAATCTGAACATCTATGTTTGGACCAAATATAGGCCGGTTCGGACCGGACGTCAGTGGATGATTGGTTCAGATTTTGTTCGGACTGGACCAAAAATCTACGTCCATGGATTTTGAAATCAAGGCCATTCCAGACCGTACAAAATAATGTTTTTGAAAGAAAATGAATAAAAAATGCAGTCAAATGCTTAGCGGGTAAGCACTACTTGTCCTCTTCCAAACCTTCCAAAACAGAGGAGAGCGAAAGAAAGTAATCCCAATAATGTTTTTACTTGTCATTCAAGAGAGACCTGTGTCAGGAAAACACATACACATAGTGTACACACACGTGCACACACACACACAATCAATTTCTGGGACGGTGTGTTTGTTCATTGTAAAGATCCATGCTGCCCTCCAGTGGCCACGGATGCTAAAATAAAGCTTTTGGAGTAAAGTCAATAAACACCATCATCAGACCTTCACTCCATATTTATAGTTGCCCATGAAGTCATGGCAGATGAAAATCAAAGATTATGGATATAGAGTCTTCATATTAGGGCAAATGCTTACAGACAACACTTTTTGTGTGTCATTGTATGTTGCCATTACAATTACCGCTTAACCTTGTTGCATTCCCTGTTCCCCCTTCCCTCTTCAAAAGGACCACAATGGAAATAAGCTGTTAAGCTTTATTGTGTTATCCTTGATGATTTTCTTAAATTGTATGTGGAGGCGTCACCGGCTGGAGCGCCCTTATGTATGTATTTTACAAATTGTCAAATCAAATCAAATCAATTCAATCAATTCAATCAATCAATCCTAACTTCGCATTTTGACTTAAGTCTCCCATTGACATCAATACATGACTAAGTAAAAATGCAGCTTATTGGAAGTTAGAATTCTTTGACTAAGTGGAAATGTAGCTTTCGTGAAAGTTAGGATTTGCCCTGTAGAGGGTGACATCCTGGCTTAAGGTAGGGGGTGGCAGCAACGGGAGGGTTACTCAAATCCAGGTAAGAGTTAAAGGCAGGTCCCAGGAGGTCAGAGGTCACAGATAGGGAGGGCCATGAGCGTAGGTTGAGTAGGATCAGTGACACGACCAGATGGGCTCAACTCAAGCCAGCACATCATCATTTTTCATACAACAGCTCATAGTACACAGAAATGTAAGGAAAGGAGCTATAGAGACACCCAATCATAACACTAGCGCCTTCGTGGCCACATCTGAGCAGCCCATAGGCCTGCAGTCAGTTATTGGTGTTCAGCCCATCTATGCCCCACCTGCAATGCGTAGCCTCCATTTGGTGTGTAGGCCCCTATTAATCCATGGCTCTCTTTGAGATCCAGGAATTTATACACTAAAAACAAGTTTGCCTTTTCAATCGCCGCTTGCAAAAATTACATGTTTTTATTGCCCTGTTTTTATGGTTCCCGGTCGTGTCTGTAATCCAGAGCGAAGGAGATCGTTAACGAGTTAAACAGCACATTTAGTGTTCTAACTGAGGCAATATGGCATAGAGTATGCTAGCTCTGTATACTAGCTCTGGTCCAGAGTGTTACGGTTGAAAAGCCTCAGCATCAGCAAGCCACACTTAACTCCCAGTACCAGCACTAATCCCACTAAGCATTTACCTAAAGCAACGTCTATTTTTGGTCCTCTCTGGACCTGCTGTCTTTTTCTTTTCTTTTTTTGGTGCAGTCCGGCCCGGCCTTGATTTCAACATCCAAGGACGTTGATTTTTGGTCGAGTCCGGACCAAATCTGAACCAATCATAGACCTCTATGTTTGGTTCAGATTTGGTTCACCAGCCTTTATTTTGCCCAAACATAGACATCTACGTTTGGTTTAGATTTGGTCTGGTCCGGCCGGCCTTGATTTGGCCCAAACATAGACGTCTATAATTGGTTCAGACTTGGTCCAGACTGGTACAAATCTGAACCAATCATGGACATCTATGTTTCACAAGTTTGGACAGCACAGTACAGTAGAGTAAAGCACAGCATAGTACAGTACAGTAGAGCACAGTAGAGTACAGTAAAGTAAAGTTACCCTACTTTACTCTAATGTACCCTACTCTACTGAACTAAACTGTACTGTGCTCTACTGAATTAAACTTTACTGCACTCTACTCTACTGAATAAAACTCTACTGCACTCTACTCTACTGAATAAAACTCTACTGACTTTACCGTACCATACTCTACTGTGCTCTACTGTACTAAACTGTGCCGTAATGTGATGTTTAAACCTGTGAAACATTGCCTAGATGTCTGTGATTCCGAGTGGCGCAGTGGTCTAAGGCACTGCATCGCAGTGCTAGCTGTGCCACTAGAGATCCTGGTTCGAATCCAGGCTCTGTCGTAGCCGGCCGCGACCGGGAGACCCATGGGGCGACGCACAATTGGCCCAGCGTCGTCCAGGGTAGGGGAGGGAATGGCCGGCAGGGGATGTAGCTCAGTTGGTAGAGCATGGCGTTTGCAACGCCAGGGTTGTGGGTTCGATAAAATAATGTATGCGCTAACTGTAAGTCGCTCTGGATAAGAGCGTCTGCTAAATGACTAAAATGTAATGTAAAAATGTGATTCGTTCAGATTTGGATCTGGTCTGCACCGACCAAATTTGTACTTGTTTGGGGGCGGGATTATTAGAATAATTTCCAGCATGCTTTGCATTTACATTTACATTTACGTCATTTAGCAGACGCTCTTATCCAGAGCGACTTACAGGACAATTAGGGTTAAGTGCCTTGCTCAAGGGCACATTAACGTCATTTAGCAGACGCTCTTAGCCAGAGCGACTCACAAATTGGTGCGTTCACCCTATAGCCAGTGGGATAACCACTTTACAATTGGGGGGGGGGGGGGGGGTAGAAGGATTCCTTTATCCTATACTTTGCAAGTGTTTGGTTTTTACATTTACATTTTGGTCAGTGCATTCAACTAAGGTAGATAAACAACAACATATCACAGTCATAGCAAGAAAATAAAAATCTGTAACCGTTACTGAGTTATATTGTAGTTGAAGTGGTCTGTTGGTTTATGCTATCAGTTGGGCTACTTTGAACATCATTGCTGCCTGTTTCAAAGCTTTTGAAAAGGCTAACATAGGTGCATGTGACAGTTGGGATCAACAATAAATATTCTGTTGCAATATTCAGTTTCCTCTTTCCAATATAAATAGGCTTGTAAAATTATCATTGTGACATAATATCTACTTAATTGAGAACTTATTTGCAGTTAAAATTTGGCCATAGATGTATTTTTTTAACATCTGTAAATTACATATTTTCAACTTCTGGAAAATACCTCTTTTAGACATCTGGAAAATACGTATTTTCACATTTCGTTCAGCACCTAAAATGCACCTGTTTTCAACATCCTGAAAATACATATTTTCAACGTCTGTAAAATACATATTTTACCTTTCATTCAGCACCTAAAATGCACCTGACATCAACGTTTGGAAAAGACATCTAAAAGATATATTTTCAATGTCATTTTGCTTACTGGGACAGGCCTATTTAATTAATATAGAAAGGGGAAACACTTGAAAGTAGTCTCTTTTCAGAATAGTTCACTGAAGCATGCAGTAGCCTAGGTCTGTGTCCCAAATGTCACCCTATTCCCTTTAGTGACTACTTTTGAGCAGGGCCTATTAATAGAATAGGGTGTCATTTGGTATGCAATTTAGGAATATCACCAGCAGGACACAGTGTCAACAAGGACGAACCCACCACCCGCCTGGTGCCTTCATGTCTGGTTATGGCGTGTAAGCCCAACACACTGGGAGCAATAATATCACCAGTCTCTTTGGTTGTTAACCAACCCACATAAACTATAATGGCCATATGACACGCAGACTTGAGATATACACGCAGACTGCTGCGTGTACAGTACCAGTCAAAAGTTTGGACACACCGAGTCATTCAAGGATTTTTCTTTATTTGTACTATTTTCTACATTGTAGAATAATACTGAAGACATCAAAACTATAAAATAACACATATGGAACCATGTAGAAACAAAAAAAGTGTTAAACAAATCAAAATATATTTTATATGTGAGATTCTTCAAATAGCCACCCTTTGCCTTAATGACAGCTTTGCACACTCTTGGCATTCTCTCAAGCAGTTTCACCTGGAATGCTTTTCCAACAGTCTTGAAGGAGTTCCCACATATGCTGAGCACTTGTTGGCTGTCTTTCCTTCACTCTGCCGTCCGACTCATCCCAAATCATCTCAATTGGGTTGAGGTCGGGGGATTGTGGAGGCCAGGTCATCTGATGCAGCACTCCATCACTCTCCTTCTTGGTAAAATAGTCCTTACACAGCCTGGAGGTGTGTTGGGTCATTGTCCTGTTGAAAAACAAATGATAGTCCCACTAAGCCCAAACCAGATGGGATGGCGTATCGCTGCAGAATGCTGTGGTAGCCATGCTGGTTAAGTGTGCCTTGTATTCTAAATAAATCACAGACAGTGTCACCAGCAAAGCACCCCCACACCATCACACCTCCTCCTCCATGCTTTACGGTGGGAACTACACATGCGGAGATCATCCGTTCACCCACAACGCATCTCACAAAGACACGGCGGTTGGAACCAAAAATCTCAAATTTGGATTCCAGACCAAAGGACACATTTCTACCGGTCTAATGTCCATTGCTCGTGTTTCTTGGCCCAAGCAGGTCTCTTCTTCTTATTGGTGTCCTTTAGTAGTGGTTTCTTTGCAGAAATTCGACCATGAAGGCCTGATTTACACAGTCCCCTCTGAACAGTTGATGTTGAGATGTGTCTGTGACTTGAACTCTGTGAAGCATTGATTTAGGCTGCAATTTCTGAGGCTGGTAACTCTAATGAACTTATCCTCTGCAGCAGAGGTAACTCTGGGTCTTCCATTCCTGTGGCAGTCCTCATGAGAGCCAGTTTCATCATAGCGCTTGATGGCTTTTGCGACTGCACTTGAAGAAACTTTAAAAGTTATTGATATGTTGAGTACTGACTGGACTTCATGTCTTAAAGTAATGATGGATTGTCGTTTCTCTTTGCTTATTTGAGCTGTTCTTGCCATAATATGGAATTGGTCTTATAGGGCTATCTTCTGTATACCCCCGTACCTTATCACAACACAACTGATTGGCTCAAACGCATTAAGAAGGAAAGAAATTCCACAAATTAACTTTTAAGAAGGCACACCTATTAATTGAAATGCATTCCAGTTTGTTTAACACTTTTTTGGTTACTACTTGATTCCATACGTGTTATTTCATAGTTTTGATGTCTACACTATTATTATACAATGTAGAAAATTGTACAAATAAAGAAAAACCCTTGAATGAGTAGGTGTGTCCAAACTTTTGACCGGTAGTCTATATCTGCTGATGTTGATTAAAAAAAATCAGAAATCAGCATCAATCAACATCAGTACTGTTAGTTGACTCATTTCCCTCTAGTAACTTTTTTATTCTACTCTTTTATTCTAATCTTCCACTTTAAAAAAAAATAATTCCCATCATGATTATTGCAACCCGTCTGCTACTCAGGACTACAATTCCCACAATGCACTGCAACACAACAGGAAGAAACATCTAGCTAGCTTCACGTGCTCCTCTTCCTCAGCTTCAAGCAAACGTATCATACCAAAAACTTCAGGTAAATGTAACTTGTAGCTATATAATCTAACAATGAACAATTGCTCTAACATTGTCAGTCAGTGTCGTTGAATTTGGCATGTAAATGCTTTACATAGTGATAGTGCAACGTCTTTTAAACGCATTCTCGTAAGCCTAGCTAACGTTAGCTAGAACGCTAACGCGGGGTCATTCAGCTCTCCTCATCAAATCAGTCTACACCGACTAATGCCGCGTTCAGAACAACTCAGAAATCTCCGACCTCCGAGCGTTCAAGACAACTGGGAACTCGGAAAAAACGAGATCCGACTGGGAAATATTGTGGAAAAGTTAAGTAATTTCAATAATTCAATTGACAAGGTGAAACTCATATCGTGGATTAATTACAGAAAAAGTGAAATAGGTCAAGCCTGTATTTGTTTTAATCTTGATGATTATGGCTTACAGCTCATGAAAACCCCAAATTCAGTATCTCAGAAAATTAGAATATGACATAAGACCAGTGAAAAAAGGACATTGAATACAGACATGTCGGCCTTCTGAAAAGTATGTGCTTTTACATGCAGTCAGTACTTGGTTGGGGCGCCTTTTGCATGAATCACTGCATCTATGCGGCGTGGCATGGAGTCGATCAGCCTGTGGCACTGCTGAGGTGTTATGGAAGCCCAGGTTGCTTCGATAGCGGCCTTAAGCTCGTTTGCATTGTTGGGTCTCATATCTCATCTTCCTCTTGACAACATTTACATTTTAGTCATTTAGCAGACGCTCTTATCCAGAGCGACTTACAGTTAGTGAGTGCATACATTTTAATTTTTTTATACTGGAATCGAACCCACAACCCTGGCATTACAAATGCCATGCTCTACCAACTGAGCTACATCCCTGCCGGCCATTCCCTACCCTGGACGACGCTGGGGCCAATTGTGCGCCGCCCCATGGGTCTCCCGGTCGCGGCCGGCTACGACAGAGCCTGGATTCGAACCAGGATCTCTAGTGGCACAGCTAGCACAGCAATGCAGTGCCTTAGACCACTGCGCCACTCGGGCACACGTGGGACCAACATGGGACCAACACTCAAAGTGTTGGTCCCATGTTTCATGAGCTGAAATAAAAGATCCCAGAAATGTTCCATACGCACAAAAAGCTAATCTGGGTGCTCGTCGTCCTCACCAGGGTCTTGACCTGACTGCAGTTCGGCGTTGTAACTGACTTCAGTGGGCAAATGCTCACCTTCGATGGCCACTGGCACGCTGGATAAGTGTGCTCTTCACGGATGAATCCTGGTTTCAACTGTACCGGGCAGATGGTAGACAGCATGTCGTGTAGGCGAGCGGTTTGCTGATGTCAACGTTGTGAACAGAGTGCCCCATGGTGGCGGTGGGGTTATGGTATGGGCAGGCATAAGCTACGGACAACAAACACAATTGCATTTTATTTAATTTGAATGCACAGAGATACCATGACGAGATCTTGAGGCCTATTGTCGTGCCATTCATCCGCCTCATGTTTCGGCATGATAATGCAAGGCCCCATGTTGCAAGGATCTGTACACAATTCCTGGAAGCTGAAAATGTCCCAGTTCTTCCATGGCCTGCATACTCACCGGCCTGCATACTCACCAGACATGTCACCCATTGAGCATGTTTAGGATGCTCTGGATCGACGGTTATGACAGCGTGTTCCAGTTCCCGCCAATATCCACCAACTTCACACAGCCATTGAAGAGGGACAACATTCCACAGGCCACAATCGGCAGCCTGATCAACTCTATGTGAAGGAGATGTGTCGCGCTGCTTTAGGCAAATGGTGGTCACACCAGATACTGACTGGTTTTCTGATCCATGTCCCTATCTTCTTTTTTTCCTTCTTTTTTTTAAGGTATCTGTGACCAACAGATGCATATCTGCATTCCCAGTAGGGCTGGGCGGTATACCGTATTTTACAATATACCAGTATTGATGCACGGACCGGTTTGGGTTTTTACTTTACCTTCTACAACGGTATTTGAATGTTTGGTTTGTTAAATGTGATATCCCGTGTGTAATGTCCATTTTTATAGTTTACTTCGCTACTTGAGTCATCTCTCTCCATGCCGCTTTCCACACAGACCTAGCCCCGCCCGCTGTCACTTAAGGCACGAGACACTTGCGTTTAGATTCCTAATGGTCAATTCAGCACATGCAACAACGTTGATGACAACGATGCTGTTTTCACTTGCTTCTTAATATAAATCCACTAGCGTTCTATAATTAGACTATTAGTTTGTGTTTCTTACATCTGCAAAACAGGTAGTTTGTCATTTCTTAGTAAGTTGGACCTAAATCTTGTTAGCCACTAATGCTAATCGCTAGCTAATACATGTACTGAGTCAGAGCAAACGAACTAGCTATACAGCCTGATAATACCAGTAATATCTGTATGTTTTTTTGTGCAACAGTATCTTCTAAATCAAAGAGGAATATGTTAGCTACATGAAGTAGCTAAGAGAAAACATAGGGTCCCCTAAGAATCACTTGTCAACACTTTGGTTGCTACCCTGTCACAATAACTCCTCCCTGGCATTTTCATTTGTTGTCATTTCAAACACTGCATTCAAAGTGCTCTCTATTATATTCTAACTATATAATTAGAATAATCATTATTTTTCCATGATTCCAACAGTTCGCCCAAGTGTTTTGCTCTAAATCGCAAGTAAAATCGCAATTGCAACATTTGGTTAAAAATAAGGCATAGATTGTTTGCCCATATCGTGCCTTACATGGCAGTGTGGAAATGATCTCAAATGAGTGCAGGAAATGCAGAAATGGATGAAAATGCTGAATATTATGTGGTTGAATTGAACAGGATAAAACAATCAGAATGGAGAAAGACCCATTGAAATCACTTAGAATGTATGTGTTGCCACCCTAGGGTCACGCACTACTCATAAAGCAAATGTTGAACTTTTATTATTCAAAAACATCAAATAGTGTCTAATTAAAAAAATATATTGTGATATGATATTTTGGCCATATCGCCCAGCCCTAATTCCCAGTCATGTGAAATCCATAGATTAGGGCCTAATGAATTTATTTAAATTGACTGATTTCCTCAAATGAACTGTAATATTTTTGTTCAGTGTAGGTTTATGACCCACAGCTACTTAAATATGTCTATGCACCACAGCATCGTGCCTAGCAGTTTATTAAAGTGAAAGTTAGTTGTTTATGAGTGTATAATGGTCATCAGACATTGTAAATGGCACCCAGAAAATACTCTTCTTAGCCTAATCCTTTTGTTTTTCCACACTTTTACATGGCTGGAGGCGTTTGGTGCAGTTAAAACACTGCTTGTTAAAATGTCGAAAATATGTGAAAATACTGTCATGAAGTTTTAACAGCTTCATGAAATGTTAAGAACTTCTATTGAACTCAGTCATTGGTTGCGCTCCCTAAAAAACATTTATGCCTATGGTCAGTGGTCTCAGAATTATGGCCACCCAAGGCGCTGTTTGGGTTCATTTAGTGCAGTTGTTATTTCTTGGCTGAAATTACTTCCTATGACCATCCAATAACCCCTTGACCTCTACCAGTTGTCTGAAATCTATCCTGTCTCAGAGTTCCAGCACTTTGTGTCAACCTTAGGATGACAGACATTTACCTAATAGTTCTGTGTGTGTCCATCTCTGTACAGCATCTAGTCGGGCCAAATGAGTGGACCATCAAGGATGGCCTCATGACGTGGAGCACATCACTGTCCCCTGCCTGACATTGTGTGTAAACCAGTGGGCCAGATGTCCTATCCTACCCCCTTGTACTCCCACGCGGGCCGCGGGCCTTTCACTGACGTGTACGAGCCAGCTGAGGACTCCTTCCTCTTGATCGATGCCCTTGAGCAGGATGCTGACAGACTGAAGAAAATTAGGTGAGCGGATTGTGACGATACCTGTGTTGTATTCATTAGTGCACACCGTAGCAAAATATTTTGCAACAGTAAATGCTTTGCAACAAAAATGAGTTTCTTATTGGACCAGTTCAGGTAGCCCTTCCCTGTTTCGATCTGTTTGGTATCTAGTGAAAATGACCCTTGGTTGTGTTCATTAGGCACCAAACGGAAGAAAACTGATTGAAAAGGGAGGAACTCCCTGGATTTGTCCAATAAGAATTTTCGCTTTCCGTTGCAAAACGGTTTCAAATGTTTTCTGTTGCGTGCCCTAATGAACACCACCCTAATACCTGTTACTGGTCAACAATACAGTTACTGACCTTTGACCCTCTCCTCCAGCCCCTCTGTGTGTCTAGAGGTGGGCAGTGGCTCTGGGGTGGTGTCCGCCTTCCTGGCATCCGTGATCGGACCTACAGCTCTATACCTGTGAGTAGGTGTGTGTGACAGTGAGTGAGCGAGGGACTCTGACTGACTGACTGTTTGTTGGTTTGTTTGTTAGCATGTGCGTTAGTAACATGCCTATATCTGTTTAGGACATTTTGTAAAAGATACCTTTGTCTAGAGGGCTTGTGACTTGTATGTGTGTTTGACTGGTGTGTGTTTGACTTGTGTGTGTGTGTGTGTGTGTGTGTCCTCCCCAGCGGTACCGACGTGAACCCCGAAGCAGCCCAGTGCACTCTGGAGACGTCTCGCTGTAACGGCGTTAGTCTGCAGCCCATCATCACGGACTTGGTGAGACACACACACACTAGGGATGTGCATCTTTCCCTTTCAAAACGATTAAATACGTATCTAGATACATGGGCTCAGAAACGATACGTTTTGGTTTGAAACGATTCAGTTTGATTAGAGGAACAAATTAATGCGATTCAGTTCGATGCCATCCGCCCTAACAATGTGAGTCGTTGTCCACAAAGCGGCACGGCGGGCTGTCTAGCTCCCGCCTATCCTTTCTTTGGATTGGTGGATACATCTCATTATTCTAATCCTTTTTTGAATATTCGATGGTTGTTGATGTCAACAACCTGTATTCAATGGAGAGAGATGCTGTGCTACTAGCCTCATGCCATGAATATGCATAGCCATCTTGAGACAACTCCGATATAAAGTTATCTTTCTCAAAGTTGCCGGGATGTCACGTGTCCTACTTATCTCAATACACTCATAACAACTTAAGCATTACGAAACTTCTATTAGATCAAATAAATCTCACATAGCAGATAATCTATAAAAAAAATGTTGCTGACCAAATTAGACACTCATTGACCTCCATACAAAAACTCCTTGCTTGGTGGGCGAAACAACGCTACCTGCTGGAGGGAGACAGATTTTCCACAGAGTTGGGACTCTCTCTTCCTCTCTCTCTGATTTACATTTTAGTCATTTAGCAGACGCTCTTATCCAGAGCGACTTACAGTTAGTGAGTGCATACATTAATTATTATTGTATTTTTTCATACTGGCCCCCCGTGGTAATCGAACCCACAACCCTGGCGTTGCAAACGCCATGCTCTACCAACTGAGCTACATCCCTGCCGGCCATTCCCTCCCCTACCCTGGACGACGCTGGGCCAATTGTGCGCCGCCCCATGGGTCTCCTGGTCGCGGCCGGCTACGACAGAGCCATAAGGGAAACTGGGCATCTACCACCCAACTATCAGATAAGGGGGGCAATGTTTGCTTTTTGTCCCCCCACTTTTGATCTGAAATCACCATCATCCACTAATACATTTTTCATTTTTGCAGATTCAAGGTGTTTGAGCTAGTAATGTATCAATATTTATCTTTAAAAACCAGCTATGATATAGCCAATGAATATATACCACAACTTTGGATTTCACCCCATCTCAAAATCGAATGCTTTTCATTTCCTCCTGAGTCAGGGTTGCCATGTTTGTAGTTTTCAAACGAAATTGGGCTACTTTGAAAACGATGTCACGGGTGAAAATTTATTGTTCGCGGGTTTTTGGGTTAGTTGAAAGTTGCACCGCGGACGCCATGGCAAATGTATTTCATTGTGACCTGCTCAGGGCCTAAAATTAACACCTGCCAAATGCGGATAGATTTGGGCATTGGCGGGTCTATTTCACCAGCCACGTTGGCGGGTGGTCAGAGCTCCACAGTGTGAGCATTTCACTCGCATTTGTGAATAAAAATAGTCAAGTATGATCACATTTATAGTAAAATGCTGCAGTAGCTGTTTTCAAAGTATTTCTGGCGTTTGGCTTCATAGCTTGTAAATGTAATCGCACAAAGTCAAGGAACTACGAATCCTATAGCCTATCCCTCCTCGCGCTGGAACACTGCCTGGCTGGGGGCTGTGTGCATGTGAAGAGCGGAGTGAAAGATTAATTTTTAGAAGCTTTGCCCACAGGCATAAAAGTCGGTCTAATTTACTTGAAATGAAAGTCTACTGAAGTGAGACTTTTTCCTTGTTTCTTGGCTATTTACATTGTTTTGTTCACAAGCTAGGTTGTTTTTCAATGTTTGAGTTTAAACAGCTAGGGAAGGGAAGACAATGCTGCTACAAATCAGACTCAATCTCACAGGCACAACGTGACTCTAGTCACATTACCACGGTAACCTCATAGCCCTTAAAGGGGTAGGTGAACTTGTCTCATCTGTGATATACTTTGGTTAAAAGACTCAGGTCACAAAAAAACATTAAATTAAACAATATACCACATTACTTCTTACTAGTAAAACATTTGTTTTAGAAACATTACAAAGCATGCTCATCCGTTTTTTGTTTTGTTGGTGTAATCTTTCAGAGAAAAACAATAATTTTGGCTGTTAAAAAAATCTGAGTGGCTGCTTTTAAATCTACCTGCCACAGTTGCTGGTGGACCAAAACTTTAATTTTAGGCCCTGGACCTGCTGCTGACTATCAGGCAGTGAGGCAGGCTGTTGCTGAGTGAGTGAGTCGTGGGGAGGGCAGGGGGTGTGTGTGTGTGTGTGTGTGTGTTGAGAGAGTACTGCAGAAGGCAGCATAGTCCACTATTGGTCACGTGAGTGAGAGGAGCCAGAGCAGCACTCGCGCTTGGCATGCCACATTTTTACCAGTTGTAGTTAGGCAATTTAACTCGTCATTATGGAGACACCCCTTTTTATTCCAAACCATTTTCCATTTAAGTGAAAATGCCAGAGAAGCCAGTGTTTGGAGGATATATTGGCACAGATGTTGGGCAAACCGTACCAATATATCCTCCAAACACCGGCACACACAGGCCTGGTGAGAAAGATAAACACACTTCCTCTCCATTTGTTTACCCCAACTTCACATCTGTCCTTCTCCGTTTTAGGTGGACTCTCTCTTGCCAAGGTTGTGTGGAAAAGTGGACGTTCTTTTATTCAACCCTCCTTATGTCGTCACACCATCAGAAGAGGTAGAAAACTAGACTACCATAGTGACGGAATTGTGTTTACAGTATGCGTGTTTGTATACTGCAACATCTGTGTGTGTGTGTGTGTGTCAGGTGGGTAGCCAGGGCATCGAGGCAGCCTGGGCTGGTGGGAGGTGGGGCCGAGAGGTGATGGACAGGTTCTTCCCCCTGCTTCCAAAGCTACTGTCTAATCAGGGGTTGTTTTACCTGGTCACTGTGGCAGAGAACAACCCAGGTGAGCCTCCCACTTCCTCTCTCGGTTTTGACTTCTTGGTTTGGGATGTATATCTCAGTCTACATTGATACATGCTACAATGGATACGTTACATACGGCCTGATGTTATTTGGCATTGATTAATTTTTTACTACCTTTGTGAGAAAAGCGGTCTACCCTGCATAGCTTGTTTAGGTCCATGGTTAAAATACCACTCCTTGGAATATGTTTCTGTCATTTGTGCAGAATGAGTGAGTGACACTATGACTGCAGTATGTAGGTGGGATCATTAAAATGTAATTACCATTGAATACCACAACACTGGTCTCTGCAACAAAACAAAGTGTTTCTTATTGGACAGATCTAGACAATTCATCCCTGTTTCAGTTTGTTTCCTTCCATCTGATACCTAATGAACACTACCTTACTGTAACCTGTTTCTTCCACCAGAGGAGATCACCACTCTGCTGAGGAAGTCTGGCTTGCAGGGGGTGTCCTGTCTGTCCAGACGAACTGGGCCAGAGAGCCTCTCTGTGCTGCGCTTCCACAGAACAATGTGACCCTCCCTGTCCCTCGACCACAGCTGAACCACTGACGAGACCATGAACCTGCTGCTCCGACCACACCAGGACCACAGCGGGTTCAGCTTCATCTCAACAACCAGGAGTGGTAAACTGATCCCTCCCAAGGACAGGACCGTAAATTGAGTGAAAACCATCGTGGGTTCATAGCAGCATTGGTCAAATAAGTGACCATGTCTCAAGACCTTTACCCAATGCATTATACAGTACAAAGGCTCACAGGTTGTCCATGCTAAGGAGTGTTCAAGTATCCTTGAACCTGTTTGTATTGGGAGAGGATCCAGTCTGTGTCAATATTAAAGACATGTTGTACATGTACAGTACCAGGTTGAACTGACATGCTGACTACCAGTGTTGTAAAGTACTTAAGTAAAAAATACCTTAAAGTACTACTTAAGTAGTTTTGGGGTATCTGTACTTTACTATTTATATTTTTGGCAACTTTGACTTTAACGTCATTACATTCCTAAAGAAAATAATGTACTTTTTATTCCATACATTTTACCTGACACCCAAATGTACTCGTACACTTATCAAGAGCATATCCTTGGTCATCCCTACTGCCTCTGATCTGGTGGACTCTCTAAACACAAATGCTTCTTTTGTAAATTACAGTGCTATGAAAAACTATTTGTCCCCTTTCTAATTTTCTCTACTTTTGCATATTTGTGATACTGAATGTTATCAGATCGTCAACCAAAACCTAATATTAGATAAAGGGAACATAAGTGAACAAATAACAATTACATATTTATTTCATAAACAAAGTTATGCAACACCCAATTCCCCTGTGTGAAAAAGTAATTTTTCTGATGATTTAGGTGACCTACACACATTTTAAAAAAAGATATGTCCAGCAACAACATGAAGACAGGGGCAGCATATAAGTCAATACTGATACACATTACTTGCTTCAAAAAGGCCTCATGGTTGAATTGGAAATATGTGCACCTGAGCAAGCAGGAGCTTTTGATAGAGGCTACTGAAAACATTGATGCAAGTTATTGGTAATAAGAAATTTTTATAGACTTCCATATTCTGCCCTCTTGTATAGATTTGTGAAAATGAACAGTGATAGACATTTTGCCTGAAAACAGAATTTGAAAATAATTTCTAGAAAAGGTAAACACAGCTATCTGTATGGCTTTGTAAATATGAACAACCATATTCTGGCCAATTGTATAGATTTGTAAAAAAAATTGTTTACTTTAAAAAAAATGAAAAATAACTATTTTAAACAACATCAACTGTGAACTGATTTGGGCGTGTGTGTGTTAAAGAGACAGACAGGGAGGGACAAAGAGAGAGAGAGGCTACATTACTTGTACTGAAACTGTTCTCTTCTCTCTTTCAATGCAGAAAAGCGGTCAATGACTTTCTCATTGAAATCAGGCATGCTGAGGACTAGTTTACTAGTTACTTTTTAGCTTGCTGCATGATCAAATTCAGCTGATGCGCATAGCAATGCACGTAATGGCCTTTCTTGAAATGCTCACGCACCTTTTGCCTTCTCTCGCCTCATCACACTGGCTCCATCGTAAGCTTGCGCAATGAGTTTGACTTTCACGTCGTCGGCAAAAAGACCGTTCAGTCTCTCCAAAAGCACACTGGCGATTGAGACTGAGGTTGATTCCGAGATGGGAAGGAACTCAAAAAAGCGCTCCTGCACTTTGTGGTTGTCTCTTTGATGTGAACTTCTTTCAAAGAGACAATCGAGTTGCACTGAACGCTATAGCCATCTTGATAGTAGTACGTGAATTGATTGATGCTGCTACCCGCTCTTTTCTTAGTTACGTTCATGGTTACGTTACGTATGACGAAAGCGCGTAAGTGCAAGCCCTCAGAAACCCATAGAGATTGTATTGAAAGCTCTGAAATTTGAAAAAAAAATGTTTTACATGGGAGTCTATGACAGACTTCTGGCCGATTTTCAACCTGACTGAAATCGCCCCAAAAGGGGGGGGGAGCCATTTGAAGCACGACTTTAGCCTGATTGGACATTTAGTGGCAGTGTGGCACTGTGGCAGATCAGACGTCTAGATTACAACACTGATAACTACTGTTGCCGTGATATAATTGATTAGAAAAAAATTCCCTTTTCCCGTTTGGCAGTGCGTCGCCCATATCGCCCTATTGAACAGACCGCCCCTGCCCCTTACACTCATTAACTGGTTGTGCCACCTTTAGCTGCAATGACTCCAACCAAATGCGTCCTGTAGTTGTTTATCAGTCTCTCACGTCGCAGTGGAGGAATTTTGGCCCACTCTTCCATGCAGAACTGCTTCAGTGACACGTGGGTTTTCAAGCATGAACTGCTCGTTTCAAGTCCTGCAACATCTCAATTGGGATTAGGTCTGGACTTTGACTAGGCCATTCCAAAACTTCCAATTTGTTGCTTTTTAGCAATTTTCATGTAAACTTGATTGTGTGTTTTGGATCATTGTCTTGCTGCATGACCCAGCTGCGCTTCAGCTCACAGACGGATGGTCTGACATTCTCCTGTAGAATTCTCTGATACAGAGTAGAATTCATGGTTCCTTCTATTAAGGCAAGTCGTCCAGGTCCTGAGGCAGTAAAGCATCCCCAAACCATCACACCACCACCACTATCCTTGACCTTTGGTATGATGTTCTTAGTGTGGAATGCAGTGTTTGGTTTTCACCAGGCATAATGGGACCCATCTCGTCATTTACAACTGCGATCTGGCCAAGAAAGCAAAGCAGTGCGATCAAAACACCACCACAGAGTTATATATGGAATAAACAAAACGTACAGTCAATGACACAATAGAAAATCTATATACAGTGTGTGCAAATGTAGTAAGTTATGGAGGTAAGCCATAGTGCAAAATAATTACAATTTAGTATTAACACTGGAGTGATAGATGTTCAGAAGATAATGTGCAAATAGAGATACTGGGGTGCAAATGAGCAAAATAAATAATGTAAATAACAATATAGGGATGAGGTAGTTGGGTGGGCTAATTGCAGATGGGCTGCGTACAGGTGCAGTGATCGGTAAGCTGCTCTGACAGCAACCTGCGTAACGATTTTTTAAACTAGTTTTCATTAGGAAGGTGGATAAAGCATTTATCAAAAGCTTTCACTTTTGCATGTGAAAACGCAGAACCCTTGCTTCCATTCAGCCACAAGAGCATTAGTGAGGTCGGGCACTGATGTTGGGCAATTAGGCCTGGCTCGCAGTCGGCGTTCCAATTCATCCCAAAGGTGTACGATGGGGTTGAGGTCAGGGCTCTGTGCAGGCCCAGTCAAGTTCTTCCACACCGATCTCGACAAACCATTTCTGTATGGACCTCGCTTTGTGCATGGGGGCATTGTCATGCTGAAACAGGAAAGGGTCTTCCCCAAACTGTTGCCACAAAGTTGGAAGCACAGAATCATCTACAATGCCATTTTATGCTGTAGCGTTAAGATTTCCCTTCACTGGAACTAAGGGACCAGGAACCAGGAAAAACAGCCCAAGACAATTATTCCTCCTCTACCAAATTTTAGTTGGCACTAGCATTCGGGCAGGTAGCAATCTCCTGGCATCCGCCAAACCCAGAGTTGTCCGTCAGACTGCCAGATGGTGAAGCGTGATTCATCTTGTGTGCGGCCGTGGAAACCTGTTTCATGAAGCTCCCGACTAGTAGTTATTGTGCTGACATTGCAGAGGCAGTTTGGAACTCAGTAGTGAGTGTTGCAACAGAGGACAGACAATTTTTACACGCTCCTAGACGTTTCCACTTCACAATATCAGCACTTACAGTTAACCGGGGCAGCTATAGCAGGGCAGAAATTTGACGAACTGACTTGGAGAGGTGGCATCCTATGACGGTGCCACGTTGAAAGTCACTGAGGTCTTCAGTAAGGCCATTCTACTGCCAATGTTTGTCTATGGGGATTGCATGGCTGTGTGCTCGGTTTTATACTCCTGTCAGCAACGGGTGTGGCTGAAATAACCGAATCCACTAATTAAGGGGTGTCCACATATTTTGGTATGTATAGTGTACGTCACTTATGTTTTGAGATGATTTCGCCATGGGCCAGAATGAAGCACCTGGCTCACGCCCGCCCGGTTCCAAATTTTATGCAATCAACGCTAACCAGGTGCACCCGGGGCATAATCAAATCCCCTCATAGAATAATGAAACCTCAACTGAGCAACATTTCCAGGGCTCATTCTCAATGATTCTGATTTCTTGTCTTCTGACCTCCACTCCTAAAAACGCATTGGACGGAGCTTGGATCCATTGTGCTTTGAGGAGATGAGAAGAATCGAGGAAAGACTACTTGAGAAATCCAGGGTATGCCTTAACATAATAACTGATTGGACAGGTGAACACAAATGTTCCACCACATGGCTTTCACCTGTCCAGTCATTTGTAATCGGCGATTATGTCAATGGATGCACTTTCAAAGAATTTGAATGTGGCCAAGGTCGGTCCTTTCTCCTGAAGTATGCGCTTCACTTTATACATTTGAAAGTAAATGACTAGTATAAGAAAGATGGTGGAAAATCCCTCTAACCCATGCCTACACCAAATGTGGGGAGGAGAGTGCAGATAAAGTAAAGCGGAACTAGAGAAAGAGGTAATTTGTTGATTCAGTGTTTTCAGTTGCAACATCAAGGGAATGTTGTGTGCACCCTAAATACGAACATTTAATGATTGTCAGTACAATTGAAATATTTTATGTTGGAACTCTTGGTATGTTCGTACACCTGTCCCACAACCTAATGAAATGTTTTGAGAACATTCACAGAACCGATTTTGGTTTGCCGAGAAGATTGTCATAAGCGCTTTCATTACATTTCAATAACTTTAATATCGTATGTTAAATCTGACGAAGTCTTGCTGGTTTGCCGATAAACTACAAAATAAAGTTGTTCAACATTGCAAGTTTAATGCAAGGACAGGCAGAAATAGCAGTTTTGGCATCGTCACTCAGTGTTAAAGTATATGCAGAGAACCCACTTCATACTACAACTATAATGACTTTCCCAGCTGGCATAGCAAAAACATTATTGATTGACTCATCATACAATGTCTCGAGGATATACCTAAATTCATAGTTTAAGTACTACTGTAACATTATGCGCAAGGGGAATTACTTAGTTATTTTGACATTGTAGCAATGGCACAAGGAATGTATCTGGAAGAAAACAGTGTGGCTACAGAGACGAGGGAGGGAGGTATGGTCTTTGAAGAATTCCATTATAGCCTAGTTGTTTGACCAAATATCTATTATAAACAATAAGAGGTTGACTTTTCAGCAAAAGGCTATGGGAGACATTTACTACGCAGGTCAGTAGAGCCACTGCATTTAGGTGGGGGCTAATGTATTTTGAGGTAGGGTATTTTGGGGGTGGGGGCCAGGATGTGTTTGGGCAGGTGTGGTTGTACGGTGGTGAGGTTTAGCCCTGCGTGTTGGGGTTCCAGACGATGCGTCCGTCATCCCCCAACCTCACACCGCCCCCGGCCACCAGTTCCAGGGCGGCAGGGAAGGCCCGGTGCTCTGCCTCCCGGATGCGATCTGATAGGCTCTCCTCAGTGTCATTCATCAACACAGGCACCGCCTCCTGCACAATGATGGCCCCGGCATCAACCTCTTCCTGTGGACAAAAGTTAAGGCAGGGAAATATTTAGGTCCTGTCCATAGACGACTCCATGCCCAAAAGCCTGTTTTAGCATGGGCATCGCCATTTTTAAGTAGTCAACTGGGTGGGACTTCATATGGGTTAAGGAAGGATCACATAATTTCATCCAGGTCATAACGAGGGATCAGCAAATTAATTATAATCGTGAGAAAACATTCCATAACTGCAGGTGGCAGTAAATTGTCAACATTGGCTTTATACCTGTTTAAAACACACTCCAGGTGGCAGTATGCACCCTTTCAGTTTGTTACCAACTCATAGTAGTAGAATAACTGACTACTTCAAAATGGAGATGGCCTCAATGGCACCGTCTGTGCACTCACAGACACAAAAGATGAGTCGTCTATCTAAGTCTACGGTCCTGTCCAGGAACAACCCATAGCCTCTAACCCTAGGCACTTATGTATCTGAAAGGATTGGATAGGTCTAAGCAATATGGCTATAATTCCACCTAATGTATCAGAGAAATCAGTTTGGATCAACATGTGCCTAGCCCTAGGGGGTGAGGGGTTGTTTCTGGATAAAGCCCTTTCGAAATCAAGATATGGATAACAAACTAAATGTGGAAAATGTTCTGCAGTGGAGCAGGAAACACAGGATAAGTTTGGCTTTAAGATCAGATTTCTTCAAATGTTTTAGTCATTTAGCAGACACTCTTATCCAGAGCGATTTACAGTTTGTGAGTGCATACATTTCATACTGGCCCCCTGTGGGAATCGAACCCACAACCCTGGCGTTGCAAGCTCCATGCTCTACCAACTGAGCTACAGGAGGCCCACGGGGGCTCATTTCTGATCTGAGCTCATTTCTATACCAACATGCGGTTATGATTAGTATTGGTGAGCAGAGGCAGGACCTGTTCTCAGTACAGTACTTACAGCCACAAAGTGGACGGTGCAGCCAGTGACCCGTGCCCCCGCCTGTAGAGCCTGCTTCTGGGCATTCACCCCCTTGAATGCGGGCAGCAGGGACGGATGGATGTTCAGCAGTTTTCCTACAACACACAAAATACATTAATTCTCACATATGTGCACACACTCGCACAAACATAATATCAAAGCATTGTTAATAGAGTGAAAGCGTACCCAAACACGCTCCAGCCCGATCAAAAAAAGGAAAAGAATTGGGTGTCGACTGAGGGATTTGATCATTTCAAAAAGCATTCTTTACCCCATGTAACTTCAAGGGAGAGCAAGTGAAGTTAAGAAATGCTTTTTTGGATCAAATCACCGTTTTCTGTGTGATACATAGACATCACATAAAAATACACACAAAGCTGGGTGGTCCTACCGTTCCATTTCCTGACGAAGGACCCTGTCAGGATCCTCATGAAGCCGGCGAGACACACCACCTCCACATCGAATTCCTCCAGCACGCGGTCAATGGTGCCGTCAAACTCTGCCCGGCTACCGTACAGCTTATGGTCAACTACCCGTGTCTGAATGCCGGCCAGAGAGGCCCTTTTGAGGCCCAGAACCCCCGGCCTATTGGAGATCACCACCACGATCTCTGCTGAGCTGGATGTTCTCTTGGCCTGCTCCATCAGCGCCTGCAGGTTGGTGCCTGACACACACAATACACTTAAGGCAGTGCACACTGGTATACAGATTCCATTTATAACTGGAGAACTGCAATTAGCTATGGGGCACTAGCATCCACTTAACTGCAATTCTACACATATACAGGCTCTACTTAGACATCTTTCACAGTAAGGAACCATCTACCTAATGTTGAAATTTGGGTGAAGTATCCCTTTAACAATTGCCTACAGCAGGGGTCTCAAACAGGTAGATCGCGAGCAACTAGTAGCTTGCAGCCCACCTATGAGTAGCTCGCCAAACAATTCTGAAAGTAGATGCAATTTTTACGTGTTCCACCGCAAACTGTCAAACAAATCTCACAAGTATCAGACACCGCCAGCTCACAGCTACCATTTAATGAACGCAACATTGACATTATCCCACCCCTAGTTAGCCACGATTGGCTTAAAAAGCCAAACCTAACAATATCTGCCAATTAATTTCCAGCAATATTGCCGTAGGTCTGTGTGGTGCGCTCGTTTTTATCGCTCCGTGTGTAGTAGCCAGTTTAGTCTTGTGGGTTGACAGAAATACTTTCACAATTCAAATGTTAACAGCAAAGTAGGCTTACCTGGCAGAAGTATATCATGAGTAAGTATATCATTTGTATATATTATTTGTAAACTTTGCCATGACATGAGCAGCAGCAGTACAGAACCATCGCTAGACTGGCACATTAGAAGGCACATTCCTCACTTGCTAGATGCGCAATTAAAAAAGGCCCAGATGTGGAATTAAATTTAAAAGATATATTCTGATTTGATTTAAATACTCAGAACATCCAATTTCGTTGTTTCTCCATTAACAATTGTAATTTTAAGTGATTAATAAAAGTGAGAACATAATTTGGGAAAATAGAAAACATCAGATTGTATTGGGCCCCCCTTAGAGTTGTTTATTAACCATTCATTTACCAGGTACATTGACAGAAAACAGTGCACTACTTTCTCTTGTACACCAAGAACCCGGGAAGAGTTACAGGGGAGAGAAGAGAATGTGCCCATTTGATAGCCACCCCAAAAAAAAAAATAATAGTAGCTCACGACATGTTCGATCTTTTAAAAGTAGCTCTCATGCTAGAAAAGGTTGGAGACCCCTGGACTACAGTGATTTAATGGAGATGTGTAAACTATGGCATGCACCAATAAGGGTGCTCCTATAGACATATTTCCTGGCCACGTCAAAAAGTTGTGCGTGCAGTTTCGAATCAGAAAGGGGCTTGTTTATATTATATTCAGATGCAGCGCATGCAAGTTAAACACGTTATCAGATGGTTATCGTCTACAACGTCGCAGATGTCGGAGGATAGCCAGCGAGGCAAGGTAAAATATCACAAATATAAGAATATACAGTGCCTTCAGAAAGTATTCATACCCCTTGACTTATTCCACATTTGTTGTGTTACAGCCTGAATTCACTAAATAGATCCCCCCCACCCCATCCATTTACACACACAATACCCCATAATGACAAAATGAAAACATGTTTAGAAATGTTAGCAAATTTATTGAAAATGAAATCTCATTTACATAAGTATTCACACCCCTGAATCAATACTTTCGTAGAAGCACCTTTGGCAGCGATTACAGTGGTGAGTCTTTCTGGGTAAGTCTAAAGAGCTTTCCACACCTGGATTGTGCAATATTTGCCCATTATTATTTTTAAGGACTTCAAGTCCTTAACAATTACAAGCATACCCATAACATGACGCAACCACCACTATGCTTGAAAATATGGAGAGTGGTACTCACTGTTGAATTGGATTTGTCCCAAACATAGCACTTTATATTCAGGACAAAAAGTGAATTGCTTTGCCACATTTCTTGCAGTATTACTTTAGTGCCTTGTTGAAAATAGGATGCACGTTTTGGAATATTTGTTTTCTGTACAGGTTTCATTATTTTCACTGTCAATTAGGTTAGTATTGTAGAGTAACTACAATGCTGTTGACCCATCATTAGTTCTCCCATCACAGCCATTAAACTCTGTTTTAAAGTCACCATTGGCCTTATGGTGGAATCTCTGAGCGGTTTCCTTCCTCTCCGTCAACAGAGTCAGGAAGGACGCCTGTATCTTTGTAGTGACTGGGTGTATTGATACACCATCCAAAGTGTAATCAATAACTTCACCATGCTCAGAGATTCAATGTCTGATCAATAGATACCCTTCTTTGAAAGGCATTGGAAAACCTCCCTGGTCTTTGTGGTTGAATCTGTGTTTGAAATTCACTGCTCGACTGAAGGGTATAGAGATAAGGTATTCATTCAAAAATAATGTTAACACTACTATTGCTTATTTAGGTTCGCCATTAGAAAAGCAGCTTAACACTTAAACTCAAAACATTTCAGCTTTTAATTTTTTATTAATTTGTAAAAAAATATATAATTTCACTTTGATATTATGGGTTATTGTGTTTAGCCAATGACACAAAATCTGCATTTAATCAATTTAAAATTCAGGCTGGAAAATGTCAAGGGGTGTAAATACCTTTTGAAGGCACTACACTCTATGCTCTTGATTAACCCAGTTCTACCTCATAGTCCATTCAACTCTACAGTTCATTAATAATAATTCACAACAATAGCAATAAGGCAATTCAGGGGTTAGTGGTAGATGGCCAACATATCACGGCTAAGAGCTGTGTCCTAAGAACAGCCCTTAGTCGTGGTATATTGGCCATATACCACACATCCTTGGGCCTTATTGCTTAATCATAGCAGTCAAAACAAGTTAAATCGACATCCATTGATGGAAAATGATCTGGCGAGTTTAATAAGGGCGAATTATCTTTTCTCTTACAACATTCTTAAGGTCACAATAATTATTATTTTGATGGAAAAACAAATTTAGCTTCTTAGAATATGCCGTTACAAATTACGCCGATATTCCTTCTTAATTTGCTCAATAACGCTACGGAAAAAGGGTTTATTGGATAAATGTGGCAACTGTTCTCTTGATGCATACATTTATTGTTTGCTTGACCTGGCAACGCTGGTCCCGACATCAGTGTATAGCTAATTCTGCTACAGGGATTTTTGATGAGAGCATGCACGCGCATCACTTGAACGTGACATTTGCTTGTAATAAATTACTATCTGTTGGCACTTGGCAGTGTTTTCAATTTCAGATACAGTGACACACGCCATACACACGCCACTAACCTGTGCCTGAGATGAGGACGCCTACCCTGGTCCTCTTGCGGGGGACGGTGCTGCTGCTGTCCCCTTGAGACGCTCCGTTCTGCAGGGGCCCCAGGTCTACTACGCAGGGAGAGGGGCCTACACGCAGGCTCTGCTCCAGGTTCCTGATCACCACAGGCTTGGCCCCTTCACAAACAGGCACACACACACACAAAATTCAGTAAAATGACAAAGATGAATACCACCAAGCACTGTGAGTCTTACCTGTGTGTGAGCTCATGCGTGTTTGAACCCATCAATACAAAAATTACATTTAATGTGAACATCTGAAGGGCATTTCCTCATTAACAAGATCGATTCTATACAACATACAGTTAGTTTCCTTATCGGTCTGTGAGTGTACAGAACCCATAATTTCTGAAGCATTGGAATGAGAGTTTCACTACTCATGCTTTATGTCGTCGCTCACCAGGCTGCTTGTGGGCCAGCGAGCCCACGATCCAGGCATCCTCATGGGCTTGGAGCTGCCTCAGGACCCTCTGGGCGTCCGGAAAGGCCACCACCAGCACGGCTCCAAGGCCACAGTTGAAGGTGCGCCCCATTTCCTCTTCGCACAAGCCCCCCTCCTTCTGGAGCCATGAGAACACAGGGGGGATGATCCAACGGGATGCGTCTGGGTGGGACATATAGTGCACACAGAGCAGCTCACACACACACATTCAATATGAAGTAAATACTAACCACTGTTCAGAGCTGACCCCAATTAGTCGACTGGTCGATAGGCTGTTGGTCGACCGAGATTGTTTGTTACTGCTCGACTAAAACAAACATATACACACGCCCATCTCAGTGAACTAATCCATTGCGGAGGCCTAAACTAAAACCCAATTTATGCTTGATCTGAAAACATGGAGGCTCCATATGGAGGGTGTGACGCATTTGCGGAGCCTCCAGATGCATGCATAGGCCAAATCGAGCTCCGTACCGCATCGCCATGCGCCTCCAAACATTTTTAACAATGTGGAGGGCTCTGTATAGCTCCACATTGACGTGATTGGTTGACCGTAGGGGGTACTTCCTGTATAAATGCAAACTCACTTCCTTGACAACAACTCTGCACTGCTCAGCGAAGCATGAATGCCCTGACTTCTGCTGAGGCCATATCACTGTAAATGCTGCATGGCCAATGACCATGCGCCCAGATGCACAATGTACTTCCCTCTCCAGAATGCACTCTCTCCCGCCAACTTGTGCACATTCATTGTTTCATAACTTCATTGTGTTAATTGTTTGCATTTGATTGTTAGTGTATATCAATTCCCCATTACATAAATCATCAGTTGTACATTTACCGTTAACTCCTAATCTACAAATGTTTGTTACTTTGGTTACGGTAATTTATTTTAATGCATTCAATATTATTATTCCAGTCTTCCCGTTCTCATTGTCGGAGTGGACACATTGATTGCAGAGTGCACAACCTATGCTACACTTGTGAGAAACATGTTTTGGTTTATTTCATTCCATTTACAAGTTTTAGACATTGTCTGTGGTCCTCTGTAGCTCAGCTGGTAGAGCATTTATTTTTATTTTTTTTATTTCACCTTTATTTAACCAGGTAAACCAGTTGAGAACAAGTTCTCATTTACAACTGCGACCTGGCCAAGATAAAGCAAAGCAGTGCGATAAAAACAACACAGAGTTACATATGGGGTAAAACAAAACAAAGTCAAAAATACAACAGAAATACATATAATATACAGTGTGCAAATTTAGCAAGTTATGGAGGTAAGGCAATAAAATAGGCTATAGTGCAAAATAATTACAATTTAGTATTAACACTGGAATGATGTGCAAGAGATGATGTGCAAATAGAGATACTGGGGTACAAATGAGCAAAATAAATAACAATATAGGGATGAGGTAGTTGGGCGGGCTAATTTCAGATGGGCTGTGTACAGGTGCAGTGATCGGTAAGGTGCTCTGACAACTGATGCTTAAAGTTAGTGAGGGAGATAAGTGTCTCCAGCTTCAGAGATTTTTGCAATTTGTTCCAGTCATTGGCAGCAGAGAACTGGTAGGAATTGCGGCCAAAGGAGGTGTTGGCTTTGGGGATGACCAGTGAGATATACCCGCTGGAGCGCAGACTACGGGTGGGTGTTGCTATGGTGACCAATGAGCTAAGATAAGGCGGGGATTTGCCTAGCAGTGATTTATAGATGGCCTGGAGCCAGTGGGTTTGGCGACGAATATGTAGTGAGGACCAGCCAACAAGAGCGTACAGGTCACAGTGGTGGGTATTATATGGGGCTTTGGAGACAAAACGGATGGCACTGTGATAGACAACATCCAATTTGCTGAGTAGAATGTTGGAGGCTATTTTGTAAATGACATCGCCGAAGTCAAGGATCGGTAGGATAGTCAGTTTTACGAGGGCATGTTTGGCAGCATGAGTGAAGGAGGCTTTGTTGCGAAATAGGAAACCGATTCTAGATTTAACTTTGGATTGGAGATTCTTAATGTGATTCTGGAAGGAGAGTTTACAGTCTAACCAGACACCTAGATATTTGTAGTTGTCCACATACTCTAGGTCAAACCCGTCTAGAGTAGTGATTCTAGTCGGGTGGGCGGGTGCAAGTAGCGTTCGGTTGAAGAGCATGCATTTAGTTTTACTAGTGTTTAAGAGCAGTTGGAGGCTATTGAAGGAGTGTTGTATGGAATTGAAGCTCGTTTGGAGGTTTGTTAACACAGTGTCCAATGAAGGGCCACATGTATACAAAATGGTGTCGTCTGCGTAGAGGTGGATCTGAGAGTCACCAGCAGCAAGAGCGACGTCATTGATATACACAAAGAAAAGAGTTGGCCCAAGAATTGAACCCTGTGGCACCCCCATAGAGACTGCCATAGGTCCAGACAACAGGCCCTCCGATTTGACACATTGAACTCTATCTGAGAAGTAGTTGGTGAACCAGGCGAGGCAGTCATTTGAGAAACCAAGGCTATTTAGTCTGCCAATAAGAATGCGGTGGTTGACAGAGTCAAAAGCCTTGGCCAGGTCAATGAAAACGGCTGCACAGTACTGTCTATTATCGATCGCGGTTATAATATCGTTTAGGACCTTGAGCGTGGCTGAAGTGCACCCATGACCAGCTCGGAAACCGGATTGCATAGCGGAGAAGGTACGGTGGGATTCGAAATGGTCGGTGATCTGTTTGTTGACTTGGCTTTCAAAAACTTTCGAAAGGCAGGGCAGGATGGATATGGGTCTGTAACAGTTTGGATCTAGAGTGTCACCCCCTTTGAAGAGGTCACCCCCATCTCTGGGGATCTCAGACGTTACGAAAGAGAGGTTGAACAGGCTAGTAATAGGGGTTGCGACAATTTCGGCGGCTAGTTTTAGAAAGAAAGGGTCCAGATTCTCTAGCCCAGATGATTTGTAGGGGTCCAGATTTTGCAGCTCTTTTAGAACATCAGCTGTCTGGATTTGTGTGAAGGAGAAGCGGGGGGGGCATGGGCAAGTTGCAGCGGAGGGTGCAGAGCTGGTGGCCGGGGTAGTGGTAGCCAGGTGGAAAGCATGGCCAGCCGTATCAAAATGCTTGTTGAAATTCTCGATTATTGTAGATTTATCGGTGGTGATAGTGTTTCCTAGCCTCAGTGCAGTGGGCAGCTGGGAGGAAGTGCTCTTATTTTCCATGGACTTTACAGTGTCCCAAAACTTTTTGGAGTTAGTGCTACAGGATGCAAATTTCTGTTTGAAAAAGTAAGCCTTTGCTTTCCTAACTGCTTGTGTATATTGGTTCCTAACTTCCCTGAAAAGTTGCATATCACGGGGGCTATTTGATGCTAATGCAGTACGCCACAGGATGTTTTTGTGCTGGTCAAGGGCAGTCCAGTCTGAGGAGAACCAGGGGCTATATCTGTTCTTAGTTCTGTATTTTTTGAATGGGGCATGTTTATTTAAGATTGAGAGGAAATTACTTTTAAAGAACAACCAGGCATCCTCTACTGACGGAATGAGATCTATATCCATCCAGGATACCTGGGCCAGGTCAATTAGGAAGGCCTGCTCGCTGAAGTGTTTTTGGGAGCGTTTGACAGTGATGAGGGGTGGTCGTTTGACCGCGGACCCGTTACGGACGCAGGCAATAAGGCAGTGACCGCTGAGATCCTGGTTGAAGACAGCGGAGGTGTATTTAGAGGGTAAGTTAGTCAGGATGATATCTATGAGGGTACCCATGTTTACGGATTTAGGGTTGTACCTGGTAGGTTCGTTGATAATTTGTGTGAGATTGAGGGCATCTAGTTTAGATTGTAGGATGGCCGGGGTGTTAAGCATATCCCAATTTCGGTCACCAAGCAGTACGAACTCTGAGGATAGATGGGGGGCAATCAATTCACATATGGTGTCCAGGGCACAGCTAGGGGCTGAGGGGGGTCTGTAGCAAGCGGCAACAGTGAGAGATTTATTTCTGGAAAGGTGGATTTTTAGAAGCAGAAGCTCAAACTGTTTGGGCACAGACCTGGATAGTATGATAGAGCTCTGCAGGCTCTCTACAGTAGATTGCAACTCCACCCCCTTTGGCAGTTCTATCTAGACGGAAAATGTTATAGTTGGGGATGGAAATTTCAGAATTTTTGGTGGCCTTCCTAAGCCAGGATTCAGACACTGCTAGAACATCAGGGTTGGCGGAGTGTGCTAACGCAGTGAATAACTCAAACTTAGGAAGGAGGCTTCTGATATTTATGTGCAGAAAACCAATACTTTTACGGTTACAGAAGTCAACAAATGATAGCTCCTGGGGAGTAGGAGTGATACTGGGGGCTGCAGGGCCTGGGTTAGTCTCTACATCACCAGAGGAACAGAGGAGGACTAGAATAAGGATACGACTAAAGGCTTTAAGAACTGGTCTTCTAGTGCGTTGGGTACATAGAATAAAGGGGGCAGTTCTCCAGGCGTTGTAGAAAAGATTCAGGGCATTATGTACAGAAAAGGATATGGAAGGATATGAGTACAGTTCAGGTAACCCTAAGCGTTGGGTAACAATGAAAGAGATAGCGTCATTGGAGGCATCGATTGAGCCGGTCTCGGCGTGTATGGGGGGAGGAACAAAGGAACTATATGAGGCAGTTTGAGAGGGACTAGGGGTTCTACATTGAAATTGTATAATAAGAACTAACCCAAACAGCAATAGGCAAGGCATAATTGACATGGGAGAGAGGCATAAAGCAGTCACATGTGTTATTAGAGAGAGCTAAGACAACTGGAAATAGCGATAACGTTTGGGCTAAGACTAAACAGAATAAACAGGACAGGGTACCGTGTAAAGGAACAGTCCAGCAGGCATCAGCTGTGCAGCTGAGTGATCATAAGGTCCAGTGAACAGCAATATGGGAGTCCGAGAGCAGTTCAAATTGGTGCTTCAGCACAGCTAGCAGGGAGCACAGTTGTAGTTTGCGTGTGCTAGCGGGCCGGGGCTGGCAGATGGATCTTCGTGGTCGTCGCAACGGGAAGCCTGTTGAAACCACATCAGACTATTTCGTTGGCAAACCAGTCGTGTTGGATCGGCGGGGCTCAGTGTCAACACTAGGAGGTCCCGTCCGGTTGACAGAGAGGTAGATAGCCGGGAGATGGGCCTGAGGCTAGCTCAAGGCTAACTGGTGCTTGCTATAGGGCAATGGTAATCAGCCAACAACAGGTTGCAGCTAGCTAGCTGGTTGTGATGATCCGGCGCTAGGGTCCAGTGATTCCGGCAGAAAGTCCAATAAGCTCTGGGTCGATAGCACGCTGGGTCGATAGCACGCTGTGCAGACTGGCCGACGAATTGTCCAGGCTAGAGCTAGAGCTGGCTGGTGGATAGTGTAGGCCACGGACAATGGTGAAGACGCTAACGGTGACTAATAACAGGTAGCCACCATTTTCAGCTTACGGTTCTTGATGAAAGTTATAAAGAAATAATAGAATCCTTTCCACGTTGGAATGACGCCAGGGTAGTGGGTTCGATCCCTGGGACCACCCATACACACACAAAAAAATTATGTATGCATGCATGACTAAGTCGCTTTGGATAAAGCGTCTGCTAAATGGCATATTATTATTATTCTTTTGTTTGGAGCACTCCTATCAATGTTGAGTAAGGACGCGCACATATAAAGGTCTATAGGCTACCTGGCCTGTGCGCAAATGTAGGGATATAAATGTGCGCATTTGGGGATCTGCTAGTATTTCTGATTGGCTTAACGCACCACCACTAATGACCAGTGGAGCTTCTCAAAGTAATGTTTTCTTCACGTCAAACAGCAAGCAAACAAAGTCGGTTTTCACATCCATTGAGAATTACAATAGTTCCTCAATGTATTACAAAAATCTTTCCAGCTCTCTCCCTTTCAATAACCACTCAGCCTGAAAGGGAAAAATTTAATGCTCCAAACCAATGGAAACGTCATAATATAGGACTACCTAGTTACTTCTAATTAGTTGCGTGACTTGGACTGAAATAGGTCCGATACTCATTTTGGGTGCTGGTACTGTTTATATTTAGGTGCAGGAGCGCCACAATACTTTTGAGTTAAAATTCTATAAGAGGTGCCGGTACTCAGCTCCGGTAAGCTCCTGCCCAAGTCAAGCACTGCTTCTTATCCCTTGCGCAAATAGCCTACAGCTGTGTCTGTCCCAAAATCTGAGGGCCCAGAATATTTTATACAATGTTGCAGGTTCGCTAGGGTAAGCTTCAGGCCAGGCCCAAGTTAATAGATGATACAATGTTTCAAGTTCCTTGCAGACAAGTCATGTGTAGCCAATGTAATTTATAGGATATGTATTTTTTAAATCAGGATATTTTCTACCTGCAATGTTATTTGTTGGCTTTATACATAGTTATATATTTGTACAATGGCAGAATCTGTAAAAGCCAGCAGGAGGGAAATAGTTGGGTCAGGTTATCTAGATCTCTGGCGCCTTTTTTATTTTTATTTAACCAGGTAAGCCAGTTGAGAACAAGTTCTCATTTACAACTGCGACCTGGCCACGATAAAGCAAAGCAGTGCGATAAAAAACAACAGAGTTACATATGGGGTAAACAAAACAAAGAAATGCCTTCGAGGCATCTGTCTTATTTCATCAAAATGGTAAGCCTTAAGCATCAGACAAGCTTGATGCATATAGTTGGTTTTATTAAAACACATACGGTGTGTCTATATGGAAAAATACAAGTTATTGGTCGAAAGAACAGACTACTTTCGGTCAACCAAGATTTCTTTTTTGGTTGGGGACAGCCCTACCACAGTTAGTACAATTCAAAACAGCATCAGGTATCTGATATGGACAACTGTTTCATCCTCATACATTGTTTACCACTACACTTTAAAAACATGGGCAATAAGAGAAGTGTGTGTTTCTCTCTCACCCAGGTCAACGGACAGTTCCTGAGGTAGTACTCGGGGGATGTTCTCCAATAGGCCGCCCCCAGTGATGTGGGCGTAGGCCTTGATGGCGCCGCTGCGCAGGATTGGCAGGAGCAGGCGGCTGTAGATCTTAGTGGGCGTCAGGAGAACCTCGCCTGTCAATCAACATGGGGAAAGACTTTAGACGGGGAAAAGAGACCTCTAGGGGGAATTACTTTAATTATGATACATTGGATTCATAAAGCACTTTTCAAGGACCCAGATAAACCTTACAATAGTACAATTGAACAACAGTACAAAAGATGACCAATAGAGACTGGGATAAGACAGGTAACAGGCAGGAAGATAGCATGAGAGAAGAAAGATTGGGCAGAAAAACACACAGAAATGATCTCTCAAATAAATGTAAGTTTACTCTGTGTAAGAGCTTCTATGATCTCATTAACCTACCCACGGTTTGTCCAGGTTTCCCGAAAGGTGCAGGGGAGCTGTAGGTGACTCCTGCCCTCTCCAGGACCTTCCGGACCAGGCTGAATCCGTTGCTGTGCACCCCCGAGGCGGCAACCCCGATGAGCAGGTCCCCCTCGCAAATGTCCCCCAGCCTGGGTAGCAGGGCGCCCCTCTCCACCGCCCCCACGCAGAACCCTGCCAAGTCGTACTCTCCGGGGCCGTACACACCGGGCATCTCCGCAGTCTCGCCGCCTGGATGAACGAACAGAAAAACGCACACAGTTGTTAACACAAATATATGATCAAACACACATGCATGCAGTTGCAAATGTGCGCACACACACACACACACAATGTAGAACCCAGAAATGGATGGCTGGCTCACGCCCAAGAATACAGATGGTTTCCAGTGTAGCAGCTAAAACCCTACTATGTTGGTTTTCACTACACCCCCAGTATACAGCCAGCATCTCTACTTTCTTACCACCTGGACACACAAAATATAGTGCGCACACACAGCCATCCTTGCATCTTAAGGCTGACATCCGACTGCCCCCCCCCTCACCCAGTAGAGCGCAGCCCGCCAACCCGCAGGCCTCGGCCACGCCCCCGATCACGGCGGAGGCCACGCCCACATCCAGCCGGCCACAGGAGAAGTAGTCCAGGAAGAAGAGAGGCTCCGCCCCCTGGGCCAGCACGTCGTTGACACACATGGCCACCAGGTCCTGTCCCAGGGTGCTGTGCTGCTGGCATGCCTGGGCAATCTAGAGAAGGCAGAGATGAGGGCAGAGGTCAAGTCATGAAGAGATTGTAGGATCTCAATGTCTTTGTGACTCCTAGCATAATCTCTCCTCACCTGCTTAAAACACATTGGCGAAGGAGGTCTAAGAGTAGGGACCTTGGACCTTCTACGCCAATACAGCAGAGGCGAGGAGATGGTATGTGTGGAATCACGGAAAGAGTAATTGATAAACAGCCAAAACATACGCACATGAACCTACATTTCTCTAACTGTGCTAGGCCAAAAAAATTGATACAAAAAGAACGAAAAGCCTGTACTTGGAATATATTGCTCCCTAGCTTTATTCATGCACCAAAACATGCAATGCAGCTGCAATGTCTCATATACCGTTTTTTGTTTTGAGAAGTCATGCCTACCTTGAGCTTGGTCCCTACTCCGTCTGTCCCAGACACCAGGATGGGGTCGATGAAGCCTGCAGCTTTGAGGTCAAAGAGGCCGGCAAAGCCCCCCAGCTCAGCGTTACACCCTGGTGGACAGGAAGGGAATAACAGCAACACTGGTCTTTTACAAAATGAAGAACACATTGGGGAAAAAGTTTAATATACAAAATATTGTATATTTTTTTAAATAATATTCTATCCAGTTACCTTTACATCTGGTTGATGTAAAGGTAACTGGAAAAATGAAGGAAACACCAACATAAAGTGTATTAATAGGGTGCTGTCCCACCACGAGACACCAGAACAGCTTCAATGCACCTTGGCATAGATTCTACAAGTGTCTGGAACTCTATTGGAGGGATGCGACACCATTCTTCCACAAGAAATTCCATCATTGGTGTTTTGTTGATGGTGTTCCCATTAGTGTTGAGATCTGGTGACTGACACATACACACTTTAAACAACCTATGCTCCTTTGAGACCCCTCTATCAAAGTCAATGAGATCCCATGGTAGCCAAATTAATGGGCAAGCAGGCATTTTTTATACATGTCTATAAGCATGATGGATTGTTAATTAACTCAGCAACCACACCTGTATGGAAGCACCTGCTTTCAATATACTTTGTATCCCTCATTTACACGTGTTTCCTTTATTTTGGCAGCTACATGTATGTCTTTTAAACACCAAAATAATTAATTAAATCAATTCATCCATCCGCCCACCCATCCATATGTATAATTGTAGAAAACAACTAATTTATGCTTCCTACAGCAATGTGTTCATAGATCAAAATCGAGGAAACTGTTCCAAATTCTATTTGAGTAAAACTGTGTCTACAGGTACAGTATCTGTTAAAGCCCTGGGCACTACAATACATCACTTACTTTAATTATCCAACACCCAGATAAAGTAGACAAGACAAATAACCTAATTTCTTTCCTCCGGTTCATTTCACAAGGGAAGGAAAATAATTTACCTTCTTGGACCTTCGTAATTAGTTGGATAAGGTGAAACCATGATAGGTTGACTGAGAGACTGCTTTAGTGCAGGGCATGTAATGAAATTCCCAATCCCAAACCGACCCCTAGCACCTTGTCCCTCTAAAAATTGGCTAGGTAGAGGTTTTTTCCATAATGCTTATACCAGTGTTTCCCAGCCATTCCACTTAATTGTTCAATTCCAGTACCAGCACACCTGATTTAACTAATCAGAGGCTTGATGATTAGTTGACCTGAATAGTTCAAAAAGGTGGAATTCGAACAGGCAGGGTACTCAGCGAGATTTGGGAAACTAATCATATATCCAATCTTACACAGATCATTACAAGTGGATAGGTATGAGTTTGGGAAAAGCACTGCAGCTCTCCAGGCTGTCTAGCTAGTAGCTCAGCTGTAGCCGTTCTGATTAAAGGCAATGAGAGGGGGTTGACGCGACTACCTGAGCGAGAGGTGGCCTTGGCCAACGGCTTGATCATGTCCACCAGCCGGTTGCCCGCAGCGATGTCCACTCCGCTGTCCTTATAGGTTAGGCCTCTGCTGGGGGAGGGACACACAGCAAGGGTCAGAGGTTATGGTGAGACGACCAACCAATCAGGCTACAGCTATTTGCCCTCTACCAATGTCAGTGTGACTCAACAGGCTATTGTCTGTCTATGTCAAATCAGGTGGTCCCTCAATCCAGCTTCTACCTCCCATTACCAGATTGAGTTATATCACACTAATGTAAAAAATATATATATACTGTCATGTATAAGAATGTCTTTGGGTAGACTACCTACAAATGTTTCTCTGTCCAAAGTCCATTGACCCATTCTTATCAAGGGGTACAAATCATGAGTCGTGCTAGCTAGGCCAACCTACAATTTAATGCAGATTACCTTCAGCCAATGCTTACGCCAATCCAACATAAATAACTAGGAAAAAATTCAAAATATGAAAACTAAAAGTCAAGACTGGAACTCTACACAGTAGCAGTATACAGAATGAAATGTCACTAGACAATCTCTACTGGAATGTGAGCGTTCATAGTAGGTTCATACTAAATGCACTGTTTCTAGGCCAAATCTACATGTAAACAACCGACAGACACCGAGGTAGACCTTGTCTAGGGTTACCCAATAGCCCCTCCTGTCAATATGTACTCTAATAAACAAAATATAGGGTTCTAACCTGACGATGGTCAAACTATTACAGTGAAATTATGAATGAGGAGTGTTTAGGATGCCGAAAGTCCTTTATCTGTGTGTGTGTGTGTGTTCAGTGTTAATCAGTGTTCAGTTTGTGTGTGTTTAGTGTGTCCACCCTGTCCCCTCTCACACACACCTGTGCTGGGTGAGGTGGGCGATGGCTCGGTGGCCGATGTCACGTCGGTACACGGCTCCCGGGAACCCTACGGCGGCCACGCCCCGATTGGCTGCGTGCAGGGCCATCTCCAGGGACGACCTAACAGCGGTGACAGTGAGGACACGGCCCCCGCTGGAGACCACGCCACCTTCCTTCAGCGCCGTTCCGGCGTGGAACACCTGTACCCCTGTCTCCTCCACCTGAGACAGACCTGAGAGAGTCAGAGTCGAGAGTGAGTATTATAGGGAGCGTATTAGAGGGAGTGATAGAGAGAGATGGAGGGAGGGAGGATATGAGATGGAGATAAAAATGAGTCCCTACTCTCCCCCTACTTTAATCAGTTTCCACCAATTAGCGGCAGATTTTCATGCGAATATTCTAAAATCTGCATAAAAACAAAACGCACATTTTCCCACCAGAGATGCATTTCCATCAAATTGACTTGTTGCAGGTAATAATAATAATAATAATAATAATAATAATAATAATAATAACAAGCCATTTCGCAGACGCTTTTATCCAAAGCGACTGACAGTCATGTGTGCATACATTTTTACGTATGGGTGGACCCGGGGATCGAACCCACTACCCTGGCGTTACAACCGCCATGCTCTACCAATTGAGCTACAGAGGACCTGTGCGTGATGTACTGCACATTAAAAAAACGTATACGGTTATATTCCCATGTACTGAATAAAACATACAAGTTAAATGGGTTTCCATTGCATTTTCAACTCTATTGATGGTTTTGTCACAAAATAAATGGCGTTATATCGCGAGTGTGCCCACTCTGGTCTTGGCACGTGCACTCTTTATAGAACGGCCCGCAGATACAGTGGGGGGGGGGTATAACCTACAAGAGATTATTGTGGACCCCACATTTTTTGGGGGGCCAAACAGCAGCCAAGCATCAATTATCATGTCACCCTGTGAAGTTCATAACTTATTTCATCTGTAGCCATTACAGGGGTTTCCAAACTTTTTCACTCGGGGCCCCCTTCCAGCATTACAACAAGATCTCTGGGCTAAATAAACATAATAAAAATACATTCGCTGACATGGGCTAGTTGATCTGTACATTTCTTACAATTTATAAATAGCTCTAAGGTATACAATGACTAACATGACAAGAGGAACTGATGATGCATTACCCAATTTCCAAATTGCACCTTGTGCATTCTACTATTACAACTTTCAAGAGTAAGTTTAAAGCCGGACTGAGTTCCTCGCGCCCCAGTTTGGGAACCACTGGCCTAATAAAAACTGCATGCTTTCCGAGTCGTAGTGGGATGACCACACACACACCATATCACAAAGTTTACTTCGATATGATGGTTATTATATCGATATTTGCGCATAAAAGCGTTTCCACCACCATTTCTCGTATAATAAATTTTACCGACACAAAAATATCCCACCTCGTTGGCAAAACAAAATACGCTACACATTTGGAAAGTTTACCAACAAATGTGTTGTTTCCATCAGGCCTCTCATGACATTTTTTATCCAACATGTACTTTACTCACATAAAAAGGTTGGATGAAAACCTGGTTAATGTTATGTAATTAGTTGATAGGTCGGTTGTTCAGTGTCGGTTGCGACTGACAGCAGATCTGTTCCAAACATGGGAATATTCACTAGGAATCAAACGAAAGAACACTGAGGCAAACGGAATGAAATGTGGAGGGACCTACCAGAATTTGTCCAATGGAAACTTATTTTAGTTGCAAAACATTTTGCTACGGTGTTTGACTAATGAATACACCCCAGGCAAGTAGAGCGTGGACAGAAGCGTACCTACCTGTGATTGCAACACCTTTCTTATAGGAGCCGGGGTAGCCGGGGCTGGCCATGACCACAGTGACTGCAGAGCTGTCCTGGTGCCACACAGTGGTGCTGGATGCTAACTTCCCCTGCATGGTGCTCTGGAGCACCTCGTACAGGTCACTCTTCAGCAAGGGCATCAGCACCTAGAACAGGGTCACGTTCAGTGCGAAGAAAATCTTTTGATTCAGAGTGGGGATGTAATACTGGAATGTCCATTTGCACACTGCAAAATGTTTTGGTAAGGTTTGCCCAACTGAACATGATTCAGGCAAGATCGGAATTGTCCTAATAGGCACAGATCCAGGACCAGTTCATCCTCCATTAATCTTAACCTTACCCATTAGTGGAGTGCAATTGCAAAACTTGCCTTATCAGCTCTATGATGATAAAATAGAGCAGAGACGTACCAATAACACATGCTCACACACACAGTTGACAAACCTGACACTCTGGGTCGCCGAAGCGACAGTTGAACTCCAGGACCTTGGGCCCCTGCTTGGTCAACATCAGCCCAGCGTACAGCACACCTGAAAAAGGATGACGACAGGTAAACGAGCAAGTCAGACACAAATAAACAACAGAAAGAGGGACCCAATTTTGCACCCCTTTCATTTCCACTCCACACAATAACCAGTGTGCTGCATGCAGTTCATTACTTACCCACATAGGGGGCACCCTCCTCCTTCATGCCATCCACAGTCTTCTGGAGGACAGTCTCTCTGATCTTCTGCAACAGCTCCTGAGACACCTGGACACAGACAGTGAGGACAAACAGGTGGACAAGCAATAGCAGGTGGTGGACAGACAATAGCAGGTTGTGCACAGAGAGAGACTACATACAAGTCCTACACATTCTGAGCAACGTGAGACAACGGTCGGTAGTTGTCAAGAGTGTGTGTGGGCGTGTGTACCTGCGGGGTGGGGCAGTAGGCCCCCATGCCGCCCGTGTTGGGGCCCAGATCCCCGTCCTGCAGGCGTTTGTGGTCCTGGGCAGGGGGCATGGGGGACACAGTGCAGCCATCACTGAAACACAGACACTACACGGGAGAAGAGAAAGAGCAAGTAGTTAGTAAATGCCAATAATGGAACCACATATTGAATTGTCAGGTAGTGAGCAAAATAACCATAACATTTTAAATAGGAAAAGCACATTATCCAATGTATTCTTTGCACAGATCTGTGCTATTTTGCGTGACAAATGTTTTTTGCCCACTATGTAAGAAAAAGAAAGAGGACCAGACACTCACAGACACTTCCTCTCCCTCCAGAAGTTCCTCCACCACCACAGTCTCCCCGGCAGAGCCGAATGCCTTGTCCTGCAACACACACAAACACAGGCATGCACACCTTCGCTTTAAAATGGGAGCTGGATTTGTAGAGTCAAGACGAGAGATCAAATCAAAATGTTATTTGTTACACGCACCGAATACAACTGATGTAGAAATGCTTGCTAACGAGCCCTTCCCAACTATGCAGAGTAAAACATTTTAAATGGTAACAAGAGAAATCAAATAAAGTACACAAGAATGGAGCTATATACAGGGAGAACCAGTATCAGATCAATGTGCAGAGGCACAAGGTATTTGAAGTAGATATGTACATGAAGTCAGGGTAAAGTGACTAGGCATCTGGATAGGAAATAAGAGTAAAATAAAAAAACAGAGTAGCAGCAACAAATGAGTGTAAAAGTGTGCGTTGTGTCAACATGTGTTGGTTGTGTGGGAGTGTCAATGTAGTGTGTGTGAGATTGAGTGTGTATATAAACTCAGCTAAAAAAGAAACGTCCCTTTTTCAGGACCCTGTCTTTCAAAGATAATTCGTAAAAATCTAAATAACTTCACAGATCTTCTTGTAAAGAGTTTAAACACTGTTTAGGGTCTAAACACATGCTTGTTCAATGAACCATAAACAATTAATGAATATGCACCTGTGGAATGGTCGTTAAGACACTAACAGCTTACAGACGGTAGGCAATTAAGGTCACAGTTATGAAAACTTAGGACACTAAAGAAGCCTTTCTACTGACTCTGAAAAACACCAAAAGAAAGATGCCCAGGGTCCCTGCTCATTTGTGTGAACGTGCCTTAGGCATGCTGCAAGGAGGCATGAGGACTGCAGATGTGGCCAGGGCAATAAATTGCAATGTCCGTACTGTGAGACGCCTAAGACAGCGCCACAGGGAGACAGGACGGGCAGCTGATTGTCCTCGCAGTGGCAGACCACGTGTAACAACACCTGCACAGGATCGGTACATCCGAACATCACACATGCGGGACAGGTACAGGATGGCAACAACAACAACTGCCCGAGTTACACCAGGAACGCACAATCCCTCCATCAGTGCTCAGACTGTCGGCAATAGGCTGAGAGAGGCTGGACTGAGGGCTTGTAGGCCTGTTGTAAGGCAGGTCCTCACCAGACATCACCGGCAACAACGTCGCCTATGGGCACAAACCCACCGTCGCTGGACCAGACAGGACTGGCAAAAAGTGCTCTTCACTGACGAGTCGCGGTATTGTCTCACCAGGGGTGATGGTTGGAATCGCGTTTATCGTCGAAGGAATGAGCGTTACACCGAGGCCTGTACTCTGGAGCGGGATCGATTTGGAGGTGGAGGGTCCGTCATGGTCTGGGGCGGTGTGTCACAGCTTCGTCGGACTGAGCTTGTCGTCACTGCAGGCAATCTCAACGCTGTGCGTTACAGGGAAGACATCCTCCTCCCTCTTGTGGTACCCTTCCTGCAGGCTCATCATGACATGACCCTCCAGCATGTCAATGCCACCAGCCATACTTCTCGTTCTGTGCGTGAATGTCAGTGTTCTGCCATGGCCAGCGAAGAGCCCGGATTTCAATCCCATTGAGCACGTCTGGGACCTGTTGGATCGGAGGGTGAGGGCTAGGGCCATTCCCCCTAGAAATGTCCGGGAACTTGCAGGTGCCTTGGTGGAAGAGTGGGGTAACATCTCACAGCAATAACTGGCAAATCTGGTGCAGTCCATGAGGAGGTTATGCACTGCAGTACTTCATGCAGCTGGTGGCCACAACAGATACTGACTCCCCCTTGTTTCAGGGACACATTATTCAATTTCTGTTAATCACGTCTGTGGAACTTGTTCAGTTTGTCTCAGTTGTTGATTCTTATGTTCATACAAATATTTACACGTTAAGTTTGCTGAAAATAAACGCAGCTGACAGTGAGAGGACGTTTATTTTTTGCTGAGTGTATATACAGTTGAAGTCGGAAGTTTACATACACTTAGGTTGGAGTCATTAAAACTCGTTTTTCAACCACTCCACAAATTTCTTGTTAACAAACTATAGTTTTGGCAAGTCGGTTAGGACATCTATTTTGTGCATGACAAGTAATTTTTCCAACAATTGTTTGTTTACAGACAGATTATTTCACTGTATCACAATTCCAATAGGTCAGAAGTTTACATACACTAAGTTGACTGTGCCTTTAAACAGCTTGGAAAATTCCAGAAAATGATGTCATGGCTTTAAAAGCTTCTGATTGACTCAAATTATGTAAATTAGCCTATTGGAGGTGTACCTGTGGATGTATTTCAAGGCCTACCTTCAAACTCAGTGCCTCTTTGCTTGACATCATGGGAAAATCAAAATAAATCAGCCAAGACCTCAGAAAAATAATTGTAGACCTCCACAAGTCTGGTTAATCCTTGGGAGCAATTTCCAAATGCCTGAATGTACCACATTCATCTGTACAAACAATAGTACGCAAGTATAAACACCATGGGACCGCGCAGCCGTCATACTGCTCAGGAAGGAGATGCGTTCGGTCTCCTTGAGATGAACGTACTTTGGTGCGAAAAGTGCAAATCAATCCCAGAACAACAGCAAAGGACCTTGTGAAGATGCTGGAGGAAACAGGAACAAAAGTATATACATCCACAGTAAAACGAGTCCTATATCGATATAACCTGAAAGGCCGATCAGCAAGGAAGAAGCCACTGCTCCAAAACCGGCATTAAAAAGCCAGACTACGGTCTGCAACTGCACATGGGGAAAAATATCGTACTTTTTGGAGAATTGTCGTCTGGTCTGATTAAACTAAATGTTTTGGCCATAACGACCATCATTATGTTTGGAGGAAAAAGGGGGTTGCTTGCAAGCCGAAGAACACCATCCCAACCGTGAAGCACGGGGGTGGCAGCATCATGCTGTGGGGATGCTTTGCTGCAGGAGGGACTGGTGCACTTCACAAAATAGATGGCATCATGAGGAAGGAAAATTATGTGGATATATTGAAGCAACATCTCCAGACATCAGTCAGGAAGTTAAAGCTTGGTCGCAAATGGGTCTTCCAAATGGACAATGACCCCAAGCATACTTCTAAAGTTGTGGCAAAATGGCTTAAGGACAGAGTGGCAATCAAAAAGCCCTGACCTCACTCCTATAGAAACTTTGTGGGCAGAACTGAAAAAGCGTGTGCGCGCAAGGAGGCCTACAAACCTGACTAAGTTACACCAGCTCTGTCAGGAGGAATGGGCCAAAATTCACCCAACTTATTGTGGGAAGCTTGTGGAAGGCTACCCGAAACATTTGACCCAAGTTAAACAATTTAAAGGCAATGCTACCAAATACTAATTGAGTGTATGTCAACTTCTGACCCACTGGGAATTGGATAAAATAAATAAAACCTGAAATAAATCATTCTCTCTACTACTATTCTGACATTTCACATTATTAAAATAAAGTGGTGATCCTAACTGACCTAAGACAGGGAATTTTTACTAGGATTAACATTTACATTTGACATTTTAGTCATTTAACAGACGCTCTTATCCAGAGCGACTTACAGTTAGTGAATACATATTTCTTTTTTTTTTTATACTGGCCCCCCCGTGGGAATCGAACCCACAACCCTGGCGTTGCAAACACCATGCTCTATCAACTGAGCTACATCCCTGCCGGCCATTCCCTCCCCTACCCTGGACGACGCTGGGCCAATTGTGCGCCGCCCATTAAATTTTAGGAATTGTGAAAAACTTAGTTTAAATGTATTTGGCTATGGTGTATGTAAACTTCCGACTTCAACTGTGTGTGTGTGTGTGTGTGTGTGTGTATATTATACTACAGTTCAAGAGTTTGGGGTCACTTAGAAATGACCTTGTTTTTGAAAGAAAAAAAAGAAAAAGGTCCATTAAAATAACATCAAATTGATCACAAATACAGTGTAGACATTGTTAATGTTGTAATTGGCTATTGTAGCTGGAAACGGCAGATTTCTTTATGGAATATCTACATGGGCCCATTATCAGCAACCATCAGTCCTGTGTTCCAATGGCACAGTGTTTGCTAATCCAAGTTTATCATTTTAAAAAGGCTAATTGATCATTAGAAAACCCTTTTGCAATTATGTTAGCACAGCTGAAAACTGTTGTGCTGATTAAAGAAGCAATACAACTGGCCTTCTTGAGACTAGTTGAGTATCTGGAGCATCAGCAATTGTGGGTTTGATTAAAGGCTCAAAATGGCCAGAAACAAATAGCTTTCTGAAACTCGTCAATCTATTCTTGTTCTGAGAAATGAAGGCTATTCCATGCGAGAAATTGCCAAGAAACTGAAGATCTCGTACAACGCTGTGTACTACTCCCTTCACAGAACAGCGCAAACTGGCTCTAACCAGACTAGAAAGAGGAGTGGGAGGCCCCGGTGCACAACTGAGCAAGAGGACAAATACATTAGTGTCTAGTTTGAGAAACAGACTCCTCACAGGTCCTCAACTGGCAGCTTCAATAAATAGTACCCGTCTCAACATCAACAGTGAAGAGGTGACTCCGGGATGCTGACCTTCTAGGCAGAGTTGCAAAGAAAAAGCCATATCTCAGACTGGGCAATAAAAGAAAAGATTAAGATGGGCAGTCTGAGATATGGCTTTTTCTTGGATGAGCAAACACAACGTGCCATTGGAACACAGGACTGATGGTTGCTGATAATGGGCCTCTGTACGCCTATGTAGATATTCAATAAAATAATTAAAAAATATATAAAAAAAAGCCGTTTCCAGCTACAATAGCCATTTACAACATTAACAATGTAGTGTACAATGGTAGTGTATTTAGTCTAGTGAGTGTGCGTAAGCGATACATCTCTCCCAAAAGAGCAACATTCAAGGCCAAGCCCACAGATACCATTTTGGTGACAATCAAAAGAGAAGAATAGACTGTGGTATTCTGTCAGTACAGGAGCTCAGAGAGGAGGATAAATAAGCCAACCAGAAAGCGGAAAGAGACTGGTAGTAGCTAGGGATTGGCATTTGAAATTATTTCACTATTCTAATATCATGATTTTTTTGAGGGGGGGAGGGGGGAATATCCGGATAGTCCCCAAAAAATATATAATAGCCTAATCGCTATTTGAAGTGGGGGGGAAAAGCATACGGTTGTCAGGGCTGACTGGAGGGCTAAATGCACAACCCATAGCCCATGAGGGAGAAAAATAGCTTGAAAATAAAACAACTTTGTGCGTCCTCAGAACTGTAAGCTACATTTACAGTGTGCAACTGAAAACAATACAAAGTCTAAGCCACGTGACGTCTGAAGCAGCCGTAGCTCAGTAAGCTACATAAACACTACATTCTAAAAAAAAATGTTTTACAAGAATTAAGCATTTCAAATGTCATGGTATATTCTTGTGTGGCACAATGTAACATGTCCATGTTACACTGAGCAAAAATATAAAAGCAACATGTAAAGTGTTGGTCCCATGTTTGATGAGACATTTTCCAGACGCACAAAAATCATATTTCTTTAAAATGTTTTGTACAAATTTGTTTACATCACTGTTAGTGAACATTTCTCCTTTGCCACTATAATCCACCCACCTGACAGGTGTGGCATATCAAGAAGCTGATTAAAACAGCATGATCATTACACAGATGCACCTTGTGCTGGGGACAATAAAAGGCCACTTTAAAATGTGCCGTTTTGTCACACAACACAATGCCACAAACGTCTCAAGTTGACGGACCGTGCAATTGGCATGCTGACTGCAGGAAAGTCCACCAGAGCTGTTGCCAGAGAATTGAATGTTCATTTCTCTACCATAAAACTTCCTCCAACGTCGTTTTAGAGAATTTAGCAGTACGTCCAACCGGCCTCAATAGTGCAGACCACTTGTAACCACGCCAAGCCCAGGACCTCCACATCCGGCTACTTCACCTGCGGATCGTCTGAGGGGAGGTGGGTGCTGAGGAGTATTTCTGTCTGTAATAAAGCCCTTTTGTGGGGGAAAAGAAAAGCATTCTGATTGGCTGGGCCTGGCTCCAAGGCCCACCCATGGCTGCACCCCTGCCCAGTCATGTGATCTATAGATTAGGACCTAATGAATTTCAGATTTCCTTATATGAACTGTAACTCAGTAAAACCTTTGAAATTGTTGCATGTTGCGTTTATATTTTTGTTCAGTATAATTTAAGGCCGGGGCTACGAATACAGTTTTGACCCCCGCCCCTCTGGAAACGTCTTTCTCAAATCTAAGGATCCGAATCATGTTCTGTCCATGTGTTATTTTACACACACTCACATTTTGCTCTTTACTCACCCTCTTCTGAACCCTCAACCAATTTGATGATGTAGACTCTCTCTGCCTCATTTTTGAACAGCTGCAATTTGAAAGAACATTCCAAAAATTCTGTATGTATGAAGGATACAACCTTCTGTCTGTCTGTAATGCCTATTGCCGTAGCACAAGCAAGATGCAGTCCACACATTGCATTAAGCAAAAACAATTACCGTTGTGTGATGTAATCTTTATAGTTATGCTGCCATATAGCCAGCAGTCTGCCTCCTGTTTAGCCAATGTTTGCAATGATGAAAAAAAGAACATTAAATCGCTATTGAATGCCTGTCTGTGTCTTGCTTGTTTGATATGTTGTGTAGGCTACATATAGATTGCCTAAATAGCTGCATGTAACTCCCCTCCTGAAAAAACAACATGAAATAGCTAGACAACCCGTTTGTGTCGTGCTTATGTTTGCAATAGCCTAGGCTACTGTCACAACAGACAACTACGTTTATTCAAACTATTTTGCGTACAAGCGGCAGCGGAGTCACAGAGTGACTGAACAGCAGATGAAAGGAGGTAGGCTAGTGGATCCCGCATGTGCAGAAATCTCCGTATTTTTAGCAACAGCAAGTCGGGTTTCAGAAAATCCGTAACTGCAGCCACTCCATTAATTTAAACAGACAAAGCTTGTTCATTGTTCAATAGGATCAACAACAAAAACATTATGACCACGGCAGAGCAAAATTTTAAAAAGGTTTGGAACCACTGCCCTAGGTACCCTTTGAAAGACATTAGATATGTGCCATATTGCTTATTCCAATGCAACCCTTTCTGATCCACTATCTGTGAGTGCCCACAGATACAGCATACCCTCTCCGAATCCTAGCATGCACTAATAGGGTGGGAAATGCAAAACTGACTTTGGGTCACTTTGAAACTATACCTTCATTATGTCCAGCACAGCCTGGCAGGCCTCCTCCTGGTCCTTGGCAACAATGACACCCTTCCCTGCAGCCAGGCCACTGGCCTTCACCACCAGAGCAGGAAAACTGGCCCTGGTGTCAACACAGGGGTCAGGGGTTAAAGGTCAGAGAGCCGCAAAGGCAGGGTCAATTCTATTTCAATTCAGGAGATGGGTAGAAATTCATCTCACAAATGACACATTGTTGAGATGACACACAGCGAGCAGACTCAAACTGGGGACAGACTACCTGGACTTGTCCAATAAGAAACACTGTTTTCCGTTGCAAATCATTTTCCTATGGTGTGCCCTAATGAACTCATATCTCTCCAACACCCCCACCCCGGTACTGACGTGCGGATGTAGCTGCAGGCCTCCTGGGGGTCGGTGAAGGAGCACCAGCGGGCTGTGGGGATGCCGTGACGGTCCATAAAGGCCTTGGAGAAACTCTTACTGGCCTCCAGCTGGGCAGCCTTCGCTGAGGGGCCGAAACACGGGACCCCCGCCGCTTGCAGGTCATCTACCATGCCTAAGAGAGGGGGGGCAGATGAGATGGGAACGAAAGCGAGCGGATGAATGGGGATGGGAAAGAGGGAGGGAGGGACCAGAGAAAAATGGGAGGAAAGGAAAAGCATTATATTTGCAGTGCAGTCATAATTATATATATTTTTTACACCTTTATTTATCCAGGTGAGTCAATTAAGAACAAATTCTTATTTACAATGACGGCCTGGCCAACTTGGCATTTCCATTGTACCTGTACTGTTTCAGATGGCTGAATATGAAATGGGGAAGATAAGGATGTGTGCCACTCACCTGCTGCCAGAGGCACCTCAGGCCCTACCACCACCAGCCCCACGCTATGCTCCTTACAGAACTGAGCCAGAATAGAGTGGTTACTCACAGACACCTCTGTGCAGAGGGGGGGGGGGGGGGGGGGGGGGGAGAAAGACGCACACAAATTTCAGATGCAACGGAGTGGCTAAGAGTTTTTTTTTTTTTTTGATCACCTGACATGACCAGGAATCGTATGATCATGAAATGCGATCTCCAACTTCTCACCAGAGTTGGAGATCTTTCCACAGTTGGTGGTCCCAGCGTTCCCCGGTGCCACCAGGACCTGCTGGATGTGTGGCGACTGTGCCAGCTTCCACGCCAGGGTGTGTTCCCGCCCACCACTGCCAATCACCAGCACTCGCTCTGCCATGGCAACTGAATTACAGGTAGAAGGAAGAACCAATCACACAACATACACAACACATCTTTTCACTCCCTCCTCTCTACATTTTCTTCATCTGTTTCTGCTGCTAAGGCCACTTTCTACCACTCTAAATTCCAAGCATCTGCCTCTAACCCTAGGAAGCTCTTTGCCACATTTTCCTCCCTCCTGAATCCTCCCCCTCCCCACCCCACCCTCCTCTCTCTCTGTGGATGACTTCGTCAACCACTTTGAAAAGAAGGTTGACGACATTCGATCCTCGTTTGTTAAGTCTAATGACACTGCTGGTCCTACTCACACTGCCCTACCCTATGCTTTGACTTCTTTCTCCCCTCTCTCTCCAGATAAAATCCTGCGACTTGTGACTGCAGGCCGCCCAACAACCTGCCCGCTTGACCCCATCCCCTCCTCTCTTCTCCAGACCATCTCCGGTGACCTTCTCCCCTACCTCACCTCGCTGATCAACTCATCCTTGACCGCTGGCCATGTCCCTTCAGTCTTCAAGAGAGCGAGAGTTGCTCCCCTTCTCAAGAAACCAACACTCGATCCCACTGATGTCAACAACTACAGACCAGTATCCCTTCTTTCTTTTCTTTCCAAAACTATTGAGCGTGCCGTCTTTAGCCAACTCTCTTGCTATCTCTCTCAGAATGACCTTCTTGATCCAAACCAGTCAGGTTTCAGGACTGGTCATTCAACTGAGACTGCTCTTCTCTGTGTCACGGAGGCTCTCCGCACTGCTAAAGCTAACTCTCTCTCCTCTGCTCTTGTCCTTCTAGACCTGTCTGCTGCCTTTGATACTGTGAACCATCAGATCCTCCTCTCCACCCTCTCCGAGCTGGGCATCTCCGGCGCGGCTCACTCCTGGATTGCGTCCTACCTGACCGGTCGCTCCTACCAAGTGGCGTGGCGAGAAGCTGTCTCCGCACCACGTGCTCTCACCACTGGTGTCCCCCAGGGCTCAGTTCTAGGCCCTCTCCTTTTCTCCCTATACACCAAGTCACTTGGCTCTGTCATATCCTCACATGGCCTCTCCTATCATTGCTACGCTGACGATACACAACTAATCTTCTCCTTTCCCCCTTCTGATAACCAGGTGGCGAATCGCATCTCTGCATGTCTGGCAGACATATCAGTATGGATGACGGATCACCACCTCAAGCTGAACCCTGGCAAGACGGAGCTGCTCTTCCATGATCTCGCCATCACGGTTGACAACTCCGCTGTGTCCTCCTCCCAGAGTGCGAAGAGCCTAGGCGTGACCCTGGACAACACCCTGTCGTTCTCCGCCAACATCAAGGCGGTGACCCGCTCCTGCAGGTTCATGCTCTACAACATTCGGAGAGTACGACCCTGCCTTACACAGGAAGCGGCACAGGTCCTAATCCAGGCACTTGTCATCTCCCGTCTGGACTACTGCAACTCACTGTTGGCTGGCCTCCCTGCCTGTGCCATTAAACCCCTACAACTCATCCAGAATGCCGCAGCCCGTCTGGTGTTCAACCTTCCCAAGTTCTCTCACGTCACCCCCCTCCTCCGCACACTCCACTGGCTTCCAGTTGAAGCTCGCATCCGCTACAAGACCATGGTGCTTGCCTATGGAGCAGTGAGGGGAACGGCACCTCTGTACCGTCGGGCTCTGATCAGTCCCTACACCCAAACGAGGGCATTGTGTTCATCCACCTCTGGCCTGCTGGCTCCCCTTCCTCAAAACTGTTCGCTGCTCTGGCACCCCAATGGTGGAACAAGCTCCCTCACGACGCCAGGACAGCGGAGTCACTCACCACCTTCCGGAGACATTTGAAACCCCACCTCTTTAAGGAATACCTGGGATAGGATAAAGTAATCCTTCTACCCCCCCTCCCCCCCCAAAAAAAAAAATTGTAAAGTGGTTATCCCACTGGCTATAGGGTGAACGCACCAATTGGTGAGTCGCTCTGGATAAGAGCGTCTGCTAAATGACGTAAATGTGCCCTTGAGCAAGGCACTTAACCCTAATTGCTCCTGTAAGTCGCTCTGGATAAGAGCGTCTGCTAAATGACTAAAATGTAAATGTAAATGTAATACACAAATGATCGAATCACCGAACCAGGGTGGTGCTCAGTAAGACACAACATCATGGAACTTTCAGATATAAATATATTCTGTAGAACAGAAATACTTCTCTGTCATGTAGAATAAAAGAAACGTGTCAGCTCAATACAATACATTTCTATCTGCAACCTTCAGAACATTGCACCCTACTGAATTCAATCCAGGTTAGTCTCTGGGCACTAACCGCGACAGTAAATAAAACAGTTTCTCAAATTACTTTAATTTATAATCCATAAAGGAAGCCATTTAATTGCATGTGAAAATTGACCTATGGTGCAGGGAGTCAGAAAATGAGGATCTTCCCCAAGGCCTCATCATCAGGCTGCTGTGAAAGATTGGTGACCTTTTGCTGGGGCCTAGCACTTAAATCACCTATTCATATGTCACATTGGTAGGGACACTGCCACCCATAAAAAACTGTCTCCAATTAGTTGTCATTGTCCAAGAGCCCATTCTGTGTAGGGACCCGTTAAAGACGATGCTTCCTTTGCGTAAAAAACATTTTAAGCGACACATGATGTAGCGGTGTGTTAATGACAGTAGAAATAGGTTGGGGGGACAAAAATTGTACAACCCCTTGAATACTGTATGCGTTTAATTTGCCTCAGAAAGACGTTGTACATAAGGGATGGGCAGTGGGCAGCCCTAGGGCCTCGGATCAATTTCCAAAATTGGGAACTATGTCGGGGTCTCAACTTACTGTTGCGAGTTAGAGTAGTAGAATACACAAGGTGCAATTTCAACATTTGGTTATGGATCAGCACTTTTTCTTCTAACATCAATCACTGATAGTCAATTAGGGATTGCTAAATTAGCTGGCCGCTAGCATATCTCAACTTGTTATCATGGTCCAATTAACGGCTGAGGGGGGGTGGGGGGGGGGGGGGGGGTGGGTAGGAGGGATGTAGGTACCCCACCTCTTTAAGGAATACCTGGGATAGGATAAAGTAATCCTTCTACCCCCCCACTTTACAAAAACATTTGTAAAGTTGTTATCCCACTGGCTATAGGGTGAACGCACCAATTGGTAAGTCGCTCTGGATAAGAGCGTCTGCTAAATGACGTAAATGTGCCCTTGAGCAAGGCACTTAACCCTAATTGCTCCTGTAAGTCGCTCTGGATAAGAGCGTCTGCTAAATGACTAAAATGTAAAATGTAGGTATGCAGACCCTCAAGCAACTGTGCCCCTGATTATGAGTTCATATTTTTTGTGGCCCCCACCCGCATCAAAGTTCGCTATCACTGTTGTAGATGGCTTATATTTGGGTTGAAGAAGTGATGGGTATGCCTTTGCCCCAATCAATACTCCCCACAACACAAACAAACCAAGGGGTCAGAGTTTAAACCAGTCCTATCTCCCATTTTACCCAGTTGCCAAACTTTATCGAACGTTGCAGATAGAAATGCCATGAATAGAGCCTATGTGATTTCTTATTCTACATATCAGAGGCATGTTTGATCTACTTAGCCTATTTCTATCTGAATGTTCAACCCTGTTGAATGCGCCCCTGGATGGTCATGGTTCGAAGGGATCAGTTGTCAAATTAACATCAGATTTTAATTTTCATGGCAGGTTAGGAGAACTTAAGCAGCAGGCTATGATAATTAACGTTGCAGGTCAGGATAATTTGGTTAAAAACACATTTTTACGTTAATTTGACAAAAGCTGGATCCCTTCTAGCCATGACCCCCCTGGAATGCCCTATAAGCCCACTGATACAATTCCTGAGGAGTATGTACCGTATCTAGGTTACATCAGCAGACTATCAAATATGTGCTTTTCCATACAACGCAATAGATAATGTGAGTAGCACGATGCGCGTGGTTTCCAATTAGTCGACTCGCTCCCTTTGATTGGAATCACTCACTCATGTGACTCACGAGGCAATGGGACTATTAATTTACAGAGGACAGAACTTTTGAAGAGATAATTTGCTCAAATGTACAAATGATGTTTTTAGCACAATTGATGCAATCAGTCCTAAAAACACAGGGTGGCAACGAGCAATTTTGTTACTAAGTTTGCTGACCAGTGATGGCAGTATGAAAAATGTATGCACTCACTAAGTGTAAATCGCTCTGGATATACAAAAAAATTATAATGATCCCACTGGTTACAATGTAACAAATGTGTGTGAAATAGCTCCACAAGCAAAGTTAAACTACATAGTTAGCTAGCTACAACTGTAGCCAACTAGTTACAGCTTTTGAGTTCAGCCACACTCACTGTCATCGTTTGCTAACAAGTTGTGGTCCTCTGTAGCTCAATTGGTAGAGCATTGCGCTTGTAACGCCAAGATAGTGGGTTCGATCCCCGGGACCACCCATTCTTAAAAACGTATGCACACATGACTAAGTCGCTTTGGATAAACGCGTCTGCTAAATGGCATATTTTTAAGTTCATTGACGTATCTATATATTAGCAGCCACATGCAAAAATAGTAACAAACAAAAATCATCCTCTTTCGAAATTAGCCGTGTTCTTGTATTTTACCTAGGTAGCCAACTTCCCCATGATTCCAAGTTGTAGTTAGCATCGCATCACGATGGTAAAACTTTGACTCAGTGACCACACGTGCAACACTGGAAGTTCTCATAAAAACAACTTAGTTGAAGTCTATTAAAGCCAAACTCACATGTATCTTTTGCAGTGCCTGGTTAGTATTTTTGATGACAGAGCCCACGTCCAGATGTAATTTCCTTGCCCACAGCTCGGGGAGACTGCCTATTTGCACAGGGAGTATTTCAGCGTTAAAGTGCTAGTCGAAACTAGCAATTCGTAAATTTCCGACTTGCATCTGCTTGTAGTTATACACGTGCCGCGTTCAACCAGTAACAAGTCGGACATTTCCTATTAACCTAGTTCCAACTAGCACCTGAATGCAGCATATCAACTCTCAAACCACGTGGACCCAAAATGATACGCAACCGTGTTTGTTTAGCTTTTAAACGCGGGTCAAATAATGGATAAATGTAACTTCTATAGGGCATTTATTTAGGTAGTGTCTAATAAAAGGTCTTACAATAGAGTTTATCATGTGCATATCAAGTTTTGTTTCTGTAAAACATTTGTCAACTTCCTTAGCCTATAGTCGTTTTTTCATTCAGAGAATCATGGGAGTTGTAGTTTTTAGGCCAAATCTTGTTTAATATTTTTAACCTGAAGAGCAGGGGTATTCAACTCTTAAAGGCGCTATATGTGGTCAATCCGACTTCTGCATTGGCCGTGCAGCATTTTCGATGATACGGCCTCTGTATTAGTCAGGGCATTCATATGTCTTGCTCTTAGTGGAGCAGCACAAGACCTGTTATGAAGGAAGTTGTCAAGGAAGTGAATGTGTGTTTATACAGGACCTCTGGCCCTCACCTACTGTCAACCAATCATGCCAATGCAGAGCTATATGGCGCCCACAGCATTGTAAAAGCCAATTTATGCTTCATCTGAAAAAATGAAGGGAGTAATCTATCTCACCTGTTCATGTGAGAAAGCCTACGTAGGACAAACAAAAAGACACGTAAAACAACGCATAGCTGAACACCGCAGCTCAATCAGGTGTAAGAACACTGACTATCCAGTAGCAGCTCACTTTGTTGAAGCTAATCATCCTATCTCTTCCATCAAATACACAGGCATTGAGCATGTTCCTCTACCAAGGAGAGGAGGTAACATCGAGATCCTACTACTACAGAGGAAGGCCTACTGGATATCATCTAAAAACATTGACCCCTAGTGGTCTGAATATTGACTTTGATCTCAGGCCCTTATGAATTATAATTTGTTTTATACATTTTGTCTTATAAATGAATGTATTATTTCTACAGCTAATCAGCGTACACCCAATATGTTCCGCCTGTTGATGCTTATTATTTATTATGGTTGAACCAAAAGATTACATGTAACTAAAAATAAATGAAATTGGAAACAATTAAATATATACAGTGCATTCGGAAAGTATTCAGACCGCTTAACTTTTTCCACATTTTGTTATGTTACAGCCTCATTCTAAAATGGATTAAATTGTTTTTTCCCTTATCAATCTACACACATTACCCCATAATGATTAAGCAAAAACAGGTTTTTAGAAATACGGAAATATCTAATGTACATAAGTATTCAGACCCTTTACTCAGTACTTTGTTGAAGCACCTTTGGCAGCGAATACAGCCTCGAATCTTCTTGGGTATGACGCTACAAGCTTGGCACACCTGTATTTGGGGTGTTTCTCCCATTCTTCTCTGCAGATCCTCTGAAGCTCTGTCAGGTTGGATGGGGAGCATCGCTGCACAGCTATTTTCAGGTTTGATCGGTCCGGTCTCTGGCTGGGCCACTCAAGGACTTGTCCCGAAGTCACTCCAGCGTTGTCTTGGTTGTGTGCTTAGGGTTGTTATCCTGTTTGAAGGTGAACCTTCGCCCCAGTCTGAGGTCCTGAGCGCTCTGGAGCAGGTTTTCATCAAGGATCTCTCTGTACTTTGTTTCCGTTCATCTTCCCCTCGATCCTGACTAGTCTCCCAGTCCCTGTCGCTGAAAAACATCCTCACAGCATGATGCTGCCACAACTGTAGGGATGGTATCTGGTTTCCTCCAGAGATGACGCTTGGCATTCAGGCCAAAGAGTTCAATCTTGGTTTCATCAGACCAGAGAATCTTGTTTCTCGTGGTCTGAGAGTCCTTTAGGTGCCTTGTGGCAAACTCCAAGCAGGCTGTCATGTGCCTTTTACTGAGGAGTGGCTTCCGACTGGCCACTCTACCATAAAGGCCTGATTGGTAGAGTGCTGCAGAGATGGTTGTCCTTCTGGAAGGTTCTCCCATCTCCACAGAGGAACTCTGGAGCTCTGTCAGTGACCATTGGGTTCTTGGTCACCTCCCTGACCAAGGCCCTTCTCCCCCGATTGCTCAGTTTGGCCGGGCTGCCAGCTCTAGGAAGAGTCTTGGTGGTTCCAAACTTCTTCCATTTAAGAATGATGGAGGCCACTGTGTTCTTGGGGACCTTCAATGCTGCAGAAATTTTTTGCTACCCTTCCCCAGATCTGACTCGATACAATCATGTCTTGGAGCTCTACGGACAATTCCTTCGACCTCATGGTTTGGTTTTTGCTCCAACATCCACTGTCAACTGTGAGACCTTATATAGACAGATGTGTGCCTTTCCAAATCATGTCCGATTGAATTTACTACAGGTGGAATCCAATCCAGTTGTAGAAACAGCTCAAGGATGATCAATGGAAACAAGATGCACCTGAGCTCAATTTCGAGTCTCATAGCAAAGGGTTTGAATACTTATGTAAATAAGGAGATATATATATATATATATATATATATATATATATTGTATATTAATTTGCAAAAATGTATAAAAACCTGTTTTCGTTTCGTCATGATGAGGTATTGTGTGTTGCTTGATGAGGGAAAAAAATATTTAATACATTTTAGAATAAGGCTGTAACAGGGAAGGGGTCTGAATACTTTCCGAATGCACTATATTTAAGTTTCACTCAATTCATTCTAATCAACCTAATAATTATGACACACCCCTCACTATTGTCATTGGTTACACTAATTGCACTGTTTGTCTACATAACCTGGTTCAAGCATTCATGACATTACCCTGAGGAAAGCACAATGATGCCAAAATGTTGGTGTACCCAAGAAATTACTGAGAGTTTATATATATATATATATATATATATATATATATATATATATATATATATATAGAGTGTGCGACTCTCTTTATTTATTTTTATAGCTTACAAATAAAAGGGAGTTAACATGACAAACATCACAACCTGGAACGACAACAGATACACGTTGATTGATTTGAACATTGTTTCATATTTGGTTGGTTTCCTGGACACCGATCAAGCCTAGTCCTGGACTCAACTGGTACTGTCAATGGAGAATATTCATAGAACATCATTCTTAGTCGAGGACCAGGCCTAATCTGTGTCTGGGAAACCGGCCAAATAAGTGGTAGCCAAAAATCTTGAGCACACTCAGACATATTCCTAATCTGTATCTGAGTAGAAGAGCACAAAATCACATTTACATTCCAGTGCCACATGATTTAGCTCATCTGGTATTGCACAGACAGGCCAGAGTGGCGCATTAGGGGACAGGGTTTCAAACCGTGCACCATTTCAATGTGCAGGGCACAGGAGGTTGGTGGCACCTTAATTGGGGAGAACGGGCTCATCGTAATGGCTGGAGCGGAATGCTATCAAATACATCAAAGACATGGTTTCCATGTGTTTGATGTTATTCCATTCGCGCCGTTCCAGCCATTATCATGAGCCGTTCTCCCCTCAGTAGCCTCCACTGGTGCAGGGGCATACATCAAGTAGGCTACTCTTAACGTCACACACATAAGACCACGGTCGTATTCATTAGTGCAAAACTGTAGCAAAACGATATGCAATGGAAAAGGAAAATGAGTGTTTCTTATTGGGTAAGTTCAGGGAGTAATTCCCTGTTTCGGTTCATTTTCTTCCGTTTGATGTCAGTGAATACGACACAGAAAATGTTCAAACAAGGTATTACTGTCAGGAACGGATATCCTACCTGTGCAGCAGCAGGGACTCGTTCAGGTGGGAGTAACGTTACTGAACGTTCAGATAAAAATGTATTGTGTACAACAGATATGACTGTCCAATATTATAGATAGACATACAGTTGAAGTCGGAAGTTTACATACACTTAGGTTGGAGTCATTAAAACTTGTTTTTCAACCACTCCACAAATTTCTTGTTAACAAACTATAGTTTTGGCAAGTCGGTTAGGACATCTACTTTGTGCATGAAACAAGTAATTTTTCCAACAATTGTTTACAAACAGATTATTTCACTTATAATTCACTGTATCAAAATTCCAGTGGGTCAGAAGTTTAAATGCACGAAGTTGACTGTGCCTTTAAACAGCTTGGAAAGTTCCAGAAAATGATCTCAAGGCTTTAGAAGCTTCTGATAGGCTAATTGACATCATTTGAGTCAATTGGAGGTGTACCTGTGGATGTATTTCAAGGCCTACCTTCAAACTCAGTGCCTCTTCGCTTGACATCATGGGAAAATCAAAAGAAATCAGCCAAGACCTCAGAAAAAAAATGGTAGACCTCCACAAAATTGGAGGTGTACCTGTGGATGTATTTCTAGGCCTACCTTCAAACGCATTCTGTCGCATTCTGAGATGAACGTACCTTGGTGCGAAAAGTGCAAATCAATCACAGAACAACAGCAAAGGACCTTGAGAAGATGCTGGAGGAAACAGGTACAAAAGTATCTATATCCACAGTAAACAAGTCCTATATCGACATAACCTGAAAGTCTGCTCAGCGAGGAAGAAGCCACTGCTCCAAAACTGCCATAAAAAAGCCAGACTACGGTTTGCAACTGCACATGGGGACAAAGATCGTACTTTTTGGAGAATTGTCCTCTAGTCTGCTGAAACAAAAATAGATCTGTTTGGCCATAATGACCATCGTTATGTTTGGAGGAAAAAGGGGGGCCTTGCAAGCCGAAGAACACCATCCCAACCGTGAAGCACGGGGGTAGCATCATCATGCTGTGGGGGTGCTTTGCTGCAGGAGGGACTGGTACACTTTTGTGTAAAATTTTGTGGATATTTTGAAGCAACATCTCAAGACATCAGTCAGGAAGTTAAAGCTTGGTCGCAAATGGGTCTTCCAAATGGACAATGACCCCAAGCATTCTTCCATAGTTGTGGCAAATTGGCTTATGGACAACAAAGTCAAGGTATTGGAGTGGTCATCACAAAGCCCTGACCTCTATCCTATAGAAAATGTGTGGGCAGAACTGAAAAAGCGTGTGCGAGCAAGGAGGCCTACAAACCTGACTCAGTTACACCAGCTCTGTCAGGAGGAATGGGCCAAAATTCACCCAACTTATTGTGGGAAGCTTGTGGAAGACTACCTGAAACGTTTGACCGAAGTTAAACAATTTAAAGGCAATGCTACCAAATACTAATTGAGTGCATGTAAACTTCTGACCCACTGGGAATGTGATGAAATAAATAAAAGCTGAAATAAATCATTCTCTCTACTATTATTCTGACATTTCACATTCTTAAAATAAAGTGGTGATCCTAACTGACATAAGACAGGGAATTTTTACTAGGATTAAATATCAGGAATTGTGAAAAACTGAGTTTAAATGTATTTGGCTAAGGTGTATGTAAACTTCCGACTTCAACTCGATCTGTATCACTGTTATGAGTTGTGTCTGAATAGGGAATTGAGTCAGCTCTATCAATTCTATCGTTTCTAGCTGTTTTTCAGCGTTTCACCTCACTGAATACACCTGGGACAAGTTCAGCAGGGTACAACGCTGTGGGATGTTCTGATAGAAATATATTATGTAGAACAGACAAGCATCTCTTACCTGTAGAATAAGGAACCATGTCAGCCCTATTAATGAAATTTCTATCACCATGTTCTGAATGTTTCCCCTCACCGAATACATGCAACAAAAGTGGGAAGGTCAAAGATGTATTGTCCAATCACAGCAAGATTTTTGATAATGATGTGTCCACTGTCCAGCCATATCAAAGCAAAGGGAGTTCAGGGGTGTGGAGAAGCTCCTGCCCTAGGTCTGAGTCTCTGAGGGCGAAGAACGTCACACCTGAACTGTACGCTGCGGGGATCACGACGTGGCTCATCCTAAACTGATCTTCATCATCATGGTCTTCCTCACGAATCATCTGCCTCACTTGACCTAAGGGAGTAAAGGACCACACCCACACAAACGAACAGGTGTGCGCACATACGCACACTCGTCATTGACATCCTGCTTTGGCAGAAATAAATTGTTTGTATGTGTTCTTCTGAGACAAAGAGTGAGAGAGAGAGTGAGACAGTGAGAGAGAGAGACAGAGAGAGAGAGACAGACAGACAGACAGAGGGCGCCTTCCTCTGCCGAGGCATTACTGATGCATGCCAGATCTTAAAAAGCCTGGATAGCTATTTTACGTATCAGCAAACCACATTAGGGGTGGGCGATATGAGCTAAAATTCATATCACGATATTTTCCACTGTCCAGACGATATCGATATGATATAACGATATATGACGTAAAAAAATATGAATCACATTTTAATATCCCTTCTTGCTTAAATTATATTAGTTAAGGAAAAATGTATTTGAACCTTATATAACCAGAAAGAGTGAGGCATTGGACCGTATGGACCTGAAAAGTTTTTATTTGTATTGTGCAAACATGCATTCCGTAAACATGAGGTAGGTAGGCCTATATATATATATATATATATAAATTAGATATTAAGTAAAATTAAATAAAAAATAACAGGAGATAAAGAAAATAAGGTAATTACAAATTCAAATACGTGTGTTTGTTTTGGCTACGGTCCGTAGATATGTAAAAAACTAACCGTTTGAAACTAAACCTTTCAAGCCTCAACCATCAATTATCAACAATATCAACAAATCTTCACTAGAACTTTCTTCACAAGTTCCGTGCCAGGAATACCAGCATGTTGACTGTTTCTGGCTTTAGTGCTGCCCTGTGACATGTCACCACATTGCCCCCAGTGCTGAATGCCCTCTCAGAGGGGGCACTTGTGGCAGGGATGCATAAGTATTTCTTTGCCAGACAACTCACACGTGGAAAATTAGATCCGTGAAATCGCCACCACTCCAAAGGATCAGACTCGCTGTCTGCTGCCGTTGCCAGAATGTAGCTATTCAGCTCTTGCTCAATGATCTGCCTCTCTGAACATGAGGCAGGTGCACTGCTGGTCTGCTTAAAGAAGCTCCCAAGGCTCTTCTTGGGCTTCTTGCCTGATTGATGAGCAGTGGAAGCTTCTTTCTCCCTGTCAGTGTGATCCTCTGCAAGAGACGATTTTCCCAGGGCTGTGTTCTCCACCAGGAGGGCTTCGGTCTCTGAGGCAGCTCTCACCTTAAAAAATGAAAATAATTAAACTTTATTTGTATAGCACCTTTCATACATAAAATGCAGCCCAAAGTGCTTTACATTTGAAGCAATAAAACAAGAACAAATGAATAAATACCTTAATGTCCTCCAGTTTCTCAGCGGACATGTACCTGGTCTTGAACCTTGGATCTAGAAAGGTAGCCATGGAGAGCAGCTCATCTGTTGCAGGGTCAGTGTACTTGTTATTCAAGTAATCAAGAACCTTGATCTTGATCTCTTTGGTCAGTTCTGTATCGTCCTTGCTCAGATTTAGAACCTCTGCATTTAACAGATTGATGACAGGCTTCAAATAGGACACGCTCACATACGCTTCTCCTGACAGGGCATCTGTAAAGTCCTGGAGTGGCTTCAGTGCTGCTGTGACTGATTCCAAGACCTGGATGTCTTGCCAGGTAGGTACAAGGTGCCGTGTCTTTTTGTCCCCTGCCAGGACCTGTGTAATGGCCTTTTCCTGCTCCAGGACTCTTTCCATCATTTTCAGACGAGATCCCCACCTTGTCGGAGATTCTGTGATGAGCTTGTGCAGGGGCAGGCTTAGTTCATTCTGTGCTGTCATCAGGGCCTTCTGCTTTTTCCAGCTGTATGAGAACGTGCTAACCACCTTTTTGCAAACCCCTGTGGCCCGGGAAATCGCACACCCCTGTGGCCCGGGAGCGTTTTGGACACTCCTCTCTGGAAATTGGGAATAAGAAATCAAAATAATAGGGTGAAAAATAATCGAATCACAATACAATAATAATTAATAATAATGCATTTTTATATAGAAATCACAATACAATATAACTTTTAATCTTTGTTTGAGGATTTACGGCATTTACATTCAACTGTTACACATTTTACAAATCTGATGTGCTTAGATTTAGCCTACGGTACATGGCTGATGTGAGCTGTATTTTTTCTTAATAATAAGCATCATACAGGGTAGGCCTAGGCTACAGTCCTGAAACTTACCAATAGCATTGTGCAGCCTGTGTCCGAAACATCCAAGGTTTGCCCACTTGTTCAGCTGCAATGCCTTGATCATGTTCGATCCGCTGTCGGTCGTCATACAAACTTGACGCGACTCTTTTAATCCCCAGGACGACAGTATGTCCCTCAGCCCACCTGCAATTATTTCCCCGGTGTGGTCGTCTGGGAAATAAGACGTCTGTAGGCACTTACTTTTCAGTTTCCAGTCACCGTCTATGTAATGGATTGTGAGGCTTATATAAGGTTCTGTGGTACGACTTGACCATAGATCGGCAGTAGTGGAGAAGAATGGAATGTTATTTATCTCACTGTAAACTCTGTCCCAGCATTCTGTGTAAAGCTGTGGCAGGCATTTTTGGCTAAAATATTTGCGGCTCGGGATCTCATATCTTGGGTCCAGAGTTTGAATCAACTTTCTGAACCCCTCTTTCTCCACAGTTTGAATCGGTACCATGTCCTTCGCTATGTGATTTGTAATCGCAGCTGTGATGTCTATCCATTTTTTGCTCGTCTTCTCATAGCAAGTACCGGCAGCAAATGATGATATAATTGATTGTTGAGTGCGAGTCTGGCTTGTCTTCGGGCGAGCTCCTGGGCTTACTGTCTCACGCATTCTGGTGCATTGTTCATACTCACGGACATGTATGTTTTTTAAGTGATTGAACAGGTTGGTCGTGTTTCCACCTTTTGCTAAGACAACACGACGACACAACTTGCATAGGGTAGTGTTTTGGTCGGGGTCGGAGATTTTAAAGCCAAACCAGTTCCAAACAACAGAGGTGCCCCCTTTCTTCTTAACCAATTTATCCTCCTGCTCTTGAGCAACATCAATTTCTGTGTTTTCGCTCATCCTGGATTGTAAAGTTTTCCCCCAATAGTTAACCTGCCTCCTAACTGCAGCTGCCTGCACACTTCTTTGTTGCTAGCACTACATGCGTGCAACAAGTGCATGCGACGTGCGCTCATAAAAATAGGTCAACATATTAACATACATTCTTTTATTCGTAAGAACCAAGAAAGGTTGGATAAAAAAAAAAAAAAAAAGATGTAGCTACTTAGTACTATCACTCAGTTGAAATTTGGAACAAAAAAATATTGATGCAAAATTCGAATTTATGAATTCTGAATAAATCGCGGTATCCATGATATTGCTAAATCCATATCATGGCGCGGCACAATACCGGTTTTTACTATCAAACCGGTATATCGCCCACTCCTAAACCACATCATATGTTATAGCAATCTGTCAGTTGATGACACAGTCGATGACATGGCACACAACCATTGGTTGATGCATGCAACATCTGAACAGGGGAACATGACCAGAGTAACAAAGAGTGGTGAAATCTCTCTCTCACCCTCCACATCCAGGGCTTTCCAGCGTGGGTCAGACTGGTCGTCTGATAGGCTAGACAGAGGGGCGTCAGCTGTCAATCTCAGCAGCACATCCTCTCGACGTATCAGCAACACAGATTCACTGCAGAGTCGCTGATGCACCTCCTGCTCACTCACTGGGACATAGAATGCATGAAGTCACACACAGACTATACTCTCTCTCACACACACACACACACACACACACAACTTACCCACATCCAGGGGGTTGGTCATATAGACAGTGTTGGGTCCGACCCCAAAGATGAGTTGGTGGTGCCATGCGTCGGGAACCTCCTCTCCCTCGGGCACTGCCAGTTGCATGTTCATGGTGGCCACGGGCACTGCCCCTCTCTGGATCCACCGTGCCAGCCAGGGTACCAGCCTCACCCGCCGGCGAGGGTGGAGGGGGAAGTGGCAACCCAGCACGCGCCCACCACTGGCCTGCTCCGCCCCAGCTATCAGCTGTGAGTGTGTGGCGCCTGGGAGAGGGGAAGAGACAGAAAGGAGGCTGTATCACAGATATACAACAGTGGAAAATAAATACAGAAACACACAAGCATGCACACATACACACAAACACAGTTGACAGAGCATTTGGTGGTTATGGTTGAGGGCTTGTGGTCCAGTCAGAGAAATGGTGGTATAGTGAGGAAGTTCTAAGGGTGGTCGGTTGTGGTCAGAGTAGACTGCTGGGTGAGTGTTGTGGTTGGCTGTTGTGTTAAGTCAAATTAGGGTTGGAGCCAAGGATTCTTGTCATAAATTGTGGTTATTAGGTTAGAGTTTGCGGATGTGGTCAGGTGATTATTGTGAAAACAGTGCACGGTTGTTAGCTAAATAGAATGTGCAGTAAGTGGTCAACGGTCAGTACCGGCCTCGCTCCGGGAGAACAGGTAGTCGGGCAGCGGTGCCTCGTTCCTCCTCAGGCGCGTCCGCACACACCGGTCAGCCTTCTCCGGTGCCACGACGATGCCGAGGGCCTGTAGGACGTCCACTACGGCCGTTGCCCCACAGGCGGACGCTCCTATCTGCTTGGTCTGCCTCTCCACTGCCTCCTGGATAGACCATAACATAGCCCCTTGTCCCTGCCTCTCCTCTTCATCTTTGGGACATTGGGATGCACAGCAAGCAGTTTCAGTCTGCTTCTCCTCACGAGGATGCACTCCCTCCATCTTTACAAGCAACACCTGCTGAAAAACGACATGTATGATGATCATATTTATTTTTTAGACTGCATTGTATATTGATATGCTTGACCAATATAGACTTATCAGAATCACTGTTATGATTTGTGTAGTTATGCTAGGTCTGTGAGAATCGCACATGGAGCCTTTTGATACGAATCTACATTTGGGGAATACGGAAGTATCCCAATAATAGACTAAAGAAGCCTCACATTCCTCCTTATAGTCCAAGGACCTTACAGTACATGTTCTGTTTAAAGGCAAATAGTCTCTGGCAGCCAAAACAGCCAAATACTCCATCTAAACGTGAATCAATTCTCTAGAAACATAAAGCCCTTTACTTTCGTATCACATCAAACTAATTTCACAAATGCAAAATATACACTTACACTGTTTTAACCGTTTTTAATACAGTTGCAGCCGACAGTATTTTTCAGTGACAACACAGGTGCAATCCAAACAGCAAAATAAAGTTCCGAACCGGTTCGAACCCAAAAAAGTAACGGTTTATATCGTTCCTTTCTGTTACATTTTAAACTTCTGAAATCTATATATTTTTTTATATACATTTAACACTACATTAAATGACTTCACCAAACAGTGTGGATAAAGCAGCTTGCTATGGAGCGTTCCAGCTATAGTTGTTTACATGCATTGGACAGACAAGTGTAGGGCGCGAAATGTGACTGAAATTTTGCGGGTGGGGAGAGAGCGAGAAAGGGTGGAGGAGAAGGTTTGGCTTGAAGCGCTGGGCATCTTGTTATGACATGCATTATCTGAAATAGGCCAGAGATACGGCAGTCAAAAGGTGGCAAGCGGAACGGAAGCGGAAGATGGCAGACAACAAAAAAATGAAGGAAAGTGGAACATATTATGAATAATTATGGAGTGGGGGATTGCACAAGACTTCTGGAAGATCTGATGAAGGAGAAGATGGCGGACAAGAGAAAAGTAGAAAAGTGGAATATGTTATGAGTGAATATGGAATGGAGGATCACACAGAATGTTTGGAAGAGCTACAGAAGGAAATGGAACGTGACAATAGTGAGGATGAATTACATGTGGTGGCAGGTGCAGTGATGACCACCGAGAGGGAAGCGGTGTGGTGAGGAAGGTTGGCGTCAAGTGCAAAAAGAGGGATACATGCTCCAGTAGTTCAGAGATGGAACCTGACAAGAGTGAGGATGAAGTACCTGTGGTGAGGATCGCCGAGTTCGAGCCTTGTCCCAATGATGAAAAGGATGATACTGGCCCAGTGGGAGTGAGATTTGTGGAGAGAATGGATCATTCTGGCTGACCCATATGTGGTGTCAAGTTGGGTGGAGAAGAGGTTGGGGACTGTTGAGTCGGTGAAAGTAACGCAAAGTGGACCCGTGATGATTTATTGTGTTTCTTCCGTCCAGAGGAAGCGGGCCACGTGACAACGGACAAGAACTGTGACTTGCTTTGTTCTCCGGAGCGGGGCGCCGTTGAAAGGAATGATAACGGGGGTGGCATTAAGTATTGAGGAGGATCAGCTGGAAGTGAAGATTCCTGGTGTCTGTGATACCCGCCGTTTGGTGCTACGCAGACCCGGTGGAGAGCGTGGTGAAATGGAGAAGACATTGTCCTGCTGAGTTTTGATACTGAGTCTTTGCCTGACAAGGTCAAGTTAGGATGTGTCAGTTATCCCGTGAGAGATTTTGTTCTGAAAATACTACAGTGTTTTAGGTGCCAAGCTTATTGTCATGTTGCAGCAGTGTGTAGGATGGAGATTCCTAGATGTGAGAAGTGTGCAGGAGGGCATGAGAGGAAGTAATGTGTAGTATCGGTGGAGAAAGTTGTGCGTGTTAGCTGTGGGGGTGCCCATGGGGCTGGAGATCGGAGGTGTCCGGTGAGAGAAATGCAGGTTGAGGTTGCCAGGGTCAGAGTAGTACAGAAAGTGTTGTATGCTGAAGCAGTGAAGAGAGTGGTAGAGGAAGATGGCCGTGCGTTGCATTCTGGGAGATTCTAGGACAAGTAGAGCTCTCCTTCAAGGAGTGAATGGGAGTCAATTGGGTGCTAGCTCAAAAACCCAACATTAGTATGAATTTCGTCAACAAAAAGTACAACATTACAAAACCTTTCAGAGATGTGAGATAATTAACCTGTTCTCTGTAATATCGTATAGCTTTGGAATAGCAACATTATGTACTTTCGAGGAAAATAGGTAGGTTTCTCGACTCATACCCCGACTTTGAGAAGGGATGGCGTGACGATTAGCTTAGCAACTGCGTGACGCCGCATGACAACACGAGGTTAATTTGTCCCTTATTTTAGTCACAATATTAAAACCTGTCTCTTGCAATCACGTTGCGCTTATAAAATTGAACGCAATTGGTAGACAGTCTGCTGGGTAAGGCGTTATACATTCCTCCATTCATTGCAAAATGGGATTCCTATCTCTTCCTTTCTCTAATATCTCTGATTAGGTCCACCGAATTATACCTACGGAGGAGCGGCTTCTATGAAGGAACTTTGAATGACTTTGAACTTTTGAGAGTTGGCTTAACGTTAGACCAGAGCAACAAGCTTGTGTGTGCCAGTAGCGGTTAGGGTGACCACATGACCTGGATTGTGCGGGACAGTCACGCATTTTGACCCTTTGTCCCGCAACGAAACAATCATGTCCCACATTTTATCAACAAATTCAATTAAAGTCACAATATTACAACCCGTCTCTTGCATTCACGTTGCACTTATGAAAATATTTATATCATAAGGATGTGGTAGCCTAAGCCTACTGGTGATGTTAAACACTTCTCCAATCGTTGTTGAGATCTGATATTCTGCGCATCATCATTTCAACTTCAACATCATCTAATCACCTATGCTTAGTCTAATAGTGACAACTAAAAGACACCAAAAACGATTTTGTCCAATCAACTTAAGCTAAATATGGTGTGGCTGTCCATGGTACTGATTTCTGTGTGTGTAAGTTTGTTTGTTTGTTTGTTTGTTTGTTTGTTTGTTTGTGTGTGTGCATGCAAGTAGAAAAAACATGTTGACTCACCCTATGCCAATGCCATCCTCCTCTTTCATGATGCCTAAACGGTCTATGACTCTGTCATACAGTACACTGTTTTTGTTTTTGTTGTCCTAGGCTACCTGGCTATAATGCTTGCTCGCTAGCCTAACTTCCATTCATGGGCAAAGATGCGCCAGGCCACCTAGTAAACATTAATATACTACATGTTAAACTTCCATTCTCTCAGATCAGGGGCACAATGTATGAATTTATGGTTGGATCAGAATCGCCGTTATAATCATTGGCCAGTACGAAGAATTAAGTAAAACCACAAGTCCAAATCCCTACCTCCATGACGTTTGGCATCCCTTGACAACTTTTTTGGTGCACTATGACCATTCACAGCTGAGATCACTCAGTTTAGCTCAACGCTGGTTGGCTATTATTTTATTTAAAAAATGATCAAGGGAGGCCAAATGCTTGCATCCTTGCAACAATGTTATACTCTATTTTGACCAGACAGCATCAGATAGATAGCTGTTTCGTTCGCTCGAATGCTTTCTCCGGTGAGATACATTCAGCCTCTTGTGAATTGAATAAACATTTATGAAACACAGAGAGATGAAAGATCAATTATTATAATATTTTTTGGGGAAGCCTGCTTCAAATCAAATCAAATATTATTTGCCACATGCGCCGAATACAACAGGTGTAGACCTTACAGTGAAATGCTTACTTACAAGCACTTAACCAACAATGCAGTTTTAAGAAAATAGAGTTAAGAAAAAAATAGATAAGTAAAAAATAAAAATAACATAATTAAAGAGCAGCAGTAAAATAAAAAGAACAGTAGGGAGGCTATTTAGAGTGGGTACCAGTACAGAGTCAATGTGCGGGGGCACCGGTTAGTCGAGGTAATATGTACATGTAGGTAGAGGTTGAGTGACTATGCATAGATAATAAACAGAGAGTAGCAGCAGCGTAAAAGAGGGGGAGAGGGGTTTGGGGAGGGGACAATGCAAATAGTCTTATGGCTTGGGGGTAGAAGCTATTAAGAAGCCTTTTGGACCTACACTTGGCGCTCCGGTACCGCTTGCCGTGCGATAGCAGAGAGAACAGTCTATGACTAGGGTGGCTGGAGTCTTTGACCATTTTTAGGGCCTTCCTCTGACACTGCCTGGTATAGAGGTCCTGGATGGCAGGAAGCTTGGCCCCAGTGATGTACTGGGCCGTACGCACTACCCTCTGTAGTGCCTTGCGGTCGGAGGCCGAGCAGTTGCCATACCAGGCGGTGATGCAACCAGTCAGGATGCTCTCGATGGTGCAGCTGTATAACTTTTTGAGGATCTGAGGACCCATGCCAAATCTTTTCAGTCTCCTGAGGGGGAATAGGCTTTGTCGTGCCTTCTTCACGACTGTCTTGGTGTGTTTGGACCATGATAGTTCGTTGGTGATGTGGACACCAAGGAACTTGAAGCTCTCCACCTGTTCCAATACAGCCCGTCGATGAGAATGGGGGCGTGCTCAGGCCTCTTTTTTTTCCTGTAGTCCACAATCATCTCCTTTGTCTTGATCACATTGAGGGAGAGGTTGTTATCCTGGCACCACACGGCCAGGTCTCTGACCTCCTCCCTGTCTCATCATTGTCGGTGATCAGGCTTACCACTGTTGTGTCGTCGGCAAACTTAATGATGGTGTTGTGCCTGGCCATGCAGTCATGGGGGAACAGGGAGTACAGGAGGGGACTGAGCACGCACCCCTGAGGGGCCCCCGTGTTGAGGATCAGTATGGCAGATGTGTTGTTACCGACCCTTACCACCTGGGGGCGGGCCGTCAGGAAGTCCATGATTCAGTTGCAGAGGGAGGTGTTTAGTCCCAGGGTCCTTAGCTTAGTGATGAGCTTTGAGGGCACTATGGTGTTGAACGCTGTGCTGTAGTCAATTAATATCATTCTCACGTAGGTGTTCCTCTTGTCCAGGTGGGAAAGGGCAGTGTGGAGTGCAATAGAGATTGCATCATCTGTGGATCTGTTGAGGCGGTATACAAATTGGAGTGGGTCTAGAGTTTCTGGGATAATGGTGTTGATGTGAGCCATGACCAGCCTTTCAAAGCACTTCATGGCTACAGACGTGAGTGCTACGGGGCGGTAGTCATTTAGGCAGGTTACTTTCACGTTCTTGGGCACAGGGACTATGTTCGTCTGCTTGAAACATGTAGACTCCTTAACAGCTTCTACCCCCATGCCATAAGACTGCTGAACAATTAATCAAATGGCCAACCGGACTATTTACACTGACACCCTTCCCCCGTTTGTTGTTACACTGCTGCTACTCACTGTTTATTATCTACACATAGTCACTTTACCCCTACCTACATATACAAATTATCTCAATTACCTCAACTAACCTGCATCCCCGCACATTGACTCAGTACCCCTACCCCCTGTATATAGCCTCGTTATTGTTATTTTATTGTGTAATTTTTTAAACTTTATTTAGTAAATATTTTCTTCACTCTATTTTCTTAAAACTGCATTGTTGGTTAAGGGCTTGTAAGTAAGGATTTCACGGTAAGGTCTACACCTGTTGTATTGTAGCGTCATACCCAAGAAGACTCAATGCTGTAATCGCTGCCAAAGGTGCTTCAACAAAGTACTGAGCAAAGGGTCTGAATACTTACAGTTGAAGTCGGAAGTTTACATACACTTAGGTTGGAATCATTAAAACTCATTTTTTAACCACTCCACACATTTCTTGTTAAAAAACTATAACTTTGGCAAGTCGGATAGGACTTTTACTTTGTGCGTGACACAAGTAATTTTTCCAACAATTGTTTACTGTAAGTCGCTTTGGATAAAAGCGTCTGCTAAATGGCATACTATTATTATTATTATTATTATTATTTACAGACAGATTATTTCACTTATAATTCACTGTATCACAATTCCAGTTGGTCAGAAGTTTACATACACTAAGTTGACTGTGCCTTTAAACAGCTTGGATAAGTGTCTGCTAGATGACTAGTCATGTGTAATCCATAGATTAGGGCCTAATTAATTTATTTGAATTTACTGATTTCCTTATATGAACTGTAACTGAAATTGTTGCATGTTGTGTTTATATTTTTGGTCAGTGTATTTAGTCAGGCAATGTCCACATTATCCTCACATATTTTAGAATGTAATAACAATTTGAATATCAATGCATTGGCAAGGCCTAGAAAATGCATTATTCTTCAAGTGGTAATGGCCTACTTTTTTAAAAACACTTTTGCATGCTTTCTGGGGAGGGGGGTTCTATATTAGGCCCTATATGTACAATTATATAAATTATACAATTGTATAACATTGAGGTCCTTGGAAATTACAATGAAGTGCTTGAAAAAGTCCCTGAAAGTCCTTGAATTTGACTTGCCAATGTCTTTATGAACCCTGCGTAAAAGGATGTGTAGTCCTAGGCCTATGTTGTTGTAAAGTTGGAGTTATGGGCCAATTTGCATACATTCCTCTAAGTACACATGTGGAACTGAATGAAAATCCTTTTTATTTTTGTTTCAAACCATTTAGAAATGTTGATCCCAATGTCACACAGTAAATACTCTGAGTGGATTTCAGAGCAGATGATATTAACAAGCTACAGATTAGCCTACCTTTATTGTTTCCATCAGAGCACATTTATCATATGGTGTGCGCTGTTTAGTTTTGGCTGCATCATGAGAATAAAATGTGACCATTCAGCACAATCATCCTCAAATCTCATAAGACATTACGTGGTGTTTTTGGTCTTACATAACGTTATAGTATGCTATTATATTCAGGCTGTTATGCAGAGTACTAATTAATCCTTCATTAAGTGATCTTGTGAGATTCATTGCTCCAGTAGCACTACGCCCCTGATTATACTCAGTTTTCTAAAATGACCACCAACCAGCTCCAGAGTCATATTGGACAGGATTCACATGTCCATATCTCCATAAATAACTGGTCCATACAGCCCAATGATGGCTTAAACTGTTTGAGGGGGTCTGGAGAACAACATCAAATGGCCCAAGGATGCCATACAGTATATGTATCCTTTAAAATATTTTGTAGAAAAGTGGTGAGAAAGTGCCCCAAAATCTACCCAAATGGCTGATTCTTGAACATACTTTCATCCTAATTTTCAGTGTTTTATATTTAAACACTTAAAATGGTCAAATGGGTGTTCCTTAAAGTCTACTAATTACAATGATATAAAATATGATATTCTGTACTTTGTCAATTTCAACAAATGTGACAAGAAACCTTCCCTGTACTTACTTCCCTGTACTTAAAATATTGAAAATGGACATGAAGCCATTCCAATAGAACACTACCTTTTTGAATGGGAGGTATGGAACACGATACTAAAAGCCAATTTATGCTTGATCCGGATTTGTGGTCCAGAGGCTCCGTACAGAGGGTGTGACGCAATTGTGGAGCCTCTAGAGGCTTGCGGAGGCCAAATTGAGCTCCGTAAACTGATTATGTGCACCGCCCAAATTTTTTAACAATTCGAAGGGCTCCGCATAGCGCCGTATAGCTCTGCAATTACATGATTGGTTGACGGTAGGTGGGGGCGGTACATCCTGTATAAACACAAACCCACTTCCTTGACAACAAACATGGAGAACTCCTGGAAAGAGATTGGGGAGTTAATGGGGATAGATGCGGTAAAAAGGTCAATGGAATGCAGACCGTGGGGGATAGAAGGACGCTGGATTGACGCACATTCAAAAAATCTGATCTAACAAAGTGGATATTTGTGAAATCCATCATGATTGATGTATTGTAACAGGCCCACAATGTGGTTACTAAAATCTTATTTGGATATATTTGGCTGTTTTCGCTGCATAGCATTTAGAAGTTGTCCCTTTTCAGGTTTAGAAAAAGTTACTGCTAAACGCTAACTCCTATTCGTATAAAATGGTAGTATAGCTAGCATACAGATGGGGAGATTCGGGATGGAGATGCATGTGGGAAAACGGTGCAGCCTTTTGGCTTATCAGTGAATGCTGTACGGCCACTGCAGATGTCGGATTGACCATGCAGAGCCTTTAAGGCTACCATTACTTATTATGCAAGCACTGTTTTGTTATATATCATTCTAATCCACAAATATCACACAATATTTTAAAATCATTAGGAGCATGCTGAAAATTTATCCTCTTAATTGAGGGATCAAAATATTCCCCCAAAATCTGTGATTTGGACAGCATTTTGGGCACATTTTTGGTCGTATTTTCAAACATCAACAAAAAAAAACATGATCCGTCCGGCCGCGACCGGGAGACCCATGGGGCGGCGCACAATTGGCCCGTCGTCCAGGGTAGGGGAGGGAATGGCCGGCAGGGATGTAGCTCAGTTGGTAGAGCATGGTGTTTGCAACGCCAGGGTTGTGGGTTCGATTCCCACGGGGGGCTAGTATTAAAAATAATGTATGCACTCACTAACTGTAAGTCGCTATTGATAAGAGCGTCTGCTAAAAAATGACTAAAAAAAATAAAAAAAATAAAACAGTACTCTGTAGGGTAGCACCATGGTGTAGCCAGAGGACAGCTAGCTTCTGTCCTCCTCTTGGTACATTGACTTCAATACAAAACCTAGGAGGCTCTTGGTTCTAGTACTGAAAGCATAAGCTGCAGCTATCTAGCAGTGCATAAAATGTGGTGAGTAGTTGATTCAAAGAGAGAGAAAGAAAACAGTTGAACAGTGTTCAACAAATTAATTTCTTCAAAAATGATGGAGAAGCAAGAGAGAGAGATTGTCATTTTTTTTCACTTTCAGTTTCACTTACTTAGCTAGCAAATGCAGCTGGCTAGTTTAGTTACTCAAACACCCAGCTCAAACAGAGGGATGCTATGTTAGCTAGCTGGCTATGACTATCCAACACAACATTGGAACTCTTCCAAGTCAAGGTAAGCTTTTGATTTTATTAATTTATTACCACCGGGGCCCGCCGGACTAACTGCTTACACTGTAACGTTACTACATGATTGTAGCAGGTTTCCTAACGCATTAGTTATATTAGCTATGTTGATTAGGACGTTACTTTAGCTAAGATGGGGCAACGATGTCGGCTGTGTGTAGCAGTTCTGACATGGTTTGGAACGTTTTTATCGCCTGGTCACATACAGCTGATGTGTTGTTCATTGAAGTCCACAAACGAAGGGAAAAGGTGAGAGGAGGAGAGTGCATAGAGGCTAGAATGAATACAACGTGGCTGCTCTGAAAGTGAACTCTGTTTATGCGTGATCAGGGGTGTATTCATTCAGCCAATTCTGTTGAAAAACATTTCTTAAACGGAAGCAAACAAAACAGGGATAGAAATACCTGAATTTGTCCAATAGAAACTATTGTTTGCAACTGTTGGACTAATGATTACACCCTAGATAAGCTAGATGCAGGCAAGAGTGTGCAAGGTGGTATTGAATGTGTCACTGTCTGTCCATGTGTAACTGTCTGTCACCTCAAATTTTTATCTCGACCTGTGTGCACCTACGTTGTAAACTTTCATTCATAGGCTAGGTTGTAGCAACCTCATGATGGGTATAGGGAAAATTTGAGTATCATGTAGTAGCCTAAACCTTTCGATGTTATATTGAACTGGGTGAATGGAATATGAATGACAGTCATCCAACATGCTGTAATAGAAATAAGGCCATGCTCATAAAAATAAATAAATAAATTGTCCTCCATCATAAACAGCACTGACCACCACTGTTTTTTACATAGCTGCTGGAATATGATCAAAATGACCTCAATATGACCCCTATTAAGGTCTTAAGAGTTTTGATCAGAATTATTGTCTACCTGTCGGGTTTATTTAGTGGGTAAATAACATTACAAAGTCATTTTTTATACTGTTTGGAATGATTTTACCCTATTTTCTAACAGGAAATCTGGATGGCAGCCATTTTATTAAGATGGCCACCCTGGTTGAATGACAGGCTTCCCAGACTGGCTCCAATCTTTAGCTAATGTTCCTTAAGGTATCTAGTGTTAGAGTACCAAGTTTGATACATGTGTCATAAAATGGAACAATTATTTAACCTATCCCTGGACTATGTTGTCAATTAGGCGCTAAAGCTAGTTAACACCCCGGCCATCCTACAATCCAAACTAGATGCTCTCAATCTCACACAAACTATCAACGAACCTACCAGGTACAACCCTAAATCCGTAAACATGGGCACCCTCATAGATATCATCCTGACTAACTTACCCTCTAAATACACCTCCGCTGTCTTCAACCAGGATCTCAGCGATCACTGCCTTATTGCCTGCGTCCGTAACGGGTCCGCGGTCAAACGACCACCCCTCATCACTGTCAAACGCTCCCTAAATTTTTTAGCAAGCAGGCCTTCCTAATTGACCTGGCCCAGGTATCCTGGATGGATATCGATCTCATTCCATCAGTAGAGGATGCCTCGTTGTTCTTTAAAAGTAATTTCCTCTCAATCTTAAATAAGCATGCCCCATTCAAAAAAAAACAGAACTAAGAACAGATATAGCCCCTGGTTCTCCTCAGACTTGACTGTCCTTGACCAGCACAAAAACATCCTGTGGCGTACTGCATTAGCATCGAATAGCCCCTGCGATATGCAACTTTTCAGGGAAGTTAGGAAATAATATACACAAGCAGTTAGGAAAGCAAAGGCTAGCTTTTTCAAACAGAAATGTGTATCCTGTAGCACTAACTCCAAAAAGTTTTGGGACACTGTAAAGTCCATGGAGAATAAGAGCACCTCCTCCCAGCTGTCCACTGCACTGAGGCTAGGAAACACTATCACCACCGATAAATCTACAATAATCGAGAATTTCAACAAGCATTTTGCTACGGCTGGCCATGCTTTCCACCTGGCTACCACTGCCCAGGCCACCAGCTCTGCACCCTCCGCTGCAACTTGTCCATGCCCCCCCCCCCCCCCCCCCCCGCTTCTCCTTCACACAAATTCAGACAGCTGATGTTCTGAAAGAGCTGCAAAATCTGGACCCCTACAAATCATCTGGGCTAGAAATTGTCGCAACCTCTATTACTAGCCTGTTCAACCTCTCTTTCGTAACATCTGAGATCCCCAGAGATTGGAAAGCTGCCGCGGTCATCCCCCTCTTCAAAGGGGGTGACACTCTAGATCCAAACTGTTACAGACCTATATCCATCCTGCCCTGCCTTTCGAACGTTTTTGAAAGCCAAGTTAACAAACAGATCACCGACCATTTCGAATCCCAACGTACCTTCTCCGCTATGCAATCCAGTTTCCGAGCTGGTCATGGGTGCACCTCAGCCACGCTCAAGGTCCTAAACGATATTATAACCGCGCTCGATTATAGACAGTACTGTGCAGCAGTCTTCATCGTCCCGGCCAAGGCTTTCGACTCTGTCAACCACTGCATTCTTATTGGCAGACTAAATAGCCTTGGTTTCTCAAATGACTGCCTCGCCTGGTTCACCAACTACTTCTCAGATAGAGTTCAATGTGTCAAATCGGAGGGCCTGTTGTCAGGACCTATGGCAGTCTCTATGGGGGTACCACAGGGTTCAATTCTTGGGCCGACTCTTTTCTCCGTGTATATCAATGATGTCGCTCTTGCTGCTGGTGACTCTCAGATCCACCTCTACGCAGACGACACCATTTTGTATACATCTGGCCCTTCTTTGGACACTGTGTTAACAAACCTCCAAACGAGCTTCAATGCCATACAACACTCCTTCAGTAGACTCCAACTGCTCTTAAACACTAGTAAAACTAAATGCATGCTCTTCAATCGAACGCTGCTGGCACCCGCCCACCCGACTAGAATCACTACTCTCGACGGGTCTGACCTAGAGTATGTGGACAACTACAAATACCTAGGTGTCTGGTTAGACTGTTAACTCTCCTTCCAGAATCACATGAAGCATCTCCAATCCCAAGTTAAATCTAGAATCGGCTTCCTATTTCGCAACAAAGCCTCCTTCACTCATGCTGCCAAACATGCCCTCGTAAAACTGACTATCCTACCGATCCTTGACTTCGGCGATGTCATTTACAAAATAGCCTCCAACACTCTACTCAGCAAATTGGATGTAGTCTATCACAGTGCCATCCGTTTTGTCACCAAAGCCCTATATGCTACCCACCACTGTGACCTGTACGCTCTTGTTGGCTGGTCCTCACTACATATTCGTCGCCAAACCCACTGGCTCCAGGCCATCTATAAATCACTGCTAGGCAAATCCCTGCCTTATCTTAGCTCATTGGTCACCATAGCAACACCCATCCTTAGTATGCGCTCCAGCAGGTATATCTCACTGGTCATCCCCAAAGCCAACACCTCCTTTGGCAGCCATTCCTTCCAGTTCTCTGCTGCCAATGACTGGAACGAATTGCAAAAATCTCTGAAGCTGGAGACTCTTATCTCCCTCACTAACTTTAAGCATCAGTTGTCAGAGCACCTTACCGATCACTGCACCTGTACACAGCCTATCTGAAATTAGCCCACCCAACTACCTCATCCCCATATTGTTATTTATTTTGCTCATTTGCACCCCAGTATCTCTATTTGCACATCATCTCTTGCACATCTATCATTCTAGTGTTAATACTAATTGTAATTATTTTGCACTATGGCCTATTTATTGCCTTACCTCCATAACTTGCTACATTTGCACACACTGTATATATATATTTTATCTTGTATTTTTGACTTTATGTTTTGTTTTACCCCATATGTAACTCTGTGTTGTTGTTTTTTATCGCACTGCTTTGCTTTATCTTGGCCAGGTCGCAGTTGTAAATGAGAACTTGTTCTCAACTGGCTTACCTGGTTAAATAAAGGTGAAATAAAATTTAAAAATAAAAGCGTCTAGAAATGGGTTAACTGACACGTGACCGTGGTAGCTAGCTACTGTATAGCAAGTTAATCTTATCATCAAGAAGTCCCAAAGAGAAGTCTCCACAAAACCGAATGTAACGTAATTTTTTTAAGGACACCAACCTTAAGACGAACCTAGTTTTGCTCAGCTTCCTGATGTCTGCACTTGCAAGTTGCATTTACTGTAATTTCAGTGTATGCAATGACAAGAAAAAGCAACTGTTTAGCCTGCTATTTGTTACGTAGATTCCGGTTCTTTTGGTACATGCTCTGCCTGGATTGGACGATAACATTTCCATGACGTATTACTATTGGTAGACAAATATGTCAGTCACTCATGGCACGCAACGAATACATGTCTTGGAGAGTAGTTGTCTGTACTTACGGCAGCGAATGAGAGGGGTGAACACTATGACCACACGAGGGCAGTGATATCCATTATTTTCCAGGTAAGTCAGATGACTGTCTGCATAAAAGTTGAGGGATACTTTTAATACCTTCACTTTCATCCTCATCAGACACTGATATAAGAACTGCATTTTGTTCTGGGCAAAATATGTTAACTAACAGGTATGTTTCTGCATTTACTTCTGTTCAATGTCATGAGGAGGTAAATTATTTATGAATGATTCAATCAAGAATAACAGCATTTATGTAGTCAATCTTTAACAACTTTTTGATTCAATTAATGTTGTCATAAAAAGTTGCACCTCTACATTGACACATTGTGTTTCATTTAAAACAGTTGATTATGTATGACGTATAGCGTTGTAAAACAGGCTCAATATAGCCAGTTAAAGCATTACACTGGCAGATTGCAGGCTAAAAGTACATTAACAATGTCATTCTACAAAAACTTGTATGTATACCGGTATTATATTTGTTTGTTTTAATTATTGTCTTCATTATCTCCATTATTTTGCTGTGGACAGTAGTTGGCATGTTGGCCTCTGTGTGCCCCACTGATAAGTCTGTTACTATATTCTGCCATACAGACATAATTTTTTTTTGTTGAAAATAGTGATTGAGATGGATCATAGGGTGATAATTTCAGATATGTATTTTCCAACATGGCACCAGTACACTTGCAGGCTAAGCACCGAAACAGAACATGTTACTCCTTGGTATTTTGAACCTTTCTTTCAATAAACCCCTGAAGCCATCCTAGATGTGGTCTCAAATTCAGATTAACATAATACAATTAATCATACTTTGCTATATGAGCCACATTACAATTCCCACCAAGTCGTCCCACCAAGTGTTCGCGACCCGGGTTTGCTTCCCTTCCCCCTGCTAACTACATTGGTGTCAGAAGTAGGATGGCGGTTGTGAGGCCATCGGAACTCAAGGCCCGGACGTGTGAGGGGTCTGAGTAGTCGAAGCACGGGCCTTCCCATTCAGAGGGGCAGTGTAACGATCCTCGCTAAATGAGCTACGTTGCAATTCCCACAAAGTGAGTTAACCCTATTGGTAAGATGAGTTGGGTGTTTGCCTTTCATACCAGCAACCTAGCTTCACTTCCCTGCCCCACCATTCGCTACAATACCGTTGGTAATACAAAGTAGGCATACAGTCTATCAAACGTTGAAGGTTCGGCCTGGGTAGAATTTCATTAACTAGACACAGACAGACTCTGGAGAAGAAGAAGGGAAACCTGACACAGCCACAAGAGTGTGAAATATGAACCTAGTAAACATGTATTTGCATAAAGCACATTATATGTGGTGCCAAAATATGAAGATGTCTTCTTGACATGTTATGTAACACAGACACTAGCCACCATCTAACAATGAGGTTTTGAGGCGGTACTTAAAAAGCTGTAGTGTACCCTTACAGACAGGCAAAAAAGCCTTATCTGAGGAAGTGATGGGGGAAATTGCGATACTATTGTTTCTTTTTTGTTTTTTTTATTTATTTATTTTTGTTTGGGGGTAGATCAGCTTTAATATTGCAGATATATTGTAACTTCCATCAATGTAATTGTCTGCATCACATCCAATCCCCCATATGTTTTTTCTCTCTCGCATATATATATATATATATATATATATATATATATATATATATATATATATATACATATACAGTGGGGAGAACAAGTCTTTGATACACTGCCGACTTTGCAGGTTTTCCTACTTACAAAGCATGTAGAGGTCTGTAATTTTTATCATAGGTACACTTCAACTGTGAGAGACGGAATCTAAAACAAAAATCCAGAAAATCACATTGTATGATTTTTAAGTAATTAATTTGCATTTTATTGCATGACATAAGTATTTGATACATCAGAAAAGCAGAACTTAATATTTGGTACAGAAACCTTTGTTTTCCATTACAGAGATCTTGTGTTTCCTGTAGGTCTTGACCAGGTTTGCACACACTGCAGCAGGGATTTTGGCCCACTCCTCCATACAGACCTTCTCCAGATCCTTCAGGTTTCGGGGCTGTCGCTGGGCAATACGGACATTCAGCTCCCTCCAAAGATACATATACACATTCATACATATACATACATATATATACACATATCCTTTAAAAAAATATATTTTCCTTTATTACTTTCCAACCCCATGACCCCTTCCCTAATTGGAGTAAACTAGTGAACAACAACGCTTAGGCCTCTACTTCCAGCTTATACGGTATATACATTTTATGGACACTGTCAATTTTACAATAATTCTATTTTGTTTGTTTTTACGCCTGAACTTCCTCTACCCTCAAACTCTCCGATCATTTTCATGATGTCCATCCGGTTTGCTTCTATATGCCATATCTTTCTAACTGCGCTCTTTCACAAAAGCTCTCAACCAATAATCTATATACTTATTATGGACACAGTATGCTTTACATTAGTTATCTTGTTGTTATTAGTTGTTGTTAGTTGTTATTAGTCCCATCCTTCAGCTCGATTCAACACCTCCCATCTATCTCTTAACACCATCCATATTGGATTTCTATTTGCCATATATTTTTCAACTGTACTGTGATGTTTCACAAACGTTCTGAACCCTTCTATTCTCATTGTTTCTACAGATTGTAAATTGAAAATATTTTTTTTTGCTAAAAGTATTATTATATTATTGACCGATTGACTATGACTTTTCAGATCACCCAATAGTGCTATCTGCAGGGTTAGCTCCAGGTAAATATTGCAATCCTTCAGCCATTCCTGGACCTGTGACCAAAAACAAGCTACAAATGGACAGTACCAAAACAAATGAGCTAATGATTCTGTCTCTTCGCAGCAAAATCTGCAGAGCTGGGAAGATTGTATCCCCCATATAAATGACATTCTATTGGAAGCAAGAATTGTGTATAATAATTTAAATTTTAAAATTCATAAACACTATGCCATCGGTACGTCAAAAACCTATTCCCAAATATTATCTAAATGGGACGGCTGTCAATCCTTTGGTCCTAAAATGAAACGTATGCTTTTTTATTTATCACAATTTTCTTTAATCAATGATGTTCTTTAATGCAGGGCAGCCAAGTTCCTTACTTCTTCCCCCTTCCACTTTCCTATTCCATTTTTGCGGTAATGCTGCAATTATTTGGTTGTAATTTTGGGTAGAGCAGTCATTTCCATATGTTTTTGATAGCTGCATGTGCTACATAACGCCACCAGTCTTACCTATGATATCATTTACGAAGATTTATACCTTAAAATTTTTTTTTTTTAAACAATAATGGTTTTCATCAATTAGTATATATGAGTTTAACCACAATATTTGTTGCATTATTTGTTCTGTCGTTTCTGGAGGATTCAATTGAAACTGCAACCGATTTCTTTTTCAAATAACTGAAAGTGAGAGGTTGTAATCTGAATAAAGGGAAAAAGGCCATTCTTGACCATGGGGTGAGACAATCTTACAAATTTTCTACAGAACCAGTTGGGATGTAAGTATAACTTTTGTATGACTGAAGCTTTTAGTCATAGGTCTAATGCTGTAATATGTAATAATAGACAGGTATTTACAGGTATTTACAAATAGACAGGCATTTACCTTTCCATGGTAGCAAGATCTTTGCTAACTTTCTATTAAAATGTATTGGAGTGAGATCATTTATTTCATTTGGGATATGTATTCAGAGTATATCCACATCACCATTAGATCATTTTATTGGTAAACTACATGGTAATGTAACATTTAATTTTTTTTGTGATCCAATACGTATATAGTACATTTATCATAATTTGGTTGTAATCCAGAGAGGTTAGAAAATGTATCTAGATCCTCTATGAGGCTGTGGAGTGAATGAAGTTGTGGATTTAAAATCAGATGTGGTGAATCATGGGTGACTCCGTCATTTGTAACCAGTTTCATTAAATTCATTTTGGTAGCATTTCTATGTTGAAGATAAAAAAATAAATTTGGTGCATTTTTCCCCATATTCCATCCAGTTTACTTTATTTTTATAATATATTACACTTGATCTTTCTTGAATAAGTTCCTCAATTTCTCTAATTTCTCTAATTTATTCTGAGCCTCTATGTTAGAGTTTTTATTGCTATCTATCTGTTCTGTTAGACCTTCTATTTCCTTTGTTAGTATTGACTTTTTTAACATAAATTGCTTTTGTTTTCGAGATGAGTACTGAATTGCATGGCTTCTAAGTGCAGATTTAAAAGTGTCCAATACAATATTTGTTGTACCTATGTTATGTCAGAAAAAATCAGTTATAAATTCCTCTGTCCTGGTTAAAAACAATTGGTTATCATCCAATAGGCTTTGATTAAATTTCCAATATCCTCGCCCACGTGGAAATTCAGTAAGAGTAATGTATATGCTAATTTTATGATGATCCGACCGCATTCTGTCCCCTATCAACACTTTTTAAACCTTTGTTGCCAACGAGAATAACATAAGAAAGAAGTAAAGACGACTAGCTTGATTGAGTCTCTGCCATATATATCTCACTAGGTCAGGATATTTAAGCCTCCATATACAGTTGAAGTCGGAAGTTTACATACACTTAGGTTGGAGTCATTAAAACTCATTTTTCAACTACTCCACAAATGTCTTGTTAACAAACTATAGTTTCCTCCAGCATCTTCACAAGGTCCTTTGCTGTTGTTCTGGGATTTATTTGCACTTTTCGCACCAAGGTAAGTTCATCTCTAGGAGACAGAACGCGTCTCCTTCCTGAGCGATATGACGGCTGTGTGTTCCCATGGTGTTTATACTTGCGCACTATTGTTTGTACAGATGAACGTGGTACCTTCAGGCGTTTGGAAATTGCTCCCAAGGAGGAACCAGACTTGTGGAGGACTACAATTTTTTTCTGAGGTCTTGGCTGATTTCTTTTTATTTTCCCATGATGTCAAGCAAAGAGGCACTGAGTTTGAAGGTAGGCCTTGAAATACATCCACAGGTACACCTCCAATTAACTCAAATGATGTCAATTAGCCTATCAGAAGCTTCTAAAGCCATGACATAATTTTCTGGAATTTTCCAAGCTGTTTAAAGGCACAGTCAACTTAGTGCATGTAAACATCTGACCCACTGGAATTGTGATACAGTGAATTATAAGTGAAATAATCTGTCTGTAAACAATTCTTGGAAAAATTACTTGTGTCATGCACAAAGTAGATGTCCTAACCGATTTGCCAAATCTATAGTTTGTTAACAAGACATTTGTGGAGTGGTTGAAAAACGAGTTTTAATGACTCCAACCTAAGTGTATGTAAACTTCCGACTTCAACTGTAGCTGTACCAGGATATTTGCATTGCTACTAACTAACCCACCAATTGTTCTCCACTATTCCCCCCGCTAAAGCCCCTCCCCATCCCAAGTTGGGTTGTCATCCCAATGATCGGCATACTACCCCCGTCCCCCCGGATCCCTAGGTCCCCCGAGAGGCCAGGACCCATCCTTCGAAAACTGCACACAGTGCCACCCACAAAACAGAAGCATGTCAACCGCCAGTGAGGGAAAAAAGTATTTGATCCCCTGCTGATTTTGTACGTTTGCCCACTGACAAAGAAATGATCAGTCTATAATTTTAATGGTAGGTTTATTTGAACAGTGAGAGACAGAATAACAACAAAATAATCCAGAAAAACGCATGCCAAAAATGTTATAAATTGATTTGCATTTTAATGAGGGAGACAAGTATTTGACCCCCTCTCAATTAGAAAGATTTCTGGCTCCCAGGTGTCTTTTATACAAGTAACGAGCTGAGATTAGGAGCACACTCTTAAAGGGAGTGCTCCTAATCTCAGTTTGTTACCTGTATAAAAGACATCTGTCCACAGAAGCAATCAATCAGATTCCAAACTCTCCACCATGGCCAAGACCAAAGAGCTCTCCAAGGATGTCAGGGACAAGATTGTAGACCTACACAAGGCTGGAATGGGCTACAAGACCATCGCCAAGCAGCTTGGTGATTATTCGCAAATGGAAGAAACACAAAAGAACTGTCAATCTCCCTCTGCCTGGGGCTCCATGCAAGATCTCACCTCATGGAGTTGCAATGATCATGAGAATGGTGAGGAATCAGCCCAGAACTACACGGGAGGATCTAGTCAATGATCTCAAGGCAGCTGGGACCATAGTCACCAAGAAAACAATTAGTAACACACTACGCCGTGAAGGACTGAAATCCTGCAGGGGCCGCAAGTTCCCCCAGCTCAAGAAAGCACATATACAGGGCCGTCTGAACTTTGCCAATGAACATCTGAATGATTCAGAGGAGAACTGGGTGAAAGTGTTGTAGTCAGATGAGACCAAAATTGAGCTCTTTGGCATCAACTCAACTCGCTGTGTTTGGAGGAGGAGGAATGCTGCCTATGACCCCAAGAACATCATCCCCACCGTCAAACATGGAGGTGGAAACATTATGCTTTGGGGGTGTTTTTCTGCTAAGGGGACAGAACAACTTCACCGCATCAAAGGGATGATGGACGGGGCCATGTACCATCAAATCTTGGGTGAGAACCTCCTTCCCTCAGCCAGGGCATTGAAAATGGGTTGTGGATGGGTATTCCAGCATGACAATGACCCAAAACACACGGCCAAGGCAACAAAGGAGTGGCTCAAGAAGAAGCACATTAAGGTCCTGGAGTGGCCTAGCCAGTCTCCAGACCTTAATCCCATAGGAAGTCTGTGGAGGGAGCTGAAGGTTCGAGTTGCCAAACGTCAGCCTCGAAACCTTAATGACTTGGAGAAGATCTGCAAAGAGGAGTGGAACAAAATCCCTCCTGAGATGTGTGCAAACCTGGTGGCCAACTACAAGAAACGTCTGACCTCTGTGATTGACAACAAGGGTTTTGCCACTAAGTACTAAGTCATGTTTTGCAGAGGGGTCAAATACTTATTTCCCTCATTAAAATGCAAATCAATTTATAACACATTCTGGATTTTGTTGTTGTTATTCTGTCTCTCACTGTTCAAATAAACCTACCATTAAAATTATAGACTGATCATGTCTTTGTCAGTGGGCAAACGTACAAAATCAGCAGGGGATCAAATACTTTTTTCACTCACTGTATATATATATACAGTGGGGAAAAAATGTATTTATTCAGCCACCAAGTTCTCCCACTTAAAAAGATGAGAGAGGCCTGTAATTTTCATCATAGGTACACGTCAACTATGACAGACAAAATGAAGACTTACAGAAAACGTTTGACCTGTGTCATTGCCAACAAAGGGTATATAACAAAGTATTGAGAAACTTTTGTTATTGACCAAATACTTATTTTCCACCATAATTTGCAAATAAATTCTTTAAAAATCCTACAATGTGATTTTCAGGATTTTTTTTTCTCAATTTGTCTGTCATAGTTGACATGTACCTATGATGAAAATTACAGGCCACTCTCATCTTTTTAAGTGGGAGAACTTGCACAATTGGTGGCTGACTAAATACTTTTTCCCCCCACTGTATATATTCAAATTATATTCAAATATTTTGCATATCTTAATTTCCATCATTATCAATTAATATGCGTAATAATGTCGGAAGTTCATGCGAAAGATTGTTACCTGTAACCCGGATTGCCATTATATTACATTATATTTTTGTTAAGGAATTATTATTTTAGCAAACAATTATTGTGGTTCATCCTATATTCTCCCTAACATCCTTACCCCCTTGCAACAGATGTGGGATACACACACACGCACATACTCTAACACACTCAACCCCTTTCCTCCACAATCAACCATAAGCTCAGATGCTCAATGGTTGTTATATCCATCCCAGAGCCCAACTCAAGAAAGGACCTGATTTACGAATGCATATACAGTTACAGCTGTTTGAGAAAGCATGCAAGATTGAGCAAAACTTGACAACAATTTGAGATTTGATTAACCTATGTCAAGTCTTAGTTGATGAAGATCAGATCCACCCTCTTCCCCTGAGACACAAACACTCTGGTCCCCCGTTGTAACCATTTTTCCCAAGCATCTCCATGCAGTCAGAACTTTGATTATTTTGTGCCATCAGGGCCACAATAATATGCCCCCTCTCTGATGGTCCGAGTGTGACCCCATCCCCATGGGTTACTGCAGCCAGCACTGCCACTACCTGGGTGGGGGTACCCCAACGGAATCCCCATCGGCTAGGTACAAAGTCGTCAAGGTTCTCATTAGCAGCTTTGAGAATTTCCTTGTATATTATGCTCTCCCATCAGGGGGCTCTGGCTTTGTAGTACCAACCCAGCCAGGCAGGCTCAGAATATTGAGGGGGCGGTGCTGCTCTAGTAGGTCTCTGATCGCATTTATCTTTCTGTTTTTGCTGCATATAGGCAACTTACAGCAGGGCCATAAAACAGATGGGGACTTCTCTTTGGTGTATGGGTCGCTCAGGTGGGTGTCTAGGATATAGGGTTTGGGGACCGTTCTATCATGATAGGACAATAAAAAAAATGATTAGATGTATACTTCATAAAAAATGTATATCCCTCATCTGCAGAAAATTGAAAGCCCTCTCTCACAACCCCTGCTCAGAGACACACGTTGGTTCTGGGATATGCAAACATTTCCTTTCTCACTCAACGCCACACTTTTCCAAACACAAAAACGCACACCACACCTTCCATCACAATACATCCACACTGTCAAGGATTCTGCCGAGGCTGCCCCTCCTCCTTGCTCGGGCAGGCTTCGGCGTTCGTCGTCACCGGAATACTAGCTGCTGCCGATCTATGTTCTATGTTTCTATGTTGCACCTGTTGTCTATTGTTACACACCTGTTGCCCATTATGTGATCACTCCTTCCCTATTTAACCCAGTGGCTCCCAATGTGTTTTGTGCGTGGTTGTTTTTCATTTCGTGTGTCATTGGTGAGCGGGTTAGTTCCTCCCTGTGTGGAGGTATTCTGTGTTGTATTCTTTACTTTTCTCAGTAAAGTACGTTTCTTCGAGTTCTGTGTCCTGTGCCTGACTTCGATCCACCGCATTACACTGACACTCGTGACACACACATACCCACATACTGTACCTTCTATGTCTTCTGTTTGCTATGTTTTTATCTCCACTATGTTGATTGAGTATTTGTGTTCTAATTAGTTATATTTGAAGATGTATTATTTCGCTTGTTATCGTTTCTTGTAATTCCGTCTTATCCCTTTATAAAATACTATAAATGTGTTTTATTATTACAATCCCTACCATGGCTAATATTGGGTGTTCCATTATTCGACTCCTCTATTAGAACTTTCAGAATAGCCATGGAGTAGTCTTTGTGTCTGTGAACATTTAGTTGTCAATATACAGTTTATCGACTATGAGAGCAACACGCTTCCCTTTTAATCTATTTTCCTTGAAGATTGGGTACAGAACTTTGCGCCGTTCTGCAATCTCCCTCGGGAACTGATCATTCATGCCTATTTTTGTGCCAGCAAGTATTTTACCTCAAGTGGGATTTGAAGCACTGTCCTTCACAATTTTTTCTGGAACCTCTCCTTCTTTTTCTTGGATACCCGTAAGTACTAGATTTTCTCTCATCGATCTAGTCTGTATGTCTAGTAAGGCTTCTCTCAGAAAGTTGTTCTCTTTTTAAGTTCCTTAATGTCCGTTTCTATCTTAGTGACTGTCCCTTTTAGCTTTTTTGTATCTTTCTCCATTATCGCAGCTTTTTCGTCACTCATTTCAAGACTCGCCTTCAACTCCTTTACATCATTACTGACCAACTCTAGTATGCCCAGTTTGTCATTTATCGACTTCAACAGATCGCTTTCCACTCTTACCAGTCCCAGTGGTGAAAAGCATAAATCATCTGTATCCGTCAAGGAGTTGCGTTTTCTTTTGGAGATTGATTCTCCTCGTTTATCCTCCGTCATGTTTGAGTGTTGCTTGTTGTTGTAATATTTGTCGATAAATTCCTCTAGCCTTATGATTTGTTTTGTGCTATTATCCAGATTGAATGTTATTACCCACGAGTACATGAAGTGCTAATATTTAGTCTAACTTACTGATATTGATAATTACGTTTTTATCTTGAGGTCACTTGCACCGCTGTGTGTTCAATTCGCCATTTTGTCACGTCACCACAGCCACACCACCAAATACTGTTGTTGCCGATTGTACCTGAGCTAAATCTTGTTCTCCATCTTCTTTTTAAATGGTAAGCCAACGTGTTTTCAGCACTTTTATCTCCATGACTGATCAAAACTCATTTTTCAATGTCTCTCTCTTGTCCCGTTGCAGCAGAAATATAGTGAGCAATATGTTTGGAATATCGAATCGCAATAAAATTGCAGTATCGAATCGTAATACATAAAGAATCCTGATAAACTATACAAAAGTATGTGGACACCCCTTCAAATGAGTGGATTCGGCTATTTCAGGCACTCCCGTTGCTGACAGGTGTAAAAAATTGAGCACACAGCCATGCAATCTCCATAGACAGATATTGGCAGTAGAATGGCCTGTACTGAAGAGCTCAGTGACTTTCAACGTGGCACCGTCATAGGATGCCATCTTTCCAACAAGTCAGTTCGTCAAATGTCTGCCCTGCTAGAGCTTCCCCGGTCAACTGTTAGGGCTGTTATTGTGAAGTGGAAACGTCTAGGAGCAACAACGGCTCAGCCACGAGGTGGTAGGCCACACAAGCTCACAGAACGGGACCGGCTAGTGCTGTGAACTTGTTGCAACACTCACTACCGAGTTCCAAACTGCCTCTGGAAGCAACTTCAACACAATAACTGTTCGTCAGGAGCTTCATGACGCAATTTGACTCTGGAGCAGTGGAGACGCATTCTCTGGAGTGATGAATCACGCTTCACCATATGGCAGGCCGACGGACGAATCTGGGTTTGGCGGATGCCATGAGAACACTACCTGCCCGAATGCATAGTGCCTGGAGAAGAGCTTCTGCTAAATGACTAAAATGTAAAATGGGTATTCAACGGATTCTGTGACTGCTCTTACTGGACAAGAGGTCCTACTCCCCTACTCCTGCACTCCCAGTGAGCAACCCACCCTAGTCTGGCAGAGGAGCGACCACACAGTTGTCAACTACTACATCGATGACAAAACTGTTAACGGCAATGACAACACCCTCGCTATCGGAGCACAACTCAGCTCTTCCTGAACTTAGAGGTTGGGAACTGCTCCCTGCTCATCACCAATGTCTCTGTCACAGACGAAGGAACTTACACACATTACTACAAGACTTCCAACGCTACACTCATTTACGCTAATGTGATTCTTACCATCGTCGGTGAGTGATGCCGGTGCCGTTCCCTTCTGTCTGAGTGGTTTTCAATTGCTTTTTTAAATGTCATACATGAGAGATTTTGGCTGAATAATAATTAGTAATTTCTCTAGTTAAAATGAGATTCTGCTTTGTTTAATTTGTCATTGTTCATTTGAATGTTCAATCATCAATTCATTCCCTCATCTCATCACTGCATGAAAAGAGGGCTCTACAGTATGACATTTGAGGAAATGTACCATATTTGAGGAGATTTTACTCGTGTCCACCAATTTACAACTCAAAACACAAGTTCTAAATTTTACATTTACATTTTAGTCATTTAGCAAACGCTCTTATCCAGAGCGACTTACAGTTAGTGAGTGCATACATTTTTCATACAGGCCCCCTGTGGGAATCAAACCCACAACCCTGGCGTTGCAAGCGCCATGCTCTACCAACTGAGCTAAATGACCTGGAAACACCCCCCCCGTGTCCATTCCAGCAAACTACAGCACACATCTATAGTGACCCATCAGTGAAGGAAGCTCTCCTCATGAAACGTACCACTGTGAGGCCAGGGAGGGGTATCCTGAAGGGAGGATCCACTGGACACTGAATGGCCAGCCTGTTCAACCACCCCCCGCAACTGCTAAACATCTCTGTTACCTGCCTGACAGGTAAGCCCAGTGTAAACATGACTGGGCATGTTCCAGGTCGTCTTTATTGCAGATGCACTGCACAGATTAGAGTGTGGTAGAGAACCCTTGACTGCTACTCAACATTATTGTTACTTGCCAGTGGAAATATGGCTGTGGACATGTTCCAGGTTGTCTTTATTACAGTCGGACTGCGTGGAATAAGTGATTTACAAATTATTTTGCATCCCAAATAACTACTCATTATGTGATTAAGATTAGCCATTATACACCTCGCCTTGCTCAAATTGATCACCTCAAACACGTTGTATGACTGTGGTCACGTTCCAGGTTGTCTTTATTGCACTTGCGCTGCACAGATTGCTAGATCTGCAGCAGTGTTTAGCGTACCTAGGAGCCATAAGCAACATTCTGTGATGCACAGCACGGCTGCAATAAAGATGACTAGAATGCACCCAATAACAAGCCAACTCAGACCCTAAATGTGACTTCCTAACATTATCATGTGCCTGTAGATGGGTAGCTTACAGTGTATTTTGCGTCCATAGCGGCCAAAACAAACTCAAACTCAATGTACTGCACACCACATAGTGCCTTGCCATGTGTAACTTCGCCATATTATTGTGTAGGGTACCATGATCAATATTTGACAAGCACTTTACAAATAAATTTACACTTACGAATTCTACTGAAGTGTGATATATTAGCCTAGCCACATACTGTATCTCTTGCCAACTCCATTGCCAAGCCAAACATGACAAGTTGGCATGATAGCACTAACAGTTCTTGGACCAGGCTAATGATATACTGGTATTCAAAATGTTTATATAGTGGGGAAGAGGGGCTACCATCATTGGATAGTTTCTTGGAGGTGCATAGGAGTGTCTTGGAGATGTATAGGAGTGTCTGGGAGGTGCATAGGAGTGTCTGGGAGGTGCATAGGAGTGTCTGGGAGGTGCATTGGAGTGTTTGGGAGGTGCATAGGAGTGTCTGGGAGGTGGATAGGAATGCAGTTGGCAACCTCCAGAAAACCCCTCAAGCTTCATCATTCAAGTGAAGTTGAGTGATACAAATTAATTTTGTGGTAATACAGTATGTGGTTAAACTGTCATCAGTATGTAGTTACAGCTCTCCATTTTTCTCTGTACTGATAGGGCAGGAAATGTCTGCTTTCAAAGTGATACTTTAGTTATTAGTTAGTGCTTATTGTATGCTAACCTTTTGAATATGTGCATAAATTGAAATGTGTGGCTGATCTGATAAGACAGTATATATGTAACTGAGATTAGGAGGTCATATCATAAAGAGTTTCTGTTCCATGTGTGTTTTTGTCCAGACAAATACGAGAAAACATTTAGGTGATGTATCTAATTCCACATCTACAGTGGGGGAAAAAAGTATTTAGTCAGCCACCAATTGTGCAAGTTCTCCCACTTAAAAAGATGAGAGAGGCCTGTAATTTTCATCATAGGTACACGTCAACTATGACAGACAAATTGAGAATTTTTTTTCCAGAAAATCACATTGTAGGATTTTTTATGAATTTATTTGCAAATTATGGTGGAAAATAAGTATTTGGTCACCTACAAACAAGCAAGATATCTGGCTCTCACAGACCTGTAACTTCTTCTTTAAGAGGCTCCTCTGTCCTCCACTCGTTACCTGTATTAATGGCACCTGTTTGAACTTGTTATCAGTATAAAATACACCTGTCCACAACCTCAAACAGTCACACTCCAAACTCCACTATGGCCAAGACCAAAGAGCTGTCAAAGGACACCAGAAACAAAATTGTAGACCTGCACCAGGCTGGGAAGACTGAATCTGCAATAGGTAAGCAGCTTGGTTTGAAGAAATCAACTGTGGGAGCAATTATTAGGAAATGGAAGACATACAAGACCACTGATAATCTCCCTCGATCTGGGGCTCCATGCAAGTTCTCACCCCGTGGGGTCAAAATGATCACAAGAACGGTGAGCAAAAATCCCAGAACCACACGGGGGGACCTATCAGTTAACCACTTAACTGAGGAACTCAATTTAACCTTGCGCAATACCCTAGATGCAGTTGCACCCCTAAAAACGAAAAACATTTGTCATAAGAAACTAGCTCCCTGGTATACAGAAAATACCCGAGCTTTGAAGCAAGCTTCCAGGAAATTGGAACGGAAATGGCGCCACACCAAACTGGAAGTCTTCCGACTAGCTTGGAAAGACAGTACCGTGCAGTACCGAAGAGCCCTCACTGCTGCTCGATCATCCTACTTTTCCAACTTAATCGAGGAAAATAAGAACAATCCAAAATTTCTTTTTGATACTGTTGCAAAGCTAACTAAAAAGCAGCATTCCCCAAGAGAGGATGGCTTTCACTTCAGCAGTAATAAATTCATGAACTTCTTTGAGGAAAAGATCATGACCATTAGAAAGCAAATTACGGACTCCTCTTTGAATCTGCGTATTCCTCCAGGGCTTAGCTGTCCTGGATCTGCACAGCTCTGCGAGGGCCTGGGATCGGGAGAGACACTTAAGTGTTTTAGTACTATATCTCTTGACACAATGATGAAAATAATCATGGCCTCTAAACCTTCAAGCTGCATACTGGATCCTATTCCTACTAAACTGCTGAAGGAGCTGCTTCCTGTGCTTGGCCCTCCTATGTTGAACATAATAAACAGCTCTCTATCCACCGGATGTGTACCAAACTCACTAAAAGTGGCAGTGATAAAGCCTCTCTTGAAAAAGCCAAACCTTGACCCGGAAAATATAAAAAACTATCGGCCTATATCGAATCTTCCATTCCTCTCAAAAATTTTAGAAAAAGCTGTTGCGCAGCAACTCACTGCCTTTCTGAAGACAAACAATGTATACGAAATGCTTAAGTCTGGTTTTAGACCCCATCATAGCACTGAGACTGCACTTGTGAAGGTGGTAAATGACCTTTTAATGGCGTCAGACCGAGGCTCTGCATCTGTCCTCGTGCTACTAGACCTTAGTGCTGCCTTTGACACCATCGATCACCACATTCTTTTGGAGAGACTGGAAACCCAAATTGGTCTACACGGACAAGTTCTGGCCTGGTTTAGATCTTACCTGTCGGAAAGATATCAGTTTGTCTCTGTGAATGGTCTGTCCTCCGACAAATCAACTGTACATTTCGGTGTTCCTCAAGGTTCCGTTTTAGGACCACTATTGTTTTCACTATATATTTTACCTCTTGGGGATGTTATTCGAAAACATAATGTTAACTTTCACTGCTATGCGGATGACACACAGCTGTACATTTCAATGAAACATGGTGAAGCCCCAAAATTGCCCTCGCTAGAAGCCTGTGTTTCAGACATAAGGAAGTGGATGGCTGAAAACTTTCTACTTTTAAACTCGGACAAAACAGAGATGCTTGTTCTAGGTCCCAAGAAACAAAGAGATCTTCTGTTAAATCTGACAATTCATCTTGATGGTTGTAAAGTCGTCTCAAATAAAACTGTGAAGGACCTCGGCGTTACTCTTGACCCTGATCTCTCTTTTGACGAACATATCAAGACTGTTTCAAGGACAGCTTTTTTCCATCTACGTAACATTGCAAAAATCAGAAATTTTCTGTCCAAAAATGATGCAGAAAAATTAATCCATGCATTTGTTACTTCTAGGTTAGACTACTGCAATGCTCTACTTTCCGGCTACCCGGATAAAGCACTAAATACACTTCAGTTAGTGCTAAATACGGCTGCTAGAATCCTGACTAGAACCAAGAAATTTGATCATATTACTCCAGTGCTAGCTTCCCTACACTGGCTTCCTGTTAAGGCAAGGGCTGATTTCAAGGTTTTACTGTTAACCTATAAAGCGTTACATGGGCTTGCTCCTACCTATCTTTCCGAGTTGGTCCTGCCGTACATACCAATACGTACGCTACGGTCACAAGACGCAGGCCTCCTAATTGTCCCTAGAATTTCTAAGCAAACAGCGGGAGGCAGGGCTTTCTCCTATAGATCTCCATTTTTATGGAACAGTCTGCCTACCCATGTGAGAGACGCAGACTCGGTCTCAACCTTTAAGTCTTTACTGAAGACTTATCTCTTCAGTAGGTCTTATGATTGAGTGTAGTCTGGCCCAGGAGTGTGAAGGTGAACGGAAAGGCTCTGGAGCAACGAACAGCCCTTGCTGTCTCTGCCAGGCCGGTTCCCCTCTCTCCACTGGGGTTCTCTGCCTCTAACCCTGTTACAGGGCCTGAGTCACTGGCTTGCTGGTGCTCTTTCATGCCGTCCCTAGGAGGGGTGCGTCACTTGAGTGGGTTGAGTTACTGACGTGATCTTCCTGTCTGGGTTGGCGCCCCCCCTTGGTTTGTGCTGTGGTGGAGACCTCTGTGGGCTATACTCGGCCTTGTCTCAGGATTGTAAGTTGGTGGTTGAGGATATCCCTCTAGTGGTGCGGGGGCTGTGCTTTGGCAGAGTGGGTGGGGTTATATCCTTCCTGGTTGGCCCTGTCCGGGGGTTTCTTCGGATGGGGCCACAGTGTCTCCGGACCGCTCCTGTCTCAGCCTCCAGTATTTATGCTGCAGTAGTTTATGTGTCGGGGGGCTGGGGTTAGTTGGTTATACCTGGAGTACTTCTCCTGTCTTATCCAGTGTCCTGTGTGAATTTAAGTATGCTCTCTCTAATTCTCTCGTTCTCTCTTTCTCTCTGAGAACCTGAGCCCTAGGACCATACGTCAGGACTACCGGGCATGCTGACACCTTGCTGTCCCCAGTCCGCCTGGCCTTGCTGCTATTCCAGTTTCAACTGTTCTGCCTGCGGTTACGAAACCCCTACCTGTCCCAGACCTGCTGTTTTCAACTCTTAATGATCGGCTATGAAAAGCCAACTGAGAGACCTGAGCCCTAGGACCATACGTCGGGACTACCGGCCGTGGTGACTCCTTGCTGTCCCCAGTCCGCCTGGCCTTGCTGCTATTCCAGTTTCAACTGTTCTGCCTGCGGTTATGGAACCCCTACCTGTCCCAGACCTGCTGTTTTCAACTCTTAATGATCGGCTATGAAAAGCCAACTGAGATTTATTCCTGATTATTATTTGACCATGCTTGTCACTTATGAACATTTTTGAACATCTTGGCATGGTTCTGTTATAATCTCCACCCGGCACAGCCAGAAGAGGACTGGCCACCCCTCATAGCCTGGTTCCTCTCTAGGTTTCTTCCTAGGTTTTGGCCTTTCTAGGGAGTTTTTCCTAGCCACCGTGCTTCTACACCTGCATTACTAGCTGTTTGGGGTTTTAGGCTGGGTTTCTGTACAGCACTTCGAGATATTAGCTGATGTACGAAGGGCTATATAAAATAAAATTGATTGATTGATTGACCTAGTGAATGACCTGCAGAGATCTGGGACCAAAGTAACAAAGCCTACCATCAGTAACACACTACGCCACCAGGGACTCAAATCCTGCAGTGCCAGACGTCTCCCCCTGCTTAAGCCAGTACATGTCCAGGCCCATCTGAAGTTTGCTAGAGTGCATTTGGATGATCCAGAAGAGGATTGGGAAAATGTCATATGGTCAGATGAAACCAAAATATAACTTTTTGGTAAAATCTCAACTCGTCGTGTTTGGAGGACAAAGAATGCTGAGTTGCATCCAAAGAACACCATACCTACTGTGAAGCATGGGGGTGGAAACATCATGCTTTGGGGCTGTTTTTCTGCAAAGGGACCAGGACGACTGATCCCTGTAAAGGAAAGAATGAATGGGGCCATGTATCGTGAGATTTTGAGTGAAAACCTCCTTCCATCAGCAAGGGCATTGAAGATGAAACGTGGCTGGGTCTTTCAGCATGACAATGATCCCAAACACACCGCCCGGGCAACGAAGGAGTGGCTTCGTAAGAAGCATTTCAAGGTCCTGGAGTGGCCTAGCCAGTCTCCAGATCTCAACCCCATAGAAAATCTTTGGAGGGAGTTGAAAGTCTGTGTTGCCCAGCGACAGCCCCAAAACATCACTGCTCTAGAGGAGATCTGCATGGAGGAATGGGCCAAAATCAAATCAAATCAAATCAAATTTTATTGGTCACATGCGCCGAATACAACAGGTGCAGACATTACAGTGAAATGCTTACTTACAGCCCTTAACCAACAGTGCATTTATTTTAAACAAAAAAAGTAAGAATAAAACAACAACAAAAAAAGTGTTGAGAAAAGAAGAGCAGAAGTAAAATAAAGTGACAGTAGGGAGGCTATATATACAGTAAAATAAAGTGACAGTAGGGAGGCTATATATACAGGGGGGTACCGTTGCAGAGTGCGGGGGCACCGGCTAGTTGAGGTAGTTGAGGTAATATGTACATGTGGGTAGAGTTAAAGTGACTATGCATAAATACTTACTTAACAGAGTAGCAGCAGCGTAAAAAGGATGGGGTGGGGGGGCAGTGCAAATAGTCCGGGTAGCCATGATTAGCTGTTCAGGAGTCTTATGGCTTGGGGGTAGAAGCTGTTGATAAGTCTTTTGGACCTAGACTTGGCACTCTGGTACCGCTTGCCGTGCAGTAGCAGAGAGAACAGTCTATGACTAGGGTGGCTGGAGTCTTTGACAATTTTGAGGGCCTTCCTCTGACACCGCCTGGTATAGAGGTCCTGGATGGCAGGGAGCTTTGCCCCAGTGATGTACTGGGCCGTACGCACTACCCTCTGTAGTGCCTTGCGGTCAGAGGCCAAGCAGTTGCCATACCAGGCGGTGATGCAACCAGTCAGGATGCTCTCGATGGTGCAGCTGTAGAATTTTTTGAGGATCTGAGGACCCATGCCAAATCTTTTTAGACTCCTGAGGGGGAATAGGCTTTGTCGTGCCCTCTTCACGACTGTCTTGGTGTGTTTGGACCATGATAGTTCGTTGGTGATGTGGACACCAAGGAACTTGAAGCTCTCAGCCTGTTCCACTACAGCCCCGTCGATGAGAATGGGGGCGTGCTCAGTCCTCTTTTTTTTCCTGTAGTCCACAATCATCTCCTTTGTCTTGGTCACGTTGAGGGAGAGGTTGTTGTCCTGGCACTACACGGCCAGATCTCTGACCTCCTCCCTATAGGCTGTCTCATCGTTGTCGGTGATCAGGCCTACCACTGTTGTGTCGTCGGCAAACTTAATGATGGTGTTGGAGTCGTGCCTGGCCATGCAGTCATGGGTGAACAGAGAGTACAGGAGGGGACTGAGCACGCACCCCTGAGGGGCCCCCGTGTTGAGGATCAGTGTGGCAGATGTGTTGTTACCTACCCTTACCACCTGAGGGAGGCCCGTCAGGAAGTCCAGGATCCAGTTGCAGAGGGAGGTGTTTAGTCCCAGGATCCTTAGCTTAGTGATGAACTTAGAGGGCACTATGGTGTTGAATGCTGAGCTGTAGTCAATGAATAGCATTCTCACATAGGTGTTCCTCTTGTCCAGGTGGGAAAGGGCAGTGTGGAGTGCGATAGAGATTGCATCATCTGTGGATCTGTTGGGGCGGTATTCAAATTGGAGTGGGTCTAGGGTTTCTGGGATTATGCTGTTGATGTGAGCCATGACCAGTCTTTCAAAGCACTTCATGGCTACAGACGTTAGTGCTACGGGTCGGTAGTCATTTAGGCAGGTTATCTTAGAGTTCTTGGGCACGGGGACTATGGTGGTCTGCTTGAAACATGTTGGTATTACAGACTCAGTCAGGGACATGTTGAAAATGTCAGTGAAGACACTTGCCAGTTGGTCAGCACATGCTCGGAGTACACGTCCTGGTAATCCGTCTGGCCCTGCGGCCTTGTGAATGTTGACCTGCTTAAAAGTCTTTCTCACATCGGCTACGGAGAGCGTGATCACATAGTCGTCCGGAACAGCTGGTGCTCTCATGCATGCTTCAGTGTTGCTTGCCTCGAAGCGAGCATAGAAGTGGTTTAGCTCGTCTGGTAGGCTTGTGTCACTGGGCAGCTCGCGGCTGTGCTTCCCTTTGTAGTCTGTAATAGTTTTCAAGCCCTGCCACATCCGACGAGCGTCAGAGCCAGTGTAGTATGATTCAATCTTAGACCTGTATCGACTCTTTGCCTGTTTGATGGTTCGTCGGAGGTCATAGCGGGATTTCTTATAAGCGTCCGGGTTAGAGTCCCGTTCCTTGAAAGCGGCAGCTCTACCCTTTAGCTCAGTGCGGATGTTTCCTGTAATCCATGGCTTCTGGTTGGGGTATGTACGTACGGTCACTGTGGGGACGACATCATCGATGCACTTATTGATGAAGCCAGTGAGTGATGTGGTGTACTCCTCAATGCTGTCTGAAGAATCCCGGAACATGTTCCAGTCTGTGCTAGCAAAACAGTCCTGTAGCTTAGCATCTGCGTCATCTGACCACTTTTTTATTAACCGAATCACTGGTGCTTCCTGCTTCAGTTTTTGCTTATAAGCAGGAATCAGGAGGATAGAGTTATGGTCAGATTTGCCAAATGGAGGGCGAGGGAGAGCTTTGTATGTGTCTCTGTGTGTGGAGTAAAGGTGGTCTAGAGTTTTTTTCCCTCTGGTTGCACATTTAACATGCTGGTAGAAATTAGGTAGAACGGATTTAAGTCTTCACAAGGTTTTCACACACCAGCAACAGTGTATGAAAACCTTGTGAAGACTTACAGAAAACGTTTGACCTGTGTCATTGCCAACAAAGGGTATATAACAAAGTATTGAGAAACTTTTGTTATTGACCAAATACTTATTTTCCACCATAATTTGCAAATAAATTCATTACAAATCCTACAATGTGATTTTCTGGATATTTTTTTCTCATTTTGTCTGTCATAGTTGACGTGTACCTATTATGAAAATTACAGGCCTCTCTCATCTTTTTAAGTGGGAGAACATGCACAATTGGTGGCTGACTAAATACTTTTTTCCCCCACTGTATCTCAATAGTTGCACTGCATATTGTCCAGAACAGTCATCATTGTAAAGAAGATGAGAGAGACAATAAAGGATGACAATTTTAAAGGCCACCTGGCTCGTCTGCCTCTTTGATCCTTATGCAACATGTAAGTAAAGTAAGCCTTGACGGAGCCTGTTTCTATAGTGTGAGGCATCTTGGTCAACAAGTACATGTACACCCTATGGACGCAGGTTGACATTTGTCATGAGTCTTGCCCTGGAGGCAGAAGTGAGCGCTTTCTGATAAATGGGCCAGCTGCCAAGTAAAAATTGTCTATATCGTAAAAATCCATGAAAACAAAAATGGGCCTTTTTGTCTTAATTTAAGGTTAGGGTTAGGCATTAGGGTTAGCAGTGTGGTTAAGGTAAGGTTTAAATTCAGATTTTATGACTGTGGCAGCTAGTGACCACTCTGCAGAGCTGTCTTCGTACTGTAGTCATCTCAATAAATGGCCACCTGCCTATGGACAGGACACTAATTCTGAGTGCCAAGCAGACAGGCATTGCATAACTTGACCGGGGATCAAAACCCTAACCTTCCAATGTTAGGGCAGACACTAACCACAAGGCCACTAAATTGGTTGATGAGTTGATTGGTATGCCACATGTACCAATAGTATTTGATGTTAGAGTTTGATGATGGTTTCTGTTCCTACAAAAGGTCACACCCGTCACAACTGATTGCTCAATAGTTCATAGCAATAATCTAATGCCTTTCATAGTGATGATTGATTACTATTATTTGGGCAAAGCAACATACACTATATATACAAAAGTATGTGGACACCCCTTCAAATTAGTGGATTTGGCTATTTCTGCGACACCCGTCGCTGACAGGTGTATAAAATCGAGCACACAGCCATGCAATCTCCATAGACAAACATTGGCAATAGAATGGCCTTACTGAAGAGCTCAGTGACTTTCAGGATGCCACCTCTCCAACAAGTCTGCTAGAGCTGCCCCGGTCAACTGTAAGTGCTGTTATTGTGAAGTGGAAACGTCTAGGAGGAACAGTGGTAGGCCACACAATCTCACAGAACGGGACCACCGAGTGCTGAAGCGCGTAGCGCATAAAAATCGTATGTCCTCGGTTGTAACACTACTGAGTTCAAAACTGCCTCTGGAAGCAATGTAAGCGCAATAATTGTTTGTCGGGAGCTTCATGAAATGGGTTTCCATGGCCGAGCAGCCGCACACAAGCCTAAGATCATCGTGCGCAATGCCAAGCGTTGGCTGAAGTGGTGTAAAGCTTGCCACCATTATACTCTGAAGCAGTGGAATAGCGTTCTCTGGAGTGACGAATCACGCTTCACCATCTGGCAGTCCAACAGACAAATCTGGGTTTGGCGGATGCCAGTAGAACTCTACCTGCCCAAATGCATAGTGCTAACTTTAAAGTTTGATGGAGGAGGAATAATAGTCTGGGGCTGTTTTTCATGGTTCGGGCTAGGCCCCTTAGTTCCAGTGAAGGGAGACCTTAATGATAGAGCATACAATGACATTCTAGACGATTCTGTGCTTCCAACTTTGTGGCAACAGTTTGGGGAAGGTCCTTTCCTGTTTCAGCATGACAATGCCCCCGTGCACAAAGCGAGGTCCATATGGTTTGTCGAGATTGGTGTGGAAGAACTTGACTGGTTTGCACAGAGCCCTGACCTCAACCCCATCGAACACCTTTGGGATGAATTGGAACTCCGACTGCGAGCCAGGCCTAATCACCCAACATCAGTGCCCGACCTCACTAAGGCTCTTGTGGCTGAATGGAAGCAAGTCCCCGCAGCAGTGTTCCAACATCTATTGGGAAGCCTTTCTAGAAGATTGGAGGCTGTTACAGCAGAAAAGGGGGGACCAACTCAATATTATTGCCCATGATTTTGGAATGAGATGTTCGACGAGCAGGCGTCCACATACTTTTGGTCATATAGTGTACAAGGAAGAATGCAATTGATAGATAAGCAGTCACAGTATGCACTCATCTCTTTTGATGTGTTTGTTTGTCTTGGCAACCCCTTTGATCAATCTTGACTTGGCATCTGGGCTCCACGGTGTCTGATGGATTAAGTGATACTGGATCAAGATGACTCAAGCTCTGTCAAAGCATTTGCTCACAATAGCCGACCTCTACACATATACTCTAACCATAACATGATGACCATAACTTGTGACAAACAGCCCATGACAACAAGCTACGTATTGGGATGCATCCATGTGTGATCAACGGAAACGGTGCTAACATACCTGGGTAATAGGTAATATCGTAGATTGTCCCATATTCATAAAGCCTCTCATAGTAGGAGTGCTGATCTAGGATAAGTTTTTCCTTTTAAATCATAATAAATAAGTGGGAAGACCTGATCTTAGATCAGCGCTCCTACTCTGAGATGCTTTATGAATATGTACCCTGGACAACAGGCAACATTTTTTATGTTGTCCCGTATTCATAAAGTGTCAGAGAGTGGGAGTGCTGATCTAGGATCAGTTTTGCCTTAATCATAATGAATAAGAGGGAAAACCTGTTCCTAGATCAGCACTCCTACTCTGAGATGCTTTGTGCAATGGTATTTTTACGTGTCTGTCCTTCTTCTACACAGGAATAAAGAGATTGTAGTTCTTTATGAACCCCGTGTAGCTCAGTTGGTAGAGCATGGCGCTTGCAACGCCAGGGTTGTGGATTCATTTCCCACGGGGGGCAAGTATGAAAAAATGTATGCACTCACTAACTGTAAGTCGCTCTGGATAAAAGCGTCTGCTAAAATGACTAAAATGTTTTTTAAAATTATAAATATCCCCCAACGCCTCTAGGTGTCAGTCTTGCTTCACACACTCTCTTACTGCACACTATGGGTATCATTAAGGTACCATCAATTGGCATACTACAGAAGCTGCGTTGATGTTGATGCTTAGTGGAATCGCCATACAGTCTATGTTAACTCCTTTTTCTATGCTCTGGTTTCCACAAATTCCTTTGATGCATGGGGAAGCCCTGTCATGAGCCTACTTTTTATGCAGTATCACCCTATGTGTGCTGTGTCCTCATCACATGTATTTCTCTGGTTATATCCCTGTCCTCTCTAAAGGGTATAAGATGGTGTATATCTGACAGGGTCTATGGCTGGTGGGCTGAAACAGATTCAGATTTAAAGCCACAGTCGTGAAGATTTGCAGTCATTTCAATTATATACCCCATCATTTTGAAACATATGACTCATGGATGGATATACACTATCCAAAAGTATATGGACACACCTTCAAATGAGTGGATTCTGCTATTTCAGCCACACCCGTTATTGACAGGTGTATAAAATCGAGCACACAGCCATGCAATCTCCATAGACAAACATTGGCAGTAGAATGGCCCACACTGAAGAGCTCAGTGTCTTTCAACGTGGCACCGTCATAGGATGCCACCTTTCCAACAAGTCAGTTCATCAAATTTCTGCCCTGCGAGAGCTGCCCCGGTCAACTGTAAGTGTTGTTATTGTGAAGTGGAAACGTCTAGGAGCAACAAAGGCTCAGCCGCAAAGTGGTAGGCCACACAAGCTCACAAAACGGGACCGCCGAGTGCTGTAACACTCACTATCGAGTTCCAAACTGGTTCTGGAAGCAACGTCTGCACAAGAACTGTTCGTCGGGAGCTTCATGAAATTGGTTTCCATGGCCGAGCAGCCGCACACAAGCCTAAGATCACCATGCGCAATACCAAGTGTTGGCTGGAGTGGTGTAAAGCCCGACGCCATTGGACTCTGGAGCAGTGTAAACACGTTCTGTTGAGTGATGGCTCACACGTCACCATCTGGCAATATAGAAATTACATAAACATGTCCTTAACTTGACCAAAGAGCTGTCGTACATGTCATGTCCATTCATGACCACTTATGTCAGATGACATACTCTGTCACATACTATGAAAGGTAGCGTCTTGCATTATGACTCAACAGACATGGCACCATATAGAGATAGAATGATAGTGGTTATGTCTTATATGGTTATTGTCATTGTGTTTTATGACACGTATTTAAGATCAACTTTAACTAGTTGTCCCTAGTTCTGTCATACGACAGTCATTCTATCTATTGACGGGTAGCATCTTGGGTTATGACTGAACTGATATGACACCATAGACATATAATGACAGTTGATATGTATGTGTTGTATATGGTTATTGTCATTGTATTTTATGACACTGACGGATTTGAGTTGAAGGTTAACTAGTTGCCCCTAGTTTTCTGTCATAACTACAGTCATTCAACTGTATGCCATCTCTGCACTGCAGCCTTACTTTAGCTGTGGTGTCATGATGGTGTAGACTAGACTACATGGCATATCAAAACAGTAATGTCAACAATCTGAAATCAAACAGCTTTTCAATGACTGTGATGTAAATCATATGAGACACGGGTAACCTTATAATTATTTTGATTCAGTCTAAGCCATGTCGGCAGTATCTAGGTGGGGCTCATTGTCTTATTTCACGGAGCCATTCGGGGACCACTTGTCATAGTTGGTAGAGTGGTGACCAACATGTTGTGTTATCTAGCTTGTAGTAAACTATGTGTGTGTGTGTGTGTGTGTGTGTGTGTGTGTGTGTGTGTGTGTGTGTCTGTGTCTGTGTGCGTGCTTGGTGTGTGTGTGTACGCATGTCTTTATGCTGCATTAATTGTATATTCATTGCACAGCCAAATGGTAAAGTGAACTACCCATTGTGCTTTTAAGTCCAAGCCATTTAGCTTGTATGCAAAAGAGAATCCCATGCTGAAAATAACATTTCAATTAATTAGAAGACCTTGCCTCATCTGAAAAGGTAGCATAGTTATACCATATTAGGCCACATTATTATTGTTAGTCTCCCTTGCTACACATGCAGCTAAAAATGAATAAAAAAAATTCAAATAAAAAAACAGAACCATACAATCCTACAGCCCCTGTGGACATCTATTTTTAATAATGGTGCGAAGACGAGTCTATTTAAACACTATCTCCGTGACCTCTCTCTGTGCCTCGACTGTGGGGACCAAACGGATTAACCACTTGCTTCTGAGGTTAGCTGACTCATAATAAATGTAGCTAACGCTTTCAAATACCCATAATGTTGCATTAGTATTGAAATGAGCTACACTTTTGTGTGTGAGGGTGGTTCCGGGTCTAGGTAGACACACATGGAATAGTGCCTGAGGGAGATGGAATGCACAGAGATCCCAATAGCTTGTCTCCCGTATCCACAAAGTCAACATGGTTAACATCACTTACATGTAGAGAGAGAGGGGAGAGACGAGGAGGCAATTGGTTGAATGCTCATGTCTCCGCTTGCCACACACTAGTCACATACTTGGGCTAAAAACAAACAAATGTGCATGAGTATGTTCCAGCTCAATGAGAAAAGCGGTCGGCAAGTAATTTAGAAAGCTGGACTGAACTAACGGTTTAGGCTAGCATGTATTCTGTTCAAAAGTCTATCAACCCTAAAGCATATGCATGGCTTTCAAATGTTTTTACCTCATTCTCCCATCCATTCACAAAGCAATTTATTTATTCAATATATTCAACAAGTAAGTAGCGCATGGGAAGCTAAAGACCAAAGCAAGGTGATGCTATGATATCTAAGGAAACAGTCACAGAAAGCAACCATCTTTGACACAACAACACCTGTACATTCTGTACAGTGTATGGTTGTCACCATAAAATTAATTACATGTAGACTCACAGTGAATGGGATCATCTATGGTTGTGCCATATAGGGATTTAGAATAAAGGTCCCTTACCTCTTAGTTTTGACCAGGAGAAGTTGTCTGGTTCCCAGCCGGAGATATGGGTTTGGATCCTGCTGCAGCAATCCGGGTCACGGTACCAAGAAATGTGGTGGAAAAACCACTCAGAAGACAGTCCGATCTCAATATACAAAAGCTTTATTATGAGCATGCATGCAAGGGAAAACCAATTTGACTCACTCTTTGTTCTTACAGAAATGTTATACAGACTGAGAATGGGTATTTCTGCCCATCACCACAGATAGTAGGCCCAGAGAAAGACTATTTATACCAAGGACATGTCCACTCCCCCACACATCCTGGGATAACAGGAACAATGAAAAATTGCCTCACAGAAAGCCAGAACAGGGCAGCTCAGAAACAGCTACAAAACAAACTGGTCACACCACACGTCGAGGAAAAGAGAAACCCCACAGACAAGACGAGGAACAGGATGACCCGCATCCCCCCCAGGTATATACAAGACAACAAATCATATTTCCTCCTCCACACTCGCTCTCTCTGATGCTCGTAACATAATCTGCCCAGTGACTTCTCCTCTCAGGTAGGAAAACGCACCAATCACAGGGGGTGCTCATCATTCTAAATGACCTTCTGACAGTAATGGGGGAGCGAATGTGATTCTGTATAACCAGAGCTTGAAAACAAGAAAAAAACACTGTGTTCTAGTTTACCTGAAGAGTCTAGTTCATGTTTGGAGAGTATCTTCGCCATAGAGATACATTTTTTATGAATGACAGGATCTCTATAATCATCACCCTCTGCAATTCATTAACTATCATTTCACTGGCGAGTACTTGTCTCTGTGAGGATGTCACGTTCGTTGAATGACGAGTCAGACCAAGGCGCAGTGTGATATACGTACATGTTTATTAACTTATAAACACCACGACAAAACAACAACCAAAACGTGAAGTCCAAGGTAGAACACACAACATACCTTACACGGAACAAGATCCCACAACTACACAGTGCCAATAGGTTGCCTAAGTATGAGCCCCAATCAGAGACAACGAGCGACAGCTGCCTCTGATTGGGAACCACACCGGCCAACATAGATCTATACATACTAGAATACAACATAGAAAAAGCACAACAAGGAATATACACACCCTGACTCAACATATAAGCGTCCCCTGAGTCAGGGCATGACAGTACCCCGCCCCCCCCACCAAAGGTGCGGACTCCGACCGCACAACATAAACATAACAGGGTAGGGGCCAGGTGGGCATTCCGCCTCAAAGGCGGATCCGGCTCGGGGCGTGAAGACCTCTCACTCTCCGCCTCCCTGTTGCGCCCCTGGTCTGGTCTGGACCTCGGCGCGCTGCTTCCCCTCTCCTTCCTCCCACGATACGCCAGGCCCTGTCTGGACCCTGGTGTGGGAGACCCCGAACCTGGAGAGGGGCTGACATCATGGTCTGGACTGGAGCCGCTGACCGGAGCTGGACTGGGCACCGGTGGAGCGGACTGCTCTGGCTCCGGAGTGGAGCCGCTGACCGGAGCTGGATCAGGCACCGGTGGAGCTGACTGCTCTGGATCTGGAGTGGAGCCGCTGACCGGAGCTGGACTAGACCCCGGTGGAGCGGACTGCTCTGGCTCCGGAGTGGCGCAGCTGACCGGACCTGGATCAGGCACCGGTGAAGCGGGCACGGGCCGTGCCGGACTGGACAAACGCACCACTGGTCTGGTGTGGGGAGCAGGCACGGGCCGGACCGGGCTGGCGACGCGCACCACTGACTTGGTGCGAGGAGCAGGAACAGGCCGGGCCGGCGAGGCGCACCACTGGCTTGGTGCGAGGAGCAGGAACAGGCCAGGCCGGGCTGGGCTGGCGACACGCACCACTGGCTTGGTGCGAGGAGCAGGAACAGGCCGGGCCGGACTGTGGAGGCGGACTGGAGGTCTGGAGCGGAGAGCTGGCACAACCCATCCTAGCTGGATGCCTACTTCCGCACAGTATGTGTGAAGCATCAGTACAGAACGCACTGGGCTGTGCACGCGCACTGGCGATACAGTTCGTAGAACTGGCGCAGGATATGCGGGACCGAGGAGGCGTACTGGAGACCAGGAGCGTTGAGCCGGCACACCCCGTCCTGGCTGGATGCCCATCTTCGCGCTGTGCAAGCACAGGACGTACAGGACTGTGCCGGCACACTGGCGACACAGTACGTAGCTCCGCATAACAGAGCATGCCCAGTCATACGCTTACTCGCATGAGTACGGGGAGTTGGCTCTGCTCTGACACTAGGCTCCGCCAACCACCCCGTGTGCCCCCCCTCCAACATTTTCTTGGGGCTGCTTCTCGGGCTTCCTCCTCGACCGGCCTCCTCCGTGTTGCCGTTGCTCCAAAAATCTCTTCCCATGACCACAAATTGCCCACCTGTGACATGGCTACTCGCTCCGCCTGGGCACGTTGCTTGGTCCTCGTTTGGTGGGATCTTCTGTCACGTTCGTTGAATGACGGGTCAGACCAAGGCGCAGCGTGATATACGTACATGTTTATTAACTTATAAACACCACGACAAAACAACAACCGAAACGAAACGTGAAGTCCAAGGTAGAACACACAACATACCTTACACGGAACAAGATCCCACAACTACACAGTGCCAATAGGTTGCCTAAGTATGATCCCCAATCAGAGACAACGAGTGACAGCTGCCTCTGATTGGGAACCACACCGGCCAACATAGATCTATACATATTAGAATACAACATAGAAAAAGCACAACAAGGAATATACACACCCTGACTCAACATATAAGCGTCCCCTGAGTCAGGGCGTGACAGTGGAGGAAAATATGGATTTAATTATGTATTTGATAATAATAATAATGAATTGGTCTTATATAGTGCTTTTCCAGATGGTATGGGAGAAACTTAATGTACCATCAAAGTTAGATATCTTAGAGATTCTGATATGTTACCAGTTAAAGCCATGGCTAAATCATGTAATGGCTCATTTAAGATCAACATTTGCATAAAAAGGTCAATCTTCAAGTGATTCACTTCCATAGAGATGGAAGAGAGCACCTCCTATCTTTGCAATGATGTTGCTGCCCATGCTAAAAACAGGCTTTGTGGCAAGTAAGCATCTATGTTCACTTCACATGTTCAACATGATGTTGGCCACAATGGCTAATGTCAATGTCCAGACCCTATATCCACCCCTTATAATGAGTTTAAGTGGTTTCAGACAGTTTTATGAGCTCAAACACATTTCATCTGATGTCTTTATATGTTTCAGATAAATGCCCAAAGTTTACAGCATTATGAATTTCAAGCATCATATATCTGCTTTCAAGTTCCTATACAACCATTGCAGAGATTTCAGGTGAGTTTACAGCATAGTGAATACCACAAGTGTGCCCTCAAGTTCCTAGAACCGTGAAGCACATATCTGACGGTGAGAAATAGGATAAGTAGAATAACGAATAGCATAGGTGGATTTTCTTTCTTCATAGTTGTTACAGTATATATATATATATATATATATATATATATATATATATATATGTAAGCATACACTTTACAGTTGGGATTATAGGGCCTACTTTCACACCAAGCAGATACTGAAAGTATTCCAAACAAAGATTGTGATTGATGAAGCAGGGATGAGAGGGAAGATATTAAATAAACTATGATACACCCCCACCCACCCCCACCCACCCCGCAGTAATACATCACCATGGTAATACGAAAATAACACATAGGAATTATCATGGATTTGCATCTTTAAAATGTATGTTGGGTTCCCATTCCCCTCCTGTGTAGGTGAAAGAGCAGTAGGACACTGATTAGAAGTAATCTATTTGGTAAAGCTACAGAATAACATTTACATTTTACATTTACGTCATTTAGCAGACGCTCTTATCCAGAGCGAATTACAGTTAGTGCATACATTCTTCTTTTTTTTTTTTTTCATACTGGCCCCCCGTGGGAATCGAACCCACAACCCTGGCGTTGCAAACGCCATGCTCTACCAACTGAGCTACCTCCCTGCCGGCCATTCCCTCCCCTACCCTGGACGACGCTGGGCCAATTGTGCGCCGCCCCATTGGTCTCCCGGTTGCGGCAGGCTACAGCAGAGCCTGGATTCGAACCAGGATCTCTAGTGGCACAGCTAGCACTGCGATGCAGTGCCTTAGACCACTGCGCCACTCGGGAGATCCAAGAATAACTATTGAGTTCAGGGTGCGTCCCAAATGGCACCCTATTCCCTATTTAGGGTACTACTTTTGAACAGGGCCCATAAGGAATAGAGTACAATTTGGGATGCAACCCAGGTCAAAGATCAAGTAGAGAAATCCAGTAGATCATTATAATCTATAGGAGATTAACAAGAAGGGCACCAAAGGGTAAATCACCCACTTACTAAAAGAACAATTAAATAGTCTATTGAATGAACTCCAATGAGGTTATAATAACCTCTGAGGTGATATGGCTTTACTGTTAGAGATATTTTTTTCTGAGCAGACCTGGGTTTCAACTACTTCAAAAATCGATTAAAAGACGTAATCTTTGCCTGTTTGAGCTTGCCTGGTTCAATCAACCAATAGAACAGTGTCACAATTGCAAACCAGCCCAAATGGCCCTCCAGGCTGACTTAAGCAAATGCTGAAAATATTTGTAAATCCCCTGTAGCTCAGTTGGTAGAGCATGGCGCTTGCAACGCCAGAGTTGTGGGTTCGTTTCCCACGTTTCCCATGTAAGAGCGTCTGCTAAATGACTAAAATGTAATATTTCTAAGTATTCAAACCCAGGTCTGTTTCTGATTTATTTACTCCATCCAATGTTGAATAAATAATTTTTTCGTGAAGTTAGTCATATATCCTACAGTGCTCAAGCTGAGGTTAAACACTTTATTGTGCTAACGTTTCATTCTAGGTACTGTATGTGTATATCACACCTCACTTTATTAAATCCCACCTGACATTACATTAGTCTTTGGCTCAAACATGAGCTAAGTAGGTCCTCCGCTGTTGTGAGTGAGAGGTGCACTATGGATATTGGGTTAGACAGCGTCCATTTCCAACACCTGCGTCAGACAGGCGGGCATTAGCTCACGATGCCCGCTGCGCTGCCTGTCAGCACAGATGAGTGCCTCGTGGTTCCGACACCAAATGCCATTTTCTTCGCTACATTTCCCGAGCCCCTGCCGTTCCTGCATGCCGGCGTGCCAATTTAGTCATCAACCTGTGACATTTAGAAGATTTTCCAGCACCCTGGCTCCCCCACCCACCTTTAACTACACGGGCGAAAGGGACGGGGGGGGGGGGGGGGGACGGGGGGGATCAATCCTGGTGTTATAAAAAGAGTACTCCCTGGAAGTGGGTCCCGTAGTCCCGTGTAGCTCAGCTGGTAGAGCATGGCGTTTGCAACGCCAGGGTTGTGGGTTTGTTTCCCACGGGGGACCAGTATGAAAAAGATAAATGTATGTATGCACTCACTAACTGTAAGTCAAATGACTCAAATGTAAAAATGTAAAATGAAGTGAATAGTGATACAGAAGAGGCTTCCATTTGTTCCTAATGGCCGCTGTGAATTGTTAGCATGAGCCAGGCCGCTAGTGAGAAGATTAGGGTATCCCGGAGACGGGTATAGGGAAAGGTTGGGTCATGGCCCCAGTGAGCAGCACTGTTATGTCTGATTGGTGTTATACCCGTGAAAGGGGGGATATATGAGAAATTATTCACACTGACACGTAGCATCAGTGACTGTTCAGTCAGTTGTCATTAAGAATTGCATAAACTCCTCAACTCTCTACATACACTACCAGTCAAAAGTTTCGACACCTACTCATTCAAGGGTTTGTCTTTATTTTTACTATTTTCTACATTGTAGAAAAATAGTGAAGACATCAAAATAATGAAATGACACATATGGAATCATGTAGTAAGCAAAAAAGTGTTAAACAAAAATATATTTTATATTTGAGATTCTTCAAATAGCCACCCTTTGCCTTGATGACAGCTTTGCACACTCTTGGCATTCTCTCAACCAGCTTCATGAGGTAGTCACCTGGAATGCATTTCAATTAACAGGTGTGCCTTGTTAAAAGTTAATTTGTGGAATTTCTTTCCGTCTTAATGCGTTTGAGCCAATCAGTTGTGTTGTGACAAGGTAGGGGGGGTATACATGAATATAGCCCTATTTGGTAAAAGACCAAGTCCATATTATGGCAAGAACAGCTCAAATAAGCAAAGAGAAACAACAGTCCATCATTACTTTAAGACATGAAGGTCAGTCAATATGGAAATTGAAAGTTTCTTCAAGTGCAGTCACAAAAACGATCAAGCGCTACGATGAAACTGGTTCTCATGAGGACCGCCACAGGAATGGAAGACCCAGAGTTACCTCTGCTGCAGAGGATAAGTTCAATAGAGTTACCAGCCTCAAAAATTGCAGCCCAAATAAATGCTTCACAGAGTTCAAGTCACAGACACATCTCAATATCAACTGTTCAGAGGGGACTGTGTGAATCAGGCCTTCATGGTCAAATTGCTGCAAAGAAACCACTACTAAAGGACACCAATAAGAAGAAGAGACCTGCTTGGGCCAAGAAACACGAGCAATGGACATTCGACCGGTGGAAATTTGCCCTTTGGTCTGGAGTCCAAATTGGACATTTTTGGGTTCAAACCGCCGTGTCTTTGTGATCTCCGCATGTGTATTTCCCACCGTTAATCATGGAGGAGGTGTGATGGTGTGGGGGTGCTTTGCTGGTGACACTGTCTATGATTTATTTAGAATACAAGGCACACTTAACCAGCATGGCTACCACAGTATTCTGCAGCGATACGCCATCCCATCTGGTTTGGGCTTAGTGGGACTAATATTTGTTTTTCAACAGGACAATGACCCAACACACCTCCAGGCTGTGTAAGGGCTATTTTACCAAGAAGGAGAGTGATGGACTGCTGCATCAGATGACCTGGCCTCCACAATCCCCCGACCTCAACCCAATTGAGATGGTTTGGGATGAGTCGGACGGCAGAGTGAAGGAAAAGCAGCCAACAAGTGCTCAGCATATGTGGGAACTCCTTCAAGACTGTTGGAAAAGCATTCCAGGTGAAGTTGGTTGAGAGAATGTTAAGTGTGTGCAAAGCTGTCATCAAGGCAAAGGGTGGCTATTTGAAGAACCTCAAATATAAAATATATTTTGATTTGTTTAACACTTTTTTGGTTACTACATGATTCCATATGTGTTATTTCATAGTTTTGAGGTCTTCACTATTAGTCTACAATGTAAAAAAATGTAAAAATAAAGAAAAACCCTTCAATGAGTAGGTGTGTCCAAACATTTGACTGGTACTGTAGATACAAACAGACATCAATGTAGCACACAGATTATCGTATTATCACATTCACATTAATTATTAGAATATTATTTACAGTGGGGGAAAAAAGTATTTAGTTAGCCACCAATTGTGCAAGTTCTCCCACTTAAAAAGATGAGAGAGGCCTGTAATTTTCATCATAGGTACACGTCAACTATGACAGACAAATTGAGAAAGAAAAATCCAGAAAATCACATTGTAGGATTTTTTATGAATTGATTTGCAAATTATGGTGGAAAATAAGTATTTGGTCACCTACAAACAAGCCAGATTTCTGGCTCTCACAGACCTGTAACTTCTTCTTTAAGAGGCTCCTCTGTCCTCCACTTGTTACCTGTATTAATGGCACCTGTTTGAACTTGTTATCAGTATAAAAGACACCTGTCCACAACCTCAAACAGTCACACTCCAAACTCCACTATGGCCAAGACCAAAGAGCTGTCAAAGGACACCAGAAACAAAATTGTAGACCTGCACCAGGCTAGGAAGACTGAATCTGCAATAGGTAAGCAGCTTGGTTTGAAGAAATCAACTGTGGGAGCAATTATTAGGAAATGGAAGACATACAAGACCACTGATAATCTCCCTCGATCTGGGGCTCCACGCAAGATCTCACCCCGTGGGGTCAAAATGATCACAAGAACGGTGAGCAAAAATCAAAAATCCCAGAACCACACAGGGGGACCAATTGAACAACAGCGCTGGAGAAGATGGCTGCCGTTTTACAGCCCTCTAACCAATTGTACTATTATGTGTGTTTTTCCGCGTTATTTGTAATTTATTTTGTACATAATGTTTCTGCCATCGTCTCTTATAACCAAAAAGAGCTTCTGGATATCAGGACAGCGATTACTCACCTCGTATTGGACGAAGATTTTTTCTTCAACGAGGCGGCCGCGAAGGATATCATACAGACACCCGACAAGGCCCAAATCCCCGTCATTCGCGTGAGGAAGAGACGGAGATATCGTGGACGGAGATCGGGGTGCCTTGTAAGGATCCGACGGCGAGCGAGTAAACTGCCTCTTCCATCAATCCTATCAGCCAACGTTCAATCTTTTGAAAATAAAGTGGACGACTTAAGATTACGGTTATCCTACCAACGGGACATTAAAAACTGTAATATATTATGTTTCACCGAGTCGTGGCTGAACGACGACAATGATAACATTCAGTTAGCAGGCTATACGCTACATCGGCAGGACAGAACGGCTGACTCCGGTAAGACAAGGGGTGGCGGTCTGTGTATATTTGTAAACAACAGCTGGTGCACAAAATCAAATACTAAGGAAGTCTCGAGGTTTTGCTCGCCTGAGGTAGAGTATCTTATGATAAGCTGTAGACCACACTATTTACCAAGAGAGTTTTCATCTATATTTTTCATAGCTGTCTATTTACCACCACAAACCAATGCTGGCATTAAGATTGCACTGAATGAGTTGTACAAGGCCATTAATCAACAGGAAAACGCTCATCCAGAAGCAGCGCTCCTAGTGGCCGGGGACTTTAATGCAGGGAAACTTAAATCCGTTCTACCTAATTTCTACCAGCATGTTAAATGTGCAACCAGAGGGAAAAAAAAACTCTAGACCACCTTTACTCCACACACAGAGACGCATAAAAAGCTCCCCCTCGCACTCCATTTGGCAAATCTGACCATAACTCTATCCTCCTGATTCCTGCTTATAAGCAAAAACTAAAGCAGGAAGCACCAGTGACTCGGTTAATAAAAAAGTGGTCAGATGACGCAGATGCTAAGCTACAGGACTGTTTTGCTAGCACAGACTGGAACATGTTCCAGGATTCTTCAGACAGCATTGAGGAGTACACCACATCAGTCACTGGCTTCATCAATAAGTGCATCGATGATGTCGTCCCCACAGTGACCGTACGTACCCCAACCAGAAGCCATGGATTACAGGAAACATCCACACTGAGCTAAAGGGTAGAGCTGCCGCTTTCAAGGAACGGGACTCTAACCCGGACGCTTATAAGAAATCCCGCTATGACCTCCGACGAACCATCAAACAGGCAAAGAGTCAATACAGGTCTAAGATTGAATCGTACTACACTGGCTCTGACGCTCTTCGGATGTGGCAGGGCTTGAAAACTATTACAGACTACAAAGGGAAGCACAGCCGCGAGCTGCCCAGTGACACAAGCCTACCAGACGAGCTAAACCACTTCTATGCTCGCTTCGAGGCAAGCAACACTGAAGCATGCATGAGAGCACCAGCTGTTCCAGATGACTATGTGATCATGCTCTCCGTAGCCGATGTGAGTAAGACTTTTAAGCAGATCAACATTCACAAGGCCGCAGGGCCAGACGGATTACCAGGACGTGTACTCCGAGTATGTGCTGACCAACTGGCAAGTGTCTTCACTGACATTTTCAACATGTCCCTGACTGAGTCTGTAATACCAACATGTTTCAAGCAGACCACCATAGTCCCCGTGCCCAAGGACTCTAAGATAACCTGCCTAAATGACTACCGACCCGTAGCACTGACGTCTGTAGCCATGAAGTGCTTTAAAGGCTGGTCATGGCTCACATCAACAGCATTATCCCAGAAACCCTAGACCCACTCCAATTTGCATACCACCCCAACAGATCCACAGATGATGCAATCTCTATTGCACTCCACACTGCCCTTTCCCACCTGGACAAGAGGAACACCTATGTGAGAATGCTATTCATTGACTACAGCTCAGCATTCAACACCATAGTGCCCTCTAAGCTCATCACTAAGCTAAGGATCCTGGGACTAAACACCTCCCTCTGCAACTGGATCCTGGACTTCCTGACGGGCCGCCCCCCAGGTGGTAAGGGTAGGGAACAACACATCTGCCACACTGATCCTCAACATGGGGGCCCCTCAGGGGTGCGTGCTCAGTCCCCTCATGTACTCTCTGTTCACCCATGACTGTATGGCCAGGCACGACTCCAACACCATCATTAAGTTTGCCGACGACACAACAGTGGTAGGCCTGATCACCGACAACGATGAGACAGCCTATAGGGAGGAGGTCAGAGATCTGGCCGTGTGGTGCCAGGACAACAACCTCTCCCTCAACGTGACCAAGACAAAGGAGATGATTGTGGACTACAGGAAAAAAAAGAGGACTGAGCACGCCCCCATTCTCATCGACGGGGCTGTAGTGGAACAGGTTGAGAGCTTCAAGTTCCTTGGTGTCCACATCACCAACGAACTATCATGGTCCAAACACACCAAGACAGTCGTGAAGAGGGCACGACAAAGCCTATTCCCCCTCAGGAGACTAAAAAGATTTGGCATGGGTCCTCAGATCCTCAAAAAATTATACAGCTGCACCATCGAGAGCATCCTGACTGGTTGCATCACCGCCTGGTATGGCAACTGCTTGGCCTCCGACCGCAAGGCACTACAGAGGGTAGTGCGTACGGCCCAGTACATCACTGGGGCAAAGCTTCCTGCCATCCAGGACCTCTATACCAGGCGGTGTCAGAGGAAGGCCCTCAAAATTGTCAAAGACTCCAGCCACCCTAGTCATAGACTGTTCTCTCTGCTACCGCACGGCAAGCGGTACCGGAGTGCCAAGTCGAGGTCCAAAAGACTTCTCAACAGCTTCTACCCCCAAGCCATAAGACTCCTGAACAGCTAATCATGGCTACCCGGACTATTTGCACTGCCCCCCCACCCCATCCTTTTTACGCTGCTGATACTCTGTTAAGTATTTATGCATAGTCACTTTAACTCTACCCACATGTACATATTACCTCAACTACCTCAACTAGCCGGTGCCCCCGCTCATTGACTCTGCAACGGTACCCCCCTGTATACAGTGGGAAAAAAAAGTATTTAGTCAGCCACCAATTGTGCAAGTTCTCCCACTTAAAAAGATGAGAGAGGCCTGTAATTTTCATCATAGGTACACGTCAACTATGACAGACAATTTGAGAAAAAAAAAAACCAAAATCACATTGTAGGATTTTTTATGAATTGATTTGCAAATTATGGTGGAAAATAAGTATTTGGTCACCTACAAACAAGCAAGATTTCTGGCTCTCACAGACCTGTAACTTCTTCTTTAAGAGGCTCCTCTGTCCTCCACTCGTTACCTGTATGAATGGCACCTGTTTGAACTTGATATCAGTATAAAAGACACCTGTCCACAACCTCAAACAGTCACACTCCAAACTCCACTATGGCCAAGACCAAAGAGCTGTCAAAGGACACCAGAAACAAAATTGCAGACCTGCACCAGGCTGGGAAGACTGAATCTGCAATAGGTAAGCAGCTTGGTTTGAAGAAATCAACTGTGGGAGCAATTATTAGGAAATGGAAGACATAAAAGACCACTGATAATCTCCCTCGATCTGGGGCTCCACGCAAGATCTCACCCTGTGGGGTCAAAATGATCACAAGAACGGTGAGCAAAAATCCCAGAACCACACAGGGGGGCCTAGTGAATGACCTGCAGAGAGCTGGGACAAAAGTAACAAAGCCTACCATCAGTAACACACTACGCTGCCAGGGACTCAAATCCTGCAGTGCCAGACGTGTCCCCCTGCTTAAGCCAGTACATGTCCAGGCCCATCTGAAGTTTGCTAGAGTGCATTTGGATGATCCAGAAGAGGATTGGGAGAATATCATATGGTCAGATGAAACCAAAATATAACATTTTGGTAAAAGCTTAACTCGTCGTGTTTGGAGGACAAAGAATGCTGAGTTGCATCCAAAGAACACCATACCTACTGTGAAGCATGGGGGTGGAAACATCATGCTTTGGGGCTGTTTTTCTGCAAAGGGACGAGAACGACTGATCCGTGTAAAGGAAAGAATGAATGGGGCCATGTATCGTGAGATTTTGAGTGAAAACCTCCTTCCATCAGCAAGGGCATTGAAGATGAAACATGACAATGATCCCAAACACACCGCCCGGGCAACGAAGGAGTGGCTTCGTAAGAAGCATTTCAAGGTCCTGGAGTGGCCTAGCCAGTCTCCAGATCTCAACCCCATAGAGAATCTTTGGAAGGAGTTGAAAGTTCGTGTTGCCCAGCGACAGCCCCAAAACATCACTGCTCTAGAGGAGATCTGCATGGAGGAATGGTCCAAAATACCAGCAACAGTGTGCGAAAACCTTGTGAAGACTTACAGAAGTTTGACCTGTGTCATTGCCAACAAAGGGTATATAACAAAGTATTGAGAAACTTTTATTATTGACCAAATACTTATTTTCAACCATAATTTGCAAATAAATTCATTAAAAATCCTACAATGTGATTTTCTGGATTTTTTTTCCTAATTTTGTCTGTCATTGTTGACGTGTACCTATGATGAAAATTACAGGCCTCTCTCATCTTTTTAAGTGGGAGAACTTGCACAATTGGTGGCTGACTAAATACTTTTTTTCCCCACTGTACGTTTCTGCATTAATATCAGTGATGTAGTGGTAAAAAAAAAAAGGTTGGTAATGGGTAAACTTTAACCTCCAGTGATCGATTTTACATTTTAGTAATTTAGCAGACGGTCTTATCCAGAGCGACTTACAGTTAGTGAGTGCATACATTTTTCATACTGAAAACGTATTATGTAGAACTGTATTGTTTTCATTTTGATAGCATTTTTATGTAGGCCTATAGGGAAGACAGGCGATGTGGAGATGTTGATATTGAAACATGTCTTCTTTAAAAAAAAGTTCCTAACTTGTTTGATAAGATTAGTACAGATTTTCTCAGCGACCTCAGGTTTGGGAACCACTGTACTAACCTCTCTCTCTGCTTGCTTCCTCTCTCTCTCTTTCTGCTCTGCTTCCTCCTGTATGATTTTAAGACTTTCTCACCCTCACCACTGAGCGCCACATCACTGTCTGTCTCAGTAGCCTACTCTCTGTAAAGCAAAGTTATTATGATAACTTAGTAGCCAATTTTTTGCTCTTGCTGAGGTAGGCTCCGTTTAACATTAGCTTCTTACTTCACCCTTCTAGCTAGCTAAGTAATACTAGCCAGAGCCCTTCAACGTTATTGCAGTAGAAGTTTCTGCTGGCAGCTAGCCACATGACTGACTGTATCTATTTGCCAGTTGTGCACTCATTCTCAGAGTCAGTTTTTGGCGGGATGTCTGTAGACACGGCAGGAGTTGCTGGACGGTTTTAAAATGGCCTTTTGTCCGGCATCTCGCAAACACACTATCAGTAGCGTCTCTAGTTGTCTATTGCGTCGACTCTGAGCTGGGGTAGTACGTTTCACGTCTCAGGCCCTGTGCCGCGAGAGGGCGGTTAGTTGAGAGAGAGGTGAATGGGCTGCTAAAAAGGCAAATCCGGGAACAAATTACAGCGGTCCGGACCTTGGTAATGGATACCGGTCCGGACCTTGGTATCCATTATATTATGATTGTCACATACACCAGATACAGTGGGGAGAACAAGTATTTGATACACTGCCGATTTTACAGGTTTTCTTACTTACAAAACATGTAGAGGTCTGTAATTTTTATCATAGGTACTGTGCCATTAAACCCCTACAACTCATCCAGAATGCCGCAGCCCGTCTGGTGTTCAACCTTCCCAAGTTCTCTCACGTCACCCCCCTCCTCCGCACACTCCACTGGCTTCCAGTTGAAGCTCGCATCCGCTACAAGACCATGGTGCTTGCCTATGGAGCAGTGAGGGGAACGGCACCTCTGTACCTTCAGGCTCTGATCAGTCCCTACACCCAAACGAGGGCATTGCGTTCATCCACCTCTGGCCTGCTGGCTCCCCTTCCTCTGCGGAAGCATAGCTCCCGCTCAGCCCAGTCAAAACTGTTCGCTGCTCTGGCACCCCAATGGTGGAACAAGCTCCCTCACGACGCCAGGACAGCGGAGTCACTCACCACCTTCCGGAGACATTTCAAACCCCACCTCTTTAAGGAATACCTGGGATAGGATAAAGTGTTCCTTCTAACCCCCCCCCCCCCCCCCCCCAAATTGTAAAGTGGTTATCCCACTGGCTATAGGGTGAACGCACCAATTTGCGAGTCGCTCTGGCTAAGAGCGTCTGCTAAATGACGTTAATGTGCCCTTGAGCAAGGCACTTAACCCTAATTGCTCCTGTAAGTCGCTCTGGATAAGAGCGTCTGCTAAATGACTAAAATGTAAATGTAAATGTAACTTCAACTGTGAGAGACTGAATCTAAAACAAAAATCCAGAAAATCACATTGTATGATTTTTAAGTAATTCATTTGCATTTTATTGCATGACATAAGTATTTGATCACCTACCAACCAGTAAGAATTCCGGCTCTCACAGACCTGTTAGTTTTTCTTTAAGAAGCCCTCCTGTTCTCCACTCATTACCTGTATTAACTGCACCTGTTTGAACTCGTTACCTGTATAAAAGACACCTGTCCACACACTCAATCAAACAGACTCCAACCTCTCCACAATGGCCAAGACCAGAGAGCTGTGTAAGGACATCAGGGATAAAATTGTAGACCTGCACAAGGCTGGGATGGGCTACAGGACAATAGGCAAGCAGCTTGGTGAGAAGGCAACAACTGTTGGCGCAATTATTAGAAAATGGAAGAAGTTCAAGATGACGGTCAATCACCCTCGGTCTGGGGCTCCATGCAAGATCTCACCTCGTGGGGCAGCAATGATCATGAGGAAGGTGAGGGATCAGCCCAGAACTACACGGCAGGACCTGGTCAATGACCTGAAGAGAGCTGGGACCACAGTCTCAAAGAAAACCATTAGTAACACACTATGCCGTCATGGATTAAAATCCTGCAGCGCACGCAATGTCCCCCTGCTCAAGCCAGCGCATGTCCAGGCCCGTCTGAAAAGGAGGAATGGGAGAAGGTCATGTGGTCTGATGAGTCAAAAATATAGCTTTTTGGTCTAAACTCCACTCGCCGTGTTTGGAGGAAAAAGAAGGATGAGTACAACCCCAAGAACACCATCCCAACCGTGAAGCATGGAGGTGGAAACATCATTCTTTGGGGATGCTTTTCTGCAAAGGGGACAGGACGACTGCACCGTATTGAGGGGAGGATGGATGGGGCCATGTATCGCGAGATCTTGGCCAACAACCTCCTTCCCTCAGTAAGAGCATTGAAGATGGGTCGTGGCTGGGTCTTCCAGCATGACAACGACCCGAAACACACAGCCAGGGCAACTAAGGAGTGGCTCCGTAAGAAGCATCTCAAGGTCCTGGAGTGGCCTAGCCAGTCTCCAGACCTGAACCCAATAGAAAATCTTTGGAGGGAGCTGAAAGTCCGTATTGCCCAGCGACAGCCTCGAAACCTGAAGGATCTGGAGAAGGTCTGTATGGAGGAGTGGGCCAAAATCCCTGCTGCAGTGTGTGCAAACCTGGTCAAGACCTACAGGAACACTATAACCGCTAGGCTACTTGCTGCCTAAATGTAGTTACAGACCTGACAGGGTCTGCACCAAAGACCCCTAAAGCACAAACTCTAAACACACTGACCATTTACAAACATATGTTCTCAAAAATCACAACATGTCTGTTATGTCTGTATATGCCTCCTTGAGGGCCTCACAGATAATATGCATATGAATATGGAACGACTGTGAACTGAGTAGGGTCTTGCTGTGTTCGACTGCCTCGCTCATTCCCTCTCTCTCACTCTGTGGTTTGTGCTCTTTGGTAAACATGAAGTGAAGCCTCAGATCCATTCCTCATCACGTCTTCCCTCTGACTTCCTTGTCGAGTGTTTATTGTTTCTGAGTGATTGGGCCTCAGAGAGTGGGTCCCTGTAAGGGTTGATGAGTTTGCTGTGTGTGTGTGTGTGTGTGCATGCGTGCATTTGTGCATCCATCTCTAGATCTAGAAATCATTTCTATGGAAATGATCCAAACTGCTTGAGACATTGTCTGCCATTAGGCAGGAATGGTAGCTGAAGCGGGTGTCGTGTTCAGCATCAGTCCCTGTGTTGAGCATACGTACGCTCAACACAGGGACTGTGTATTCTTTGTTAGTTGAAGCTCATTTACTACATTTCTACACAATTTTCTAACTCTAACATGCTATTTGGAGAACAGCAAAAACAAACAAAAATGACCCTAGCCATTAATTATCACCGCAATATTAGGTTTAACGGTCTGTGGAACGACATGTACTATTTCAACTATTACTCAACCTCATCATAAATTTACTAATTTACTTGTGGAATGGCGCATACAGTACAATGTGAAATAGATGCATAATACACGCTATCAAGTCACAACAAGGCTGACTTCAAATGCCGACATCAATGTGAATGTAACCAATGCATAAAACAGCTGGCTGCGAGGTTTACAAGGCCGAGTTCAAATGCCGACATCAAATTCAAAGCAATCGGCACACTGCCTAAATGGCTGACCGGCAAAGCAAACTGTCTGGCATGTCTCTGCTCTCTGCTTTCTAAAGTGAGAGAAAGGTGCGCAGGCTGGCAGCTTCTCTCTGAGTGATGCTCTGCATGGTCCTAAAGCCAACTTCCAAAACGATAAACAGCCATTGCATTTTAATCAGGATTGGAATGATTTTTTTGTAGCCTATTTTTACATTTTTGGTCTTGAGCTAGGGTATGGCTATATAGTGTCCTACTTTTGACCAGGGTCCATTGGGCTTGAGAGCACACACAGTATGCATCCCAAAGGGCATCCTATCCCCTATATAGTGCGCTATGGCAGACTATTCCCTATATAGTGCACTACCCTATATAGTGCACTACTTTTAAGTAGTGCATTATATAGGGAATCGGGTGCTATTTGGGACTATAGGCATTATCTATTTCCATATTTTTACATGGTGCCTATCTTTACCACTCCTTAAAGGGAGTGCTCCTAATATCTGTTAGAATTGAGGTCAACAGATTTTTCTACACACACGGATCAGATGGCAGTATATCATGCCAAAAATAAAGTTTGATGACTAATGTTGAGGATATCAACGATACATAAGTATTACACACACACACACACAGACACAGACGAACACAAACAGCCACTCAGGAGGATTTCAAGAGCTTACCACATGCATGCAGTGTGCTCCCATCTGAGACCACTGTGTACGGGTACATTCTCGCCATGATGCATTTGGCCATAGGGCAGTTGAGGAAACACAAGACCAGAGTGAAGGGCGATGCTTCTTGATGACCCAGGTATAACAAACTGCTTTTGGGAAGAGGCGCCCCTCATGGGGGAAGAAGGTGCCAAAGTAATTGAGGGGCCTGGAAGAAATGTTCCTCTTGGCTAATGGGGCGAAAAGCCACTCGTCCATTTTTCTCATTCCTATATCGAAAACCCAGAAGGAACCTTGAGGAAACAAATAGAGTTACAAAGCAATGATTCAAACCAGCCACCACTCCAGTGCAACAGCTTTCACCAACCCCACTACTAGAGCCATTTCAGAAAATGGCTTGGCAATGATGTTGATGGCTTGGCATTGATGCATAGCAATTTGCAATTGGAGAGGCAACAAAATATAAACTCTAAATTCTCTTTTGTAGCCTGTGGGGAGGCTATTATAAACAAATACTAATCGACTTTCCCTTTTCAGAGAAGAAATGCATGCAAATATTTACAGAAATCAAATTTAAAGTAAAGCTGTAGTATAACTTCAGTTTCTTAAGAAACGTAGTCTTCTGATACATCCGATATTTGCTTTCCCCTTTAGCACTTACTTGCATTCACATGCACCTACAGTGAGGGAAAAAAGTATTTGATCCCCTGTTGATTTTGTACGTTTGCCCACTGACAAAGAAATGACCAGTCTATCATTTTAATGGTAGGTTTATTTGAACAGTGAGAGACAGAATAACGACAAAAAAATCCAGAAAAACGCATGTCAAAAATGTTATAAATTGATTTGCATTTGAATGAGGGAAATAAGTATTTGACCCCCTCTCAATCAGAAAGATTTCTGGCTCCCAGGTGTCTTCTATACAGGTAACAAGCTGAGATTAGGAGCACACTCTTAAAGGGAGTGCTCCTAATCTCAGTTTGTTAACTGTATAAAAGACACCTGTTCACAGAAGCAATCAATCAATCAGATTCCAAACTCTCCACCATGGCCAAGACCAAAGAGCTCTCCAAGGATGTCAGGGACAAGATTGTAGACCTACACAAGGCTGGAATGGGCTACAAGACCATCGCCAAGCAGCTTGGTGAGAAGGTGACAACAGTTGGTGCGATTATTCGCAAATGGAAGAAACACAAAATAACTGTCAATCTCCCTCGGCCTGGGGCTCCATGCAAGATCTCACCTTGTGGAGTTGCAATGATCATGAGAACGGTGAGGAATCAGCCCAGAACTACACGGGAGGATCTTGTAAATGATCTCAAGGCAGCTGGGACCATAGTCACCAAGACTGTGGTAACACACTACGCCGTGAAGGACTGAAATCCTGCAGAGCCCGCAAGGTCCCCCTGCTCAAGAAAGCACATATACACGCCTGTCTGAAGTTTGCCAATGAACATCTGAATGATTCAGAGGAGAACTGGGTGAAAGTGTTGTGGTCAGATGAGACCAAAATTGAGCTCTTTGGCATCAACTCAACTCGCCGTGTTTGGAGGAGGAGGAATGCTGCCTATGACCCCAAGAACACCATCCCCACCGTCAAACATGGAGGTGGAAATATTATGCTTTGGGGGTGTTTTTCTGCTAAGGGGACAGGACAACTTCACCGCATCAAAGGGACGATGGACGGGGCCATGTACTGTCAAATCTTGGGTGAGAACCTCCTTCCCTCAGCCAGGGCATTGAAAATGGGTCTTGATTGGGTATTCCAGCATGACAATGACACAAAACACACGGCCAAGGCAACAAAGGAGTGGCTCAAGAAGAAGCACATTAAGGTCCTGGAGTGGCCTAGCCAGTCTCCAGACCTTAATCCCATAGAAAATCTGTGGAGGGAGCTGAAGGTTCGAGTTGCCAAACGTCAGCCTCGAAACCTTAATGACTTGGAGAAGATCTGCAAAGAGTAGTGGGACAAAATCCCTCCTGAGATGTGTGCAAACCTGGTGGCCAACTACAAGAAACGTCTGACCTCTGTGATTGCCAACAAGGGTTTTGCCACCAAGTACTAAGTCATATTTTGCAGATGGGTCAAATACTTATTTCCCTCAATAAAATGCAAATCAATTTATAACACTTTTGACATGTGTTTTTCTGGATTTTTTTGTTGTTATTCTGTCTTTCACTGTTCAAATAAACCTCCCATTAAAAGTATAGACTGATCATTTCTTTGTCAGTGTGCAAACGTAAAAAATCAGCAGGGGATCAAATACTTTTTTCCCTCACTGTACAAACGCACACATTAAAAATAACAGGTTGTCTTTGTGAGTGCGACCTTCTTTTCACATCGTCTGTGTCTGTGACGGACTTCACACAAAGAGCAGAAAGTGCAATCTCGCCTGCAGCGGTATTCACACACACTCCTGCATACAGGCTGTTTGATCTTCAGATTTAAGCCTGAATAAACTACCACCAACCACTGAAGTCAACCTTACACATTCAATATGAAATACTCCTTATCAGTCAGCCAATGTGGATACGGAAAACGTTTCCAATCCAACACAACTTTATTGTCTCTTGTAGGCCGGCCCAACCCCGACCTCACTTTTATCAACACTATGCAAAAGGTTTTATTGTCAAATTAAATTGTATTTGTCACATGCGCTGAATACAACAGGTGTAGACCTTACCGTGAAATACTTACTTACAAGCCCTTAACGAACAGTGCAGAGTGAGAAAATATTTGGCGTCCATTCAAATTAGCCCCAAGGTTGCCTTGTTAAATCTTGTTAATTCTCTTAAATGAAATATCATGACTGTTTTCTCATTAGCTGGGAATGTTGTTTGAAATGTCTGATACAACATACTTTGGTTATATCGTTATCAACCTACTGCATACCCCTTAAAAATATAAATGTTTATGTGCTGGGTGTGCTATTAGCATGCTAACACTCATTAAGACAGACAGGTAGAATAGCTAGCATAGCTAGCCATTGCTAGCATTTATTTGAAGTTGAAGTAACTTTTGGGTGTAATGGAGTTGTTTGGTAACTATGACATGAATATATACAGTATTTATATACAGTATATCATTCACAATATTTGGACGGGAGCTATAATTGCTTCCGTACCCCGCTCGTCCCTGCTTGCGTGAATTTAGTTGTAAATGTCACTTTGCCATGTGGACCTCTCCTCATTATACTTCTTGCCCCCTCTAAAATAATGGGTGCATGATGCCCCTGGCTAGGATCATGAACTGCTGGTCTGAAGATTGTCTACAGTGCTGGCCGTACAGTCCAGTTTTGAACACTCCTGTCTAATACAGTTTGCGTCCAAAAAAGGGAGGATTATGTAGGCTGGCCCAAACCCCGACCTCACTTTTATCAACACTATGCAAAAGGTTTTATCGTCTTCTCAGGAATTCAGCCTTCTCTGTGTTGCTCTCCACATCCCCATTCTGTCACAACTCTGTGAAGCAGTAGGTGCTGTTGTGATGACATCCTGTAGGTCTGATGGTGTGATTACATTTACATTTACATTTTAGTCATTTAGCAGACGCTCTTATCCAGAGCGACTTACAGGAGCATTAGAAGTTAACTCAACAGTAATGCTATTGGGTACAACAATTTTGAATCCAAACTACTCAGATGTTATAAAAAAAAGTATCAGATGCATTGCTCTTTCTCTTTGCTCCTGACCTGCTCCGGTGAGATACCTACACGGTCTCTGTCTCCTCCCCATGGACTGTTGTAATGACGTCCTTATGTTGACATCACTTATGCTGGACTGGAACCAACTTCTGGTTGGATAACTTTCAGCAAGCTTCGGAAGTATGAACTGTCGTTGTTGAGGTGAGATCGAAGTGTTTCACATACATCTTGCAGCTAGTTAGCTAGCTATCTACACATCGGTCTTTCAAAGCAGGACTTGGCCATGTGGTGCTGGTACGTTGTCCATATGAGGACAGCGTCAGTCTCAGTCCTAATATGGACACTGTACTGTATACTGGGATCTGTAAGCAGAAAAGGTAGTAATACAGAATCTAATAGGTACCGAAGATACTGAGTGGCATATTACCTAGATTTTCCCTTATCTTCTACAAGTCTGAGTTTTAAGACATTTGCATTATGAAAAAGACGGGAGACTAATTAATAATAGAGATTCAGATGGGGGTGGGAGGGAGGAATGTGGACATTAATAATAATGAAGGTTCATGTCCTGGACCTGGCGTGGCTAAGCAGGTAATTATGCTACTTCACCTGTAAGTCATCCATCTTGGCTCTGGGTGACCGACACACACCATGCATAACCATGTCGAAGCACTGCTAAAACACAGGTACGGTATCCTGCTGAGACTGAGGCTGTCCTAATATGGAGACTGTACAAACGTACAAATTAGGTAGACTCGCTCCAAGATGGTGCATGCGATGCCTCAGGCTCAGGCCTCAACACTGTCTGGATGGAGAGCCAGCTGAGAAATACTTTGAATTATTGACATTTGTCTTTCACATCTGCTCAGTGAATGAGAACTAAAAGAGTACATCTAACTCTGTTCTCTGTATTCTCTGCGGAACAAGAGGCTATTGAATTTGTGAGAATACTGTAATAAAGAGATTCAGAGTTGGATATCTTCAACTCTAAGTTTTCCCATGTATTGCATTTGTACAAGCAATTGTGTTTCTCGAGGTCACAAGAACACAATTGATTGAGATTGGGTAACTTGAGGACTCTTTGAGAGAGTAGGGATGAGGCTGGGGTTAGTTTTAGATACTTTATTTGAAAGAGCTTTCATTCTTTGAAAATTCTAATAAGGGTATAGCAGAACCATTATATGCACGCAGCTCACTGAAACTGTAAGGTATTATAAATACAACATACTGTAATAGTCTGTATTTACTGACAGCTCACAGAGGACAGTAAACAACTTGTTTACAGCAACAAACCCACATAAATGTACAGCTGCAGTTAAACAAACACCCTGAGCTAAAATGATATACTCAAAACCAACAGCAGCCTTTTCAATTGATAGAAGCCTGGATTTCACCTTTACACAAGTTAAAAAGTAGAAAGCCTGAAGTAATCATAAATAATAAATGTAACAATCTACCAATTAAAATTGAAGGCTGTTATCCAAATCAAACTCTTTGGGGTGAGGTGTCAAGAGAGGTCAAGCTGCATCTTTATGGATGTTTAGTACCCGATGCAAAGCTCACTTTTCTTTCCAACCGAACGTCAAAACTGAGGGCTTTGCAAATGCTGTGCCTCCTCGACAGGCATCTCGATGGGCAGCTATTTTGCACGTACATTGTGCCAGGAAACCCAGCAGATCTCACAGTGGGTAATTGAAGGCGCAGCTGGAGAGCGCTAGTCATTCGCCCTTGCGCGCTGCATGGAGAGGTTGTTGACACCGTGGCTCTCCAACAAGAGGCGAAAGCAGCTGCAGTCTCGGAGTGCCGGCAATAGGGTGAGAGAGAAAATGAGAGAGGGGAGAGAGGAGCTCTCAGGAGCTCCGGTGACCCGTGACACCAGCTTCTTCAACCACCAGGGATGGCATGAAAAACATTCAGCTAAAGAGATTGGAGAGAAAGACAACATCGAATGAATCTGCCCATCGGAAGAGAGAGAGGGGGATGTGAAGGGAGGGAAAGCAAACTCTATTACACTGAGAACAGATTGAAATGGAAAGCAAAGCACAGAGGTGGTGCTTCTGAATAGGGGATAAGGGGCTTATGTGATACCACTCCTCATGATAGAGATACTCTCCACGGCCACAGGAGAAGATAAGTTAGGCGACGGGAGGAGCATGACCCATTCACCCCCACTTCACATGTACATGTGTACGTCTTTGTAGAGATGCCTTGAAGCCTCTGACTGGTCTCTGAATAAAATGCAGGGTTGTAAGAATACAACCCTTCTGCATTTTATGACGATTTTGTAATGTTTATTGTTGGAAAATGTTGGAAAACGTGTTGACATTGTGCCAGTGCTTAGCTAGCTAGCTACATTAGTGAATGATGGGGAAATGCTTGCTAGCTTTACCACCAACCTGTGTTAGTACGTTTTATTAACTAAAATAGTTATTGCTTGGAGTCTGAAATGGGCAATTTAATTTGAATGGTTTGAATTTGTCAAAACCATTAAAGAAACGTCCAACTGAAAAATGTTATCCTGTCTCTTTATTTCTCCTGGTTAGCCTATGGACTGCAAAGATTACATTGTAGCTACAAAGTAGTTAAAGTGTCACTTCACGTTACATTAATTTGCTTGCTCATGGGTAAGTACATTGTAATTACAGACTTAGTTGTTAAAGATTGTTACATTGTAAGTACAATGTAACTTAAAGGGTTATACCTAATGTTCTCCTGTACCCTAATTTCTCCTGTTTAGCCTATTCTGTCACGCGACGTGTATGCGGTCAGCGAAGTCAAACGCAGGACACAGAGCGGCTGGCAACGTACTTTTACTGAACACAGTAATTTACGTACAAAAACAACAAACCTCCAAACAGGGAGGAAAACACAATACCCGTACACAAAGCAACTGCCGGAATGACAAAGCACAATCACACACAATAACCAATGAGAGACAGGGGTTAATATAGGGAATACAATACAACATAATGGGAAACAGGTGTAAACAATAAAGACCAAACAAGACAAACACCGAAACATCGATCGGCAGTAGCTAGTACTCCAGGGACGACGAACGCCGAAGCCTGCCCGAGCCAGGAGGAGGAGCAGCCTCGGCTGAATCCGTGACAGGATGGTACATTGAAAAAGGCTCAAGTGTAAGTTTGTTCCGCATGAGCGAGTCTGACCACAAGTCAGAGATCACTATGATACACACCAAATGCGTTTGATGGATCGCGGGAAAAGGAATAGGCGATGTCACATTGTCTCCGTGCTGCTGTGCTGTGCTGTTTGCTGCTACTTGGCTACCTGCCAAACTTAACGGTTTTTACTTTTTTTAAACCGTTTTAATCAATCTTCATTTAACACATTTTAGCAATGGCGTAGTAATTTTTTTCCTCGCTCTACTTTTGTCATTCAACTTTTTCACCCCGGACGCTTTATCTGGACATAGTTCTACAGGATCTCCACCAGCCGAAGCTAAGTAGTAACTAACACTATGCCATCTAATTGCAGTCGCTGTACTCCATAAACTATCGCCTTATGGTGAGGATAGCCCAGCTTCAGGATAGCCCAGCTTCAGATGCAATCATTAGGCAAGGGCAATTTAAGTGTAGGAAAGGATGAAACAGCGTCTATGTTATCCACGTCGGCACCAACGATGTTAGGATGAAACAGTCAGAGGTCACCAAGAGCAACATAGCTTCAGCGTGTAAATTAGCTAGAAAGATGTGTCGGCATCGAGTAATTGTCTCTGGCCCCCTCCCAGTTAGGGGGAGTGATGAGCTCGACAGCAGAGTCTCACAACTCAATTGCTGGTTGAAAACTGTTTTCTGCCCCTCCCAAAAGATAGAATTTGTAGATAATTGGCCCTCTTTCTGGGACTCACCCACAAACAGGACCAAGCCTTACCTGCTGAGGAGTGACGGACTCCATCCTAGCTGGAGGGGTGCTCTCATTTTATCTACCAACATAGACAGGGCTCTGCCAGCTTGCCAGCTTAGTGGAGTATGCCACTAGTCAGTAGTCAGCTCAGCCATCCCCATTGAGACCGTGTCTGTGCCTCGATCTAGGTTGAGCAAAATTATCATGGCGGTTTTCACTTTACCAATCTCACTGGAATAAAGACCTCCTCCATTCCTGTCATTATTGAAAGAGATTGTGATTTCTCACATCTCAAAATAGGGCTACTTAATGTTAGATCACTAACTTCCAAGGCAGTTATGGTCAATGAACTAATCACTGATCATATAATCTTGATGTGATTGGCCTGACTGAAACATGGCTTAAGCCTGATGAATTTACTGTGTTAAATGAGGCCTCTCCTCCTGGTTACACTAGTGACCATATCCCCCGCGCATCCCGCAAAGGCGGAGGTGTTGCTAACATTTACGATAGAACATTGACTGCGTTTTCGTCTTTTGAGCTTCTAGTCATGAAATCTATGCAGCCTACTCAATCTCTTTTTATAGCTACTGTGTATATATATATCTGTTTTATAGCTACTGTGTATCAAATAATTGTTCTCCCCACTGTGTGTGTGTGTGTGTGTGTGTGTGTGTGTGTGTGTGTGTGTATATATATACACACACACACACACACACAGTGGGGAGAACAATTATTTGATACACTGCCGATATTGCAGGTTTTCCTACTTACAAAGCATCCAGAAAATCACATTGTATGATTTTTAAGTAATTAATTTGCATTTTATTGCATGACATAAGTATTTGATACATCAGAAAAGCAGAACTTAATATTTGGTACAAAAACATTTGTTTGCAATTACAGAGATCATAAGTTTCCTGTAGGTCTTGACCAGGTTTGCACACACTGCAGCAGGCATTTTGGCCCACTCCTCCATACAGACCTTCTCCAGATCCTTCAGGTTTCGGGGCTGTCGCTGGGCAATACGGACTTTCAGTTCCCTCCAAATATGTTCTATTGGGTTCAGGTCTGGAGACTGGCTAGGCCACTCCAGGACCTTGAGATGCTTCTTACGGAGCCACTCCTTAGTTGCCCTGGCTGTGTGTTTCGGGTCATTGTCATGCTGGAAGACCCAGCCACGACCCATCTTCAATGCTCTTACTGAGGGAAGGAGGTTGTTGGCCAAGATCTTGCGATACATGGCCCCATCCATCCTCCCCTCAATACGGTGCAGTCGCCCTGTCCCCTTTGCAGAAAAGCATCCCCAAAGAATGATGTTTCCACCTCCATGCTTCACGGTTGGGATGGTGTTCTTGGGGTTGTACTCATCCTTCTTCTTCCTCCAAACACGGCAAGTGGAGTTTAGACCAAAAAGCTGTATTTTTGTCTCATCAGACCACATGACCTTCTCCCATTCCTCCTCTGGATCATCCAGATGGTCATTGGCAAACTTCAGACGGGCCTGGACATGTGCTGGCTTGAGCAGGGGGACCTTGTGTGCACTGCAGGATTTGAATCCATGACGGCGTAGTGTGTTACTAATGGTTTTCTTTGAGACTGTGGTCCCCCAAATTATGGTGGAAAATAAGTATTTGGTCACCTACAAACAAGTAAGATTTCTGGCTCTCACAGACCTGTAACTTCTTCTTTAAGAGGCTCCTCTGTCCTCCACTCGTTACCTGTATTAATGGCACCTGTTTGAACTTGTTATCAGTATAAAAGACACCTGTCCACAACCTCAAACAGTCACACTCCAAACTCCACTATGGCCAAGACCAAAGAGACCACCAGAAACAAAATTGTAGACCTGCACCAGGCTGGGAAGACTGAATCTGCAATAGGTAAGCAGCTTGGTTTGAAGAAATCAACTGTGGGAGCAATTATTAGGAAATGGAAGACATACAAGACCACTGATAATCTCCCTCAATCTGGGGCTCCACGCAAGATCTCACCCCGTGGGGTCAAAATGATCACAAGAACGGTGAGCAAAAATCCCAGAACCACACGGGGGACCTAGTGAATGACCTGCAGAGAGCTGGGACCAAAGTAACAAAGCCTACTATCAGTAACACACTACGCCGCCAGGGACTCAAATCCTGCAGTGCAAGACGTGTCCCCCTGCTTAAGCCAGTACATGTCCAGGCCCGTCTGAAGTTTGCTAGAGTGCATTTGGATGATCCAGAAGAGGATTGGGAGAATGTCATATGGTCAGATGAAACCAAAATATAACTTTTTGGTAAAAACAAACTCGTCGTGTTTGGAGGACAAAGAATGCTGAGTTGCATCCAAAGAACACCATACCTACTGTGAAGCATGGGGGTGGAAACATCATGCTTTGGGGCTGTTTTTCTGCAAAGGGACCAGGACGACTGATCCGTGTAAAGGAAAGAATGAATGGGGCCATGTATCGTGAGATTTTGAGTGAGATTTTTCCTTTCCTACATCATTGAAGATGAAACGTGGCTGGGTCTTTCAGCATGACAATGATCCCAAACACACCGCTCGGGCAACGAAGGAGTGGCTTCGTAAGAAGCATTTCAAGGTTCTGGAGTGGCCTAGCCAGTCTCCAGATCTCAACCCCATAGAAAATCTTTGGAGGGAGTTGAAAGTCCGTGTTGCACAGCGAAAGCCCCAAAACATCACTGCTCTAGAGGAGATCTGCATGGAGGAATGGGCCAAAATACCAGCAACAGTGTGTGAAAACCTTGTGAAGACTTACAGAAAACGTTTGACCTGTGTCATTGCCAACAAAGGGTATATAACAAAGTATTGAGAAACTGTTGTTATTGACCAAATACTTATTTTCCCACCATAATTTGCAAATAAATTCATTAAAAATCCTACAATGTGATTTTCTGGAAAGAAAATCTCTTTTTGTCTGTCATAGTTGACATGTACCGATGATGAAAATTACAGGCCTCTCTCATCTTTTTAAGTGGGAGAACTTGCACAATTGGTGGCTGACTAAATACTTTTTTCCCCCACTGTATATATATATATATATATCTTTACACATTCATGAAAATAGTCATGGCCTCTAAACCTCCAAGCTGCATACTGGACCCTATTCCAACTAAACTACTGAAAGAGCTACTTCCTGTGCTTGGCCCCCCTATGTTGAACATAATAAATGGCTCCCTATACACTGGTTGTGTACCAAACTCACTAAAAGTGGCAGTAATAAAGACTCTTGAAAATGTAAAAACTAAATCGGCCAATATTGAATCTCCCATTCCTCTCAAAAATGTTAGAAAAATCTGTTATGCATTAACTCACTGCCTTCCTGAAGACAAATCATCTTTACGAAACACTTCAGTCTGGTTTTAGACCCCGTCATAGCACTGAGACTGCACTCGTGAAGGTGGTAAATTACCTTTTAATGGCGTCAGACCAAGACTCTGCATCTGTTCTCGTGCTCCTAGACCTTAGCGCTGCTTTTGATACCATCGATCACCACATTCTTTTGGAGAGATTGGAAACCTTAATTGGTCTACACGGACAAGTTCTTGCCTGGTTTAGATCTTATCTGTCGGAAAGATATCAGTTTGTCTCTGTGGATGGTTTGTCCTCTGACAAATAAATTGTAAGTTTCGGTGTTCCTCAAGGTTCCATTTTAGGACCACTATTGTTTTCACTATATATTTCACCTCTTGGTGATGTCATTCAGAAACACAATGTTAACTTTCATTGCTATGCGGACAACACACAGCTGTACATTTCGATGAAACATGGTGAAGCCCCAAAATTGCCTACCCTGGAAGCCTGTGTTTCAGAAATACAGTGAGGGAAACAAAGTATTTGATCCCCTACTGATTTTGTACGTTTGCCCACTGACAAAGAAATGATCAGTCTATAATTTTAATGGTAGGTTTATTTGAACAGTGAAAGACAGAATAAAAACAAAAAAATCCAGAAAAACGTATGTAAAAATTGTTATAAATTGATTTGCATTTTAATGAGGGAAATAAGTATTTGACCCCTCTGCAAAACATGACTTAGTACTTAACCCTTGTTGGCAATCACAGAGGTCAGACGTTTCTTGTAGTTGGCCACCAGGTTTGCACACATCTCAGGAGGGATTTTGTCCCACTCCTCTTTGCAAATCTTCTCCAAGTCATTAAGGTTTCAAGGCTGACGTTTGGCAACTCAAACCTTCAGCTCCCTCCACAGATTTTCTATGGGATTAAGGTCTGGAGACTGGCTAGGCCACTCCAGGACCTTAATGTGCTTCTTCTTGAGCCACTCCTTTGTTGCCTCGGCCGTGTGTTTTGGGTCATTGTCATGCTGGAATACCCATCCACGACCCATTTTCAATGCCTTGGCTGAGGGACGGAGGTTCTCACCCAAGATTTGACGGTACATGGCCCTGTCCCTCGTCCCATTGATGCAGTGAAGTTGTCCTGTCCCCTTAGTAGAAAAACACCCCCAAAGCATAACGTTTCCACCTCCATGTCTGACGGTGGGGATGGGGTTCTTGGGGTCATAGGCAGCATTCCTCCTCCTCCAAACACGGCAATTTGAGTTGATGCCAAAGAGCTCGATTTTGGTCTCATCTGACCACAACACTTTCACCCAGTTCTCCTCTGAATCATTCAGATGTTCATTGGCAAACTTCAGACGGGTATGTATATGTGCTTTCTTGAGCAGGGGGACCTTGCGGGCGTTGCAGGATTTCAGTCCTTCACGGCGTAATGTGTTACCAATTGTTTTCTTGGTGACTATGGTCCCAGCTGCCTTGAGATCATTGACAAGATCCTCCCGTGTAGTTCTGGGCTGATTCCTCACCGTTCTCATGATCATTGCAACTCCACGAGGTGAGATCTTGCATGGAGCCCCAGGCCGAGGGAGATTGACAGGTATTTTGTGTTTCTTCCATTTGCGAATAATCGCACCAACTGTTGTCACCTTCTCACCAAGCTGCTTGGCGATGGTCTTGTAGCCCATTCCAGCCCTGTGTAGGTCTACAATCTTGTCCCTGACATCCTTGGAGAGCTCTTTGGTCAAGGGCCATGGTGGAGAGTTTGGAATCTGATTGATTGATTGCTTCTGTGAACAGGTGTCTTTTATACAGGTAACAAGCTGAGATTAGGAGCACTCCCTTTAAGAGTGTGCTCCTAATCTCAGCTTGTTACCTGTATAAAAGACACCTGGGAGCCAGAAATCTTTCTGATTGAGAGGGGGTCAAATACTTATTTCCCTCATTCAAATGCAAATCAATTTATAACATTTTTGACATGCGTTTTTCTGGATGTTTTTGTTGTTATTCTGTCTCTCACTGTTCAAATAAACCTACCATTAAAATTATAGACTGATCATTTCTTTGTCAGTGGGCAAACGTACAAAATCAGTAGGGGATCAAATACTTTTTTCCCCTCACTGTATTTCTGAAACACAGGCTTCCAGGGTAGGCAATTTTGGGGCTTCACCATGTTTCATCGAAATGTACAGCTGTGTGTCGTCCGCATAGCAATGAAAGTTAACATTATGTTTCTGAATGACATCACCAAGAGGTGAAAACAATAGTGGTCCTAAAACGGAACCTTGAGGAACACCGAAACTTACAATTGATTTGTCAGAGGACAAACCATCCACAGAGACGAACTGATATCTTTCCGACAGATAAGATCTAAACCAGGAAATAACTTGTCCTTGTAGACCAATTAAGGTTTCCAATATCTCCAAAAGAATGTGGTGATCGATGGTATCAAAAGCAGCGCTAAGGTCTAGGAGCACGAGAACAGATGCAGAGTCTTGGTCTGACGCCATTAAAAGGTAATTTTGTGAACAGCCATCCACAACCACAATCTGTAAGGCGCAAATATCAAAATGAGAGGGCTACAGTCCAAGCTATGTCTTCCAATGGTGTTCTCTGCTGTCGGCATCCAAAGATCATCCAACTTGAATAAACGCTTGGAGGTAAGGTAGCCTACTGGCGATACAGATATCACTAATTATTGATATCTACATAGCGCAATGATATGAATCACACTGCTGCCCTCTCATTTTGATATTTGCGCCTTACAGATTGTGGTTGTGGATGGCTGTTCACAAATAGTGTCAGGTATATGTCACGGTTTCGGCCGAGGCTGCTCCTCTTCCTTGTTCGGGCAGGCTTCGGCGGTCGTCGTCTCCGGAGTACTAGTTGCCACCGTTCTATGTTTCATGTTCATTTGGTTTTGTCTGTTCATAACACCTGTCCCTTATTTGTGTCTTAATTGTTTCCCTATTTAGTTTCGTGTGTTTGGGTCAGGTGTTATGCGTGATTGTTTTTGTCAGCCTGCCTCTACGAGTTTGGTTCTCTCGTTATTGTGTTGTTCGAGAGCTCGCACTGCGTGCGCTTTTCTTGTTGTTTCCGCACTTTGTTTCGTGCGTAATTGTTCGCGCCACCCGGTTGGGTTGGCGACTCATTATTGTGTTTGAACTTTACTAAAGTTCTGTTGAAGTCCTCCTGGTTTCCTGCGCCTGATTCCTACTTTCCACCCACACCACTCTGACAGAATCACGCATCATCTCCATGGAATCAGCAGGAGCGACCGCGCCGACAGCCGAGATGGCTGAACGTCTTCGTGGTCAGGAGGACCGCATCAACCAGGTCTGTCATGCCCTGGAGGGGGTGATGAATACTCTGCACCGATGGGAGACCAGCGGGGTTCCCACACCTCCACGAACCGAACCAGCCCCATCGGTCAGCCCTCCTGTCTCATCTCCGGAACCTAGTGGGATTCGGCTCTCGCTCCCGAGGGCGTACGACGGCTCCACTGCCGGGTGTCAAGGGTTCCTGCTGCAGGTGGAGCTCTACCTCGCCACCGTACACCCGGCGCCCTCGGGACACGAGAGCGTCTCAGCCCTCATCTCCTGTCTCACCGGCAAGGCATTGGAGTGGGCCAACGCCGAGTGGAGGAGAATGGACGCCGCTACCACGAACTATGCGGAGTTCTCCCGCCGCTTCCGTGCTGTGTTCGACCATCCACCAGAAGGGAAGGCGGCGGGGGAACGTCTATTCTACCTCCGACAGGGGATGAGGAGCGCCCAGGACTTTGCCTTGGAGTTTCGGACCCTAGCGGCTGATGCAGGGTGGAATGAGCGGGCCCATATCGACCATTTCCACTGCAGCCTCCGGGAGGACGTCCAGCGAGAGTTGGCGTGCAGGGACACGTCGTTGACTTTCGACCAGCTTGTCGACATGGCCATCCGGCTGGATACCCTGCTCGCCACCCGTGGGCGTCCCGGGAGGGGGGGTTCGCCCATTCCACTCTCCAGCACCTCCGAGCCGAGCCCTATGGAGCTCGGAGGTGCTGGCGCTAGGGAACGGAGGAGGAGGAGCCCGAGGGGACCCGGCCCTTGCACCAACTGTGGTCGTGGAGGGCACACCGCGGCTAGGTGTTGGGGCGGGTCCTCCAGTGAGGGAGAAGGCAGGTCACGCATTGGGGGGTCCCCCCAGGTGAGTAGGCGCCCTGCTTACCCAGAGCTTTCTGTCGTGTACCTAACCTTGCCTGTTTGTTTCCCACAGGTTGCACCTCGTTCCCAGCATAAGGCGCTGGTAGATTCAGGCGCAGCTGGGAATTTTGTAGATCGCCAGTTCTGTATAGAGTTAGGGATTCCCCTCCTTCCAGTGGATAAGCCTTTCCCCGTCCATGCCCTAGATAGCCGTCCGTTAGGGTCTGGGTTGATTAGGGAAGTCACAGCACCCCTTCAGATGATGGCGCAGGAGGGTCATGAGGAGAGAATTCAGCTCTATCTGATTGACTCTCCTGCGTATCCGGTAGTGCTGGGTCTTCCCTGGTTGATGACTCATGACCCTATTATCAGGTGGCGAGAGAAAGCTCTTAAAGGGTGGTCTGCTCAATGTGAGGGGCGGTGTCTGGGTGTTTCCATAGGGGCGACCTCGGTGGAGAGTCCGAATCTAATGCCAGCACTGCAAATTCCCCCCGAGTATGAGGATTTGGCACTGGCGTTCAGTAAGACTAGGGCGGCGCAGCTGCCGCCTCATAGACGGGGGGATTGTGCGATAGATCTCCAGTCAGGAGCAGCTCTCCCGCGGAGCCATGTGTATCCCTTGTCTCAAGAGGAGAGAAAGGCTATGGAGACATACATCTCTGAGTCTCTTAGACAGGGATACATACGGGCCTCCGTTTCACCCGCTTCCTCAAGTTTCTTTTTTGTAAAGAAAAAGGATGGAGGTCTGCGCCCGTGTATTGATTACCGCGGTCTCAATCAGATCACAGTGAAGTACAGCTATCCACTTCCTCTGATTGCGACTATGACGGAGTCACTGCACGGTGCGCAGTTCTTTACAAAATTGGATCTTAGGAGCGCATATAACTTGGTGCGCATTCGAGAGGGCGATGAATGGAAGACAGCGTTTAGCACGACTTCCGGACACTATGAGTATCTAGTCATGCCATATGGGTTGATGAATGCTCCCTCAGTCTTCCAATCCTTCGTCGATGAGATTTTCCGGGACATGCAGGGACAGGGAGTAGTTGTGTACATCGACGACATTCTGGTGTATAGTCCTACCCGTGCTGAGCATGTAGCCCTGGTGCGCCGAGTATTGAGGAGGCTGTTGGAGCATGACCTATATGTCAAGGCAGAGAAATGTCTGTTTTTCCAGAAGTCGGTCTCCTTTCTGGGTTACCAGTTATCTGCGTCAGGGGTGAAGATGGAGGTAGACCGGGTGTCAGCTGTGCGTAATTGGCAGACCCCAACCACTGTGAAGGAGGTGCAACGGTTCTTGGGTTTTGCGAATTATTACCGGAGGTTTATCCGGGGTTTTGGACAGGTGGCAGCTCCCATAACGTCTCTGTTAAAGGGGGGTCCGGTGCGCTTGCGGTGGTCAGCTGAGGCGGACAGGGCATTTGGGAGACTGAAGGACCTGTTTACCTCGGCGCCGGTGTTGGCGCATCCGGATCCCTCTTTACCGTTCCAAGTAGAGGTGGACGCGTCAGAGGCCGGGATAGGGGCCGTTCTTTCCCAGCGTTCTGGCACTCCACCTAAGCTCCGTCCCTGTGCGTTTTACTCAAAGAAGCTCAGTCCGGCGGAGCGGAATTATGACGTAGGAGACAGGGAGCTGTTAGCCGTGGTACAGGCCCTAAAGGTGTGGCGGCATTGGCTCGAGGGGGCTCAACACCCTTTCCTCATTCTAACTGACCATCGTAACCTGGAGTACATCCGGGCAGCTAGGAGACTGAATCCTCGCCAGGCTCGCTGGACTATGTTTCTAGCCCGGTTTGTGTTTAAAATCACATACATCCCTGGGTCCCAGAACGGGAAGGCAGATGCTCTGTCTCGGCGGTATGACGCAGAGGAGAGGTCAGTTGAGTCCACGCCCATACTACCGGAGTCTTGTCTGGTTGCTCCGGTGGTGTGGGAGGTTGATGGTGAGATCGAGCGGGCGTTACGCACCGACCCGAGTCCTCCACAGTGTCCTGTGGGTCGGACGTACGTTCCGCTCGAGGTACGCGATCGCCTCATTTGTTGGGCTCATACGTCCCCCTCCTCTGGCCATCCGGGTATCGGCCGGACAGTGCACTGCCTTAGCACGAAGTACTGGTGGCCAACGTTAGCTAGGGATGTGAGGATTTATGTCTCCTCCTGTTCGGTGTGTGCCCAGTGTAAGGCGCCCAGACATTTGCCCAGGGGTAAGTTACAACCCCTGCCTATTCCACAACGACCCTGGTCCCACCTCTCGGTGGATTTTGTTACCGACCTTCCCCCCTCACAGGGGAATACTACCATCCCGCCCCCGTTGGACATCGAGGGGGCTCCGGCGTACACCGTGAGGTCCATCCTGGATTCTAGACACCGGAGGGGGGGTCTTCAATATCTCGTGGAGTGGGAGGGGTACGGTCCGGAGGAGCGGTGCTGGGTGCCAAGGAGGGACGTATTAGACCAGTCCCTACTGACCGATTTCCATCGGGGTCATCCTGCGCGCCCTGCTCCGCGTCGTCCGGGTCGTCCCCGAGCTCCGGATCGGCGCACGGCTGGAGCCGCGCGTCAAGGGGGGGGTACTGTCACGGTTTCGGCCGAGGCTGCTCCTCTTCCTTGTTCGGGCAGGCTTCGGCGGTCGTCGTCTCCGGAGTACTAGTTGCCACCGTTCTATGTTTCATGTTCATTTGGTTTTGTCTGTTCATAACACCTGTCCCTTATTTGTGTCTTAATTGTTTCCCTATTTAGTTTCGTGTGTTTGGGTCAGGTGTTATGCGTGATTGTTTTTGTCAGCCTGCCTCTACGAGTTTGGTTCTCTCGTTATTGTGTTGTTCGAGAGCTCGCACTGCGTGCGCTTTTCTTGTTGTTTCCGCACTTTGTTTCGTGCGTAATTGTTCGCGCCACCCGGTTGGGTTGGCGACTCATTATTGTGTTTGAACTTTACTAAAGTTCTGTTGAAGTCCTCCTGGTTTCCTGCGCCTGATTCCTACTTTCCACCCACACCACTCTGACAGTATATATGTATTTTAACCCAAAAATTGTTGAATTGTTTTTGCGACCAGGCGACAGCCAGTGAAAAATGCGCTCTTGCATCAGCTGCATAAATGCGGATCCCAGCCTATGGAATGAAAGTTTAACGGAGTTCCTCCAATCTAAACTCCTCTGTGGTATTGTGCTACATACAGTCAAAAACTAGATTAATTTAAGACACAAGTAGGGCTTTTATTTCTCAATTGAATTCATGCTGATAAAAAAAAAATATCCATAGGCCTAACGAACAAATGCTCAAACGCAGACTTTTGATAGATTTAAACAGCTGCAAATTATCATGATATCAAAGTGTCACCAACAAAAAAGTAAACAATAGGTCTATAGCAAATGCAGCATATGGCATATCTTTTTCACATGCAAATAGTACTTTTCAGTAGTGCTCAAAGCATGCCATTCCATGAGAGCAGTATTTCCTTTTCAACTCGAAGCAATGAGCCAAATCAGTCCTTCAAGACAACAAAATCATAAACAACAGAGTAGGCTAGTAAGTCCTTCGTTTTTGGGTTATGCTCAAGTCCTATTCTTGAAGATCAAGGGGTATTACATTAATTGGAATGACTGTAAATCTGACAGAGTTTGGTTTATAATGTAAAGATGTAGCCTATCGTATTATTCCCTGTATTAAAGTAGAAAGCAATTGGTTTGAAGAAGCCTACATAACCAACCCATAAAGTAAAATGGCGGCAGGTAGCCTAGCAGTTAAGAGCTTTGGGCCAGTAAACAAAAGATTGCTGGTTCGAATCCCCGAGCCAACTAGGTAAAAAATCTGTCAATATTGTCACGATCGTCAGGGAGGGACCAATGCGCAGCGTGTTGAACGAACATGGTGAACTTTATTATCTTTAGTGATAATCGACACAATAAACAAAACAAGAAACGACTCGTGAAGTCCACAGTAACAATGACCGAACACGGAACAAGAACCCACAAACACAAAGGGAAAATAGACAGTATAAATATGGCTCCCAATCAGAGACAACCAACGACAGCTGACACTCGTTGGCTCTGATTGGGAGTCACTCTAGCCAACATAGAAATAAACACAACAGAATTACCAACATAGAAATAAACACATAGAATGAACACACCCTGGCTCAACATATAGAGTCCCAGAGCCAGGGTGTGACAGTACCCCCCCCCTAAAGGCGCGGACTGCGACCGCGCCTCAACTAAAGCAAAACAGGGGAGGGCTGGGCGGGCATACCTCCTCGGCGGCGGTTCTGGCTCCGGCCTTGACCACCACCCTCCAATAAACCCCCCATAGCGCCCCTGGTCCAGTCTGGCCCCGCCGGCTGGAGCTGAACTGGACTTAGCAGGAGCGGTTAGCTTCAGCTCCATAGTGGAGCAGTAGACGTGACCCAGGCACGGGTTGTGCTGGACTGACGACGCGCACCCCAGGCTTGGTGCGTGGAGGAGGAACTGGCCTTACCAGGCTGACGACGCGCACCCCTGGCTTGGTGCGTGGAGGAGGAACGGGCCTTACCAGGCTGACGACTCGCACCCCTGGCTTGGTGCGTGGAGGAGGAACGGGCCTTACCAGGCTGACGACTCGCACCCCTGGCTTGGTGCGTGGAGGAGGGACGGGCCTTACCAGGCTGACGACTCGCACCCCTGGCTTGGTGCGTGGAGGAGGGACGGGCCTTACCAGGCTGACGACTCGCACTCCTGGCTTGGTGCGTGGATGAAGAACCCACCTTACCAGGACCAAGCAGCGTGTCCAGGAGCAGGCAGCCTGAACGTGGGAGCAGATTTTGGACAGACAGGGGTCCTGGACCTGGGAGGAAATCCTGGCCGGGATGGATCGCCGGCCATGGAGTGAGACTGTAGAGAGGCGACGGAGAGAGGAGCAACGGCGTGATCATGGTCGTCGTCGGACGGTCGAGAGGCAACCCCAAATAATTTTTAGGGGGGGGGCACAGGGCATGGACGACGGGGCTGACGGAGGCAGAAAAGGGGCGTATTCAAAAGGCCACCAGGTTACGGGGGTCACTGGTAAAGGAAGGGAAGGAAGGTTTAGAGGCACGGCGAGAGGTACTGGGATGTGTTACCAGTCCGGTCCGGCCCGTTCCAGATCCCGGGGTAGAGCCAGTGGTATGTGTGTCCCCAGTACGGTCCGGCCTGTTACGGCCCCTCGCACCAAATGGACGGTGCGCGTCGCCAGCCCGGTCCGGCCTGTTCCTGCCTCTCGCACCAAGCCTACGGTGTGCGCTGCCAGCCCGGTCCGGCCTGTTCCTGCTCCCCGCACCAAGTCAGTGGTGCGCTTCGCCAGCCCAGCCCGGCCTGTCCCTGCTCCACGCACCAAGCCTACGGTGTGCGTCGCCAGCCCGGTCCGGCCTGTCCCTGCTCCACGCACCAAGCCTACGGTGTGCGTCGCCAGCCCAGTCCGGCCTGTCCCTCCTCCACGCACCAAGCCTACGGTGTGCGTCGCCAGCCCGGTCCGGCCTGTCCCTGCTCCACGCACCAAGCCTACGGTGTGCGTCGCCAAACTGGTCCGGCCTGTCCCTGCTCCACGCACCAAGCCTACGGTGTGCGTCGCCAGCCCAGCCCGGCCTGTCCCTGCTCCACGCACCAAGCCTACGGTGCGCGTCGCCAGCCCGGCCCGGCCTGTTCCTGCTACTCGCACTAAGCCAGGGGTGCGAGTCGTCAGCTTGGTAAGGCCCGTTGCTGCTCCACGCACCAAGCCTACGGTGCGCGTCGCCAGCCCGGCCCGGCCTGTTCCTGCTACTCGCACTAAGCCAGGGGTGCGAGTCGTCAGCCTGGTAAGGCCCGTTCCTCCTCCACGCACCAAGCCAGGGGTGCGAGTCGTCAGCCTGGTCCAGCCCGTTCCGGCCACTCGCACCAAGCCAGGGGTGCGAGTCGTCAGCCTGGTCCAGCCCGTTCCGGCCACTCGCACCAAGCCAGGGGTGCGAGTCGTCAGCCTGGTCCAGCCCGTTCCTGCTACTCGCACCAAGCCAGGGGTGCGAGTCGTCAGCCTGGTAAGGCCCGTCGCTGCTCCACGCACCAAGCCAGGGGTGCGCATCGTCAGCCCGGTCCGGCCCGTTGCTGCTCCACGCACCAAGCCAGGGGTGCGAGTCGTCAGTCCGGTGAGGCCCGTGCCGGCTCCACGCACCAAGCCAGGGGTGCGTATCGTCAGCCCGGTCCGGCCCGTTGCTGCTCCACGCACCAAGCCAGGTGTGCGAGTCGTCATTCCGGTGAGGCCCGTGCCGGCTCCACGCACCAAGCCAGGGGTGCGTATCGTCAGCCCGGTCCGACCCGTTGCTGCTCCACGCACCAAGCCAGGGGTGCGCATCGTCAGCCCGGTATGGTCAGTTCCTACCTCACGCACCAAGCCAGGGGTGCGCGTCGTCAGTCCGGCACAACCCGTGCCTGGGTCATCGGTGCCAAATCAGGTACCGCTCAACTGCTCCACAACGGAGCTGAAGCTAGCCGGTCCTGCTACGTCCAGGTCAGCTCCAGCCAGCGGGGCCAGACCGGACCAGGGGCGCTATGTTTTTTTTTTTGGAGGGTGGTGGGCAAGCCCGGAGCCAGAACCGCCGCCGAGGAGGAATGCCCACCCAGCTCTCCCCTGTTTTGCTCTTATTGAGGCGCGGTCGCAGTCCGCGCCTTTAGGGGGGGGGGGGGGGGGGGTACTGTCACACCCTGGCTCTGGGACTCTATATGTTGAGCCAGGGTGTGTTCATTCTATGTGTTAGATTTCTATGTTGGTGGTTCTAGTTCTTATTTTTCTATGTTGGCTAGAGTGACTCCCAATCAGAGGCAACGAGTGACAGCTGTCGTTGGTTGTCTCTGATTGGGAGCCATATTTAAACTGTCTTTTTTCCCTTTGTGTTTGTGGGTTCTTGTTCCGTGTTGGTCATTGTTACCGTGGACTTCACGAGTCGTTTCTTGTTTTGTTTATTGGTGTCTATTATCACTAAAGATAATAAAGTTAACCATGTTCGTTCATCACGCTGCGCCTTGGTCTATTCAATACGACGATCATGACAAATATGCCCTTGAGCAAGGCACTTAAGCCTAATTGCGCCTGTAAATCACTCTGGATAAGAGCGTCTGCTAAATGTTAAAATGCAACATCCAGCTATGTAAACTCTAACAGTGATTTCTCCTGCAATAGATGTCATTCAATTGGTAATATTCATTTTTGTCTTTTTCTAATGCCTCTTAAGGGAAAAGTAATCTAAAAGTAACTGAAAGTAATCAGATTACATTACTGAGTTTGGGTAAACCAAAAGTTACGTTACTGATAAAAATGTTGGACTGTTAACTAGTAACTGCAACGGATTACATTTATAAAGTAACCTACCCAACCCTGAACGGATGGGGAGAGCTCCCATTTCACCCCTAAATATGCCATAAATGAGACATTGTAAAAGAAACAGTGTTTAATAGTCTCAGCATAATCACTTTGCTGTAGTTTTTCCCCACCTTCTCCTTCTCATTTCCTTCTCTTTCACCGTGTGGATTTTTTACGCATTTCACATGCAGAGTAAATTACCTTTCAGAAAAGTTTTTTGGGGCAGAAGTTTGAAATGGAAATAAAACCTGGGCCATATCGACAGGAAATGCATTTAGTCTTTAATCATACACTCATCTGATAAAGATTGCAGGGAATAATGAATCATCTGACGGTCTGGGTTAGGCAGATGAAGACCAATGGTGATGCTGAGCAGGAGACTATACCATTCTCCTGCTCAGCATCCCCATTGGTCTTCATCTGCCTAACCCTGACCGTCAGATGATTCATTATTCCCTGCAATCTTTATCAGATGAGTGTATGATTAAAGACTAAATGCATTTCCTGTCGAGATGGCCCAGGTTTTATTTCAATGAAGCTGTAGCACAGAATTAAAGAGAACATATTCTATGTGCTGTACTTCGAATATTGGAGAATAATGTTGGGTAACATTTCCTTTGAAGGTTGATATTTATCTGAAAATTAGAACACTGGTGAGGATACGGAGCAGGTGAATGGTATCCTAGTGCTGCTGTAGCACAGAACTATAGAGAACATATTGGTTGTGTCCCAATCCAAAGGCTGTCTACCTGCCTCCAAAGGCACCTAACTTAGCAGGTAGCACTTTCCAGTAGGTAACTGCCATTTAAAACGGGATTCGAAGGTAGCATCACGTGACAACACATTCGCATTCCACAGAGTGCGAGAGGTTTGTTTACATTGTAGCCACTGCAGCAGCGTTAGCAACTAGTGCTAGCAATTCCGTTTACAACTATTCCAAAATTGAAATATCTGACACAAATAACAAATAACATAATCGATCTCCTCAGTACCTGTTCATGAATTAAGTTGGCACCGACCAGAATAATTATCCAACGGTATAGGGTCCTCCTCTCGCATAATGCTTGGTCTGCAGCTCCATCTTTGTGGCTATGACAGGTACGTTTGCATGCATGATACAGGATATGTTTTTTTTAGATAACTAAATAAGCTATTTTAATAACTGTTTTAAGAATGATTCATAGCCAGAATAGTGGTGTTTCGCTGTGAAGCTAATATTGCATTAGAACTGCTAATGTTTTTATGAGTAGGCTTAGATTGTGATTAATTCATACAACTATCACCCGTGCGTAATATTAAATGACACTGATGTTCAGGATAACATGGTTTTAAATTAGTTGATAACTAATATTGAAAGGTGATATGATGCAATCTAACTAGATAAGAAGGCCTAGGCTATTTCAAATCAAATTGTATTTGTCATATGCGCCGAATACAACAGGTGTAGACCTTACCGTGAAATGGTTACTTACAAGCCCTTAACCAACAATGCAGTTAAGAAAATATTTACTAAATAAACACAAGTAAAAAAAAAAGTTACAATATAAAATAACAATAACGAGGCTATATACAGGGGGTACCGGTACCGAGTCAATATGCGGGGGCACAGGTTAGTCGAGTAAATGAGGTAATACGCACAGTACCAGTCAAAAGTTTGGACACAGCTACTCATTCGAGGGTTTTTCTATATTTTTACTATTTTTTACACTATAGAATAATAGTGAAGACATAAAAACTACGAAATAACACATATGGAATCATGTAGTAAAAAGAAATGGTGTTAAACAAATCAAAATATATTTTATATTTGAGATTCTTCAAATAGCCACCCTTTCCCTTTATGACAGCTTTGCACACTCTTGGCATTCTCTCAACCAGCTTCACCTGGAATGCTTTTCCAACAGTCTTGAAGGAGTTCCCACATATGCTGAGCAATTGTTGGCTGCTTTTCCTTCACTCTGCCGTCCGACTCATTTCAAAGTTCTCAAACTTTTCCGGATTGACTGACCTTCATGTCTTAAAGTAATGATGGACTGTCGTTTCTCTTTGCTTATTTGAGCTGTTCTTGCCATAATATGGACTTAGTCTTTTACCAAATAGGGCTATCTTCTGTATACCCCCCCCTACCTTGTCACAACACAACTGATTGGCTCAAACGCATTAAGAAGGAGAGAAATCCCACAAATTAACTTTTAAGAAGGCACACCTGTTAATTGAAATGCATTCCAGGTGACTACCTCATGAAGCTGGTTGAGAGAATGCCAAGAGTGTGCAAAGCTGTGGGTGGCTATTTAAAGAATCTCAAATATAAAATATATTTTGATTTGTTTAACAATTTTTTGGTTACTACATGATTCCATATGTGTTATTTCATAGTTTTGATGTCTTCACTATTATTCTATAGTGTAAAAAAAATGTAAAAATTAAGAAAAACCCTTGAATGAGTAGGTGTGTTCAAACTTTTTACTGGTATTGTACATGTAGGTAGGGGTAAAGTGACTATGCATAGATCATTAACAGCGAGTAGCAGCAGCGTAAAAAAGGGGGGATCAATGCAAATAGTCTGGGTAGCCATTTGATTAACTGTTCAACAGTCTTACGGCTTGGGGGTAGAAGCTGTTAAGGAGCCTTTTGGACCTAGACTTGGCGCTCCGGTACCGCTTGCCATGCAGTAGCAGATAGAACAATATGACTAGGGTGGCTGGAGTCTTTGGCAATTTTTAGGGCCTTCCTCTGGCACTGCCTGGTATAGAGGTCCTGGATGGCAGGAAGCTTGGCCCCAGTGATGTACTGGGCTGTAGGCACTACACTCTTTAGCGCCATACCAGGCGGTGATGCAACAAGTCAGGATGCTCTCGATGGTGCAGCTGTAGAACTTTTTGAGGATCTGAGGAACCATGCCAAATCTTTTCAGTATCCTGAGGGGGAATAGGCGTTGTCGTGCCCTCTTCACGACTGTCTTGGTGGACCATGATAGTTTGTTGGTGATGTAGACACCAAAGAACTTGAAACTCTCGACCCGCTCCACTACAGCCCGTTGAGAGAGAGGTTGTTATCCTGGCACCACACTGCCAGGTCTCTTACCTCCTCCCTATAGGCTCTTATCGTTGTCAGTGATCAGGCCTACCACCGTTGTAATTGTCGGCAAACTTAATGATGGTGTTGGAGTCGTGCTTGGCAATGCAGCCATGGGTGAACAGGGAGTACAGGAGGGGACTAAGCACGCACCCCTGAGGGGCCCCCCGTGTTGAGGATCAGCGTGGCAGATGTGTTGTTGCCTACCCTTACCACGTGGGGGCGGCCCGTCAGAAAGTTCAGGATCCAGTTGCAGAGGGAGGTGTTTTGTCCCAGGTTCCTTAGCTTAGTGATGAGCTTTGAGGGCACTATAGTGTTGAATGCTGAGCTGTAGTCAATGAACAGCATTCTCACGTAGGTGTTCCTTTTGTCCAGGTGGGAAAGGGCAGTGTGGAGAGCAATAGAGATAGCGTCATCTGTGGCTCTGTTGGGGCGGTATACGAATTTAAGTGGGTCTAGAGTTTCTGGGATGATGGTGTTGATGTGAGCCATGACCAGCCTTTCAAAGCACTTCATGGCTACTGACATGAGTGCTACGGGTCAGTAGTTACCTTGGTGTTGTTGGGCACAGGGACTATGGTTGTCTGCTTGTAACATGTACAGTGCCTTGCACATGTATTCATCCCCCTTGGCATTTTCCCTATTTTGTTGCATTACAACCTGTAATTTAAATGGATTTTTATTTGGATTTCATGTAATGGACATACAGTGGGGAGAAAAAGTATTTGATACACTGCCGATTTTGCAGGTTTTCCTACTTAAAAAGCATGTAGAGGTCTGTACTTTTTATCATAGGTAGACTTCAACTGTGAGAGACGGAATCTAAAACAAAAATCCAGAAAATCACATTGTATGATTTTAAAGTAATTAATTTGCATTTTATTGCATGACATAAGTATTTGATACATCAGAAAAGCAGAACTTAATATTTGGTACAGAAACCTTTGTTTGCAATTACAGAGATCATATGTTTCCTGTAGGTCTTGACCAGGTTTGCACACACTGCAGCAGGGATTTTGGCCCACTCCTCCATACAGACCTTCTCCAGATCCTTCAGGTTTCGGGGCTGTCGCTGGGCAATACGGACTTTCAGCTCCCTCCAAAGATTTTCTATTGGGTTCAGGTCTGGAGACTGGCTAGGCCACTCCAGGACCTTGAGATGCTTCTTACGGAGCCACTCCTTAGTTGCCCTGGCTGTGTGTTTTGGGTCGTTGTCATGCTGGAAGACCCAGCCACGACCCATCTTCACGGTTGGGATGGTGTTCTTGGGGTTGTACTCATCCTTCTTCTTCCTCCAAACACGGCGAGTGGAGTTTAGACCAAAAAGCTATATTTTTGTCTCATCAGACCACATGACCTTCTCCCATTCCTCTTCTGGATGTCACGGTTTCGGCCGAGGCTGCCTCTCTTCCTTGCTCGGGCAAGCTTCGGCCGTCGTCGTCTCCGGAGTACTAGCTGCCACCGTTGTATGTTTTGATGTTCGTTTGGTTTTGTCTTGATGTTGTACACCTGTTATCGTTTAGCGTTAATTATTGTCCTATTATTGTCCTACAGCGCGACTGTTGGTTGTCTGTGCTTCGTTGTTTCCTCCTCTGTTTGAGTGAGGGTTCTCGCACATGTTAGTGCGCATTTTGTTTTACGCCTGTGTGCGTATTTTCTCGCCTCTGGCATTTTTTGGCTCATGTTCTAAGTTATTGTTCACTAAAGTCTTTTGGACTAAGTTTCTGCGTCCTGCGCCTGATTCCTGCACCACACCCACCTACAGCACCCACTGACAATGGATCATCCAGATGGTCATTGGCAAACTTCAGACGGGCCTGGACATGCGCTGGCTTGAGCAGGGGGACCTTGCGTGCGCTGCAGGATTTTAATCCATGACGGCGTAGTGTGTTACTAATGGTTTTCTTTGAGACTGTGGTCCCAGCTTTCTTCAGGTCATTGACCAGGTCCTGCCGTGTAGTTCTGGGCTGATCCCTCACCTTCCTCATGATCATTGATGCCCCACAAGGTGAGATCTTGTAAGGAGCCCCAGACCGAGGGTGATTGACCGTCATCTTGAACTTCTTCCATTTTCTAATAATTGCGCCAACAGTTGTTGCCTTCTCACCAAGCTGCATGCCTTGTGCAGGTCTACAATTTTATCCCTGATGTCCTTACACAGCTCTCTGGTCTTGGCCATTGTGGAGAGGTTGGAGTCTGTTTGATTGAGTGTGTGGACAGGTGTCTTTTATACAGGTAACACGTTCAAACAGGTGCAGTTAATACAGGTAATGAGTGGAGAACAGGGGGGCTTCTTAAAGAAAAACTAACAGGTCTGTGAGAGCCGGAATTCTTACTGGTTGGTATGTGATCAAATACTTATGTCATGCAATAAAATGCAAATTATTTAATGATTTTCTGGATTTTTGTTTTAAGATTCCGTCTCTCACAATTGAAGTGTACCTATGATACAAATTACAGACCTCTACATGCTTTGTAAGTAGGAAAACCTGCAAAATCGGCAGTGTATCAAATACTTGTTCTCCCCACTGGACACAAAACATTCCAAATTGGTGAAGTGAAATGAAAAAAATTACTTTTTTCAAAAAATTCTAAAAAATAAATAAAGGAAAAGTGGTGCGTGCATTTGTATTCACCCCCTTTGCTATGAAGGCCCTAAATAAGATCTGGTGCAACCAATTACCTTCAGAAGTAACATAATTAGTTAAATAAAGTCCACCTGTGTGCAATTTAAGTGTCACATGATCTGTAACATGATCTCAGTATATATACACACCTGTTCTGAAAGGCCCCAGAGTCTGCAACACCACTAAGCAAGGGGCACCACCAAGCAAGCAGCACCATGAAGACCAAGGAACTCTCCAAACAGGTCAGGGACAAAGTTGTGGAGAAGTACAGATCAGGGTTGGGTTACAAAAAAATATCCAAAACTATGAACATCCCACAGAGCACCATTAAATCCATTATTAAAAAATTGAAAGAATATGGCACCACAACAAACCTGCGAAGAGAGGGCCGCCCACCAAAACTCACGGACCAGGCAAGGAGGGCATTAATCAGAGAGGCAACAAAGAGACCAAAGATAACCCTGAAGGAGCTGCAAAGCTCCACAGCGGAGATTGGAGTATCTGTCCATATCACCGCTTTAAGCCGTACAGTGCACAGAGCTGGGCTTTATGGAAGAGAAGCCATTGCTTAAAGAAAAAATAAGCTAACACAAACAAATTGTATGAGGGAGACTCCCCAAACATATGGAAGAAGGTACTCTGGTTAGATGAGACAAAAATTTAGCTTTTTGGCCATCAAGGAAAATGCTATGTCTGGCGCAAACCCAACACCTCTCATCACCCCGAGAATACCATCCCCACAGTGAAGCATGGTGGTGGCAGCATCATGCTGTGGGGATGTTTTTCCATCGGCAGGGACTGGGAAACTGGTCAGAATTGAAGGAATGATTGATGGAGCTAAATAAAGGGAAATTCTTGAGGGAAACCTGTTTCAGTCTTCCAGAGATTTGAGACTGGGACGGAGGTTCACCTTCCAGCATGACAATGACCCTAAGCATACCGCTAAAGCAACACTTGAGTGGTTTAAGGGGAAACATTTAAATGTCTTGGAATGGCCTAGTCAAAGCCCAGACCTCAATCCAATTGAGAATCTGTGGTATGACTTAAAGATTACTATGCACCAGCAGAACCCATCCAACTTGAAGGAGCTGGAGCAGTTTTGCCTTGAAGAATGGGCAAAAATCCCAGTGGCAAGATGTGCCAAGCTTATAGAGACATACCCCAAGAGACTTGCAGCTGTAATTGCTGCAAAAGGTGGCTCTACAAAGTATTTACTTCGGGGGGGGGGGGGGGTGAATCCTTTCAAAAGCCACTATAGGTATTACAGACTCGGTCAGGGACAGGTTGAAAATGTCAGTGAAGACACTTGCCAGTTAGGCAGCGCACGCTCTAAGTACAAGTCCTGGTAATCCGTCTAGCCATGCGGCCTTGTGAATGTTGACCTGTGAAAGGTCTTACTCACACCGGCTACGGAGAGCGTGATTACACAGTCGTCCACAACAGCTGGTGCTCTCATTCATGCTTCAGTGTTGCTTGCCTCATAGTAATTTAGCTAATCTGGTATGCTCGAGTCAATGGGCAACTCGCGGCTGTGCTTCCCTTTGTAGTCCGTAATAGATTGCAAGCCCTGCCACATCCGACGAGCGTCAGAGCCGGTGAGGTAGGATTCAATCTTAGTCCTGTATTGATGCTTTGCCTGTTTGATGGTTTGTCAGAGGGCGTAGGGGAGTTCTTATAAGCGTCCGGGTTAGTGAAAGCCTTGAAAGCGGCAGCTCTACTCTTTAGCGCAGTGCAGATGTTGCCTGTAATTCATGGCTTCTGGTTGGGGTATGTACGTAGGTCACTGTTGGCACGACATCATCGATGCACTTATTGATGAAGCCAGTGACTGATGTGGTATACTCCTCAATGCCATCGGATGAATCCCGGAACATATTCCAGTCTGTGCTAGCATAACAGTCCTGTTGCTTAGCATCTGCGTCATCTGACCACTTCCGTATTGAGCGAGTCACTGGTACTTCCTGCTTAATTTTTGCTTGTAAACAGGAATAAGGAGGATATAATTATTGTCAGATTTGCCAAATGAAGGACGAGGGAGAGCTTTGTACGCGTCTCTGTGTGTGGAGTAAAGGTGGTCTAGAGTTTTTTTTCCTCTGGTTGCACGTGAGTTGCTGGTAGAAATGAGGTAAAATGGATTTCTGTTTTCCTGCATTAAAGTTCCCCGCCACTAGGGGCGCCACCTCTGGATGAGCATTTTCTTAATAATATAATATAATATAATATAATAATACTTTTCTTGTTTGCTTATGGTCTTATACAGATCGTTGAGTGCAGTCTTAGTGCCAGCATCGATTTTTGGTGGTAAATGGACAGCTACGAAAAATATAGATGATAACTCTCTTGGTAAATTGCGTGGTCTACAGCTTATGATGAGGTACTCTACTTCAGGCGAGCAAAACCTCAAGACTTCTTTAATATAACATTTTGCGCACCAGCTGTTATTGACAGACCACCACCTCTCGTCTTACCGGAGGTAGCTTATCTGTCTTGCCGATGCACGGAAAACCCAGCCAACTATATATTGTCGATGTCGTCGTTCAGCCTCACTCGGTGAAACATAAGCTATTACAGTCTTTAATGTCCCGTTGGTAGGATAGTCTCGAACAGAGCTCATCTAGTTTATTCTCCAGTGATTGCACGTTGGCCAATAGGACAGATGGTAGAGGCGGGTTACCCACTTGCCGATTAATTCTCACCCGGCACACAGATCTGCGTCCCCTGTATCGGCGTCTCCTCTTCATGCGAATGATGGGGATTTCGGCTTGATCGGGGAATAGCACTAAATCCTTTGCGTCCGACTATTAAAGAAAACATCTTCGTCCAGTTCGAGGTGAGTAATCGCTGTTCTGATATCCAGAAGCTCTTTTCGGTCATAAGTGACGGTGGCAGAAACATTATGTACAAAATAAGTTACAAACAACACGAAAAAACACACAAAATAGCACAATTGGTTAGGAGCCAAAAAAAACTAATGTAAGGTAAATGCATTGGATACAAATACTGGCATGTGATAAAGGATAACATGTCCAATATAATTGTATAAATTCATATCAAACAGGAATATATATTCAATTAAATGAATACAGCATTGTAATATTGATTCCTTTCTCTCCCCGTGCAGGGGATTAGACAGATGAACCACAGGCACCAGATGCCCAAGCCTCAAAACCAAAAACATGTGGGGACATCAACACTTGTCATTTTGAATAAATGTTAACATTTGTATTGGTATTCCTGTATCTGTGCACGAGTCCTTAAAACACAGTACATTGTACAAAATAAGTAATTCCCAAGTGAGGGACATCTCAAGGAGATTAACCTCCAACATTCATAAACTTGAGAGGTACATGAGGGAAAATTTAGTAATGACCGCCACAGTTGTTTTTATACACAGGACAAGAGTTTACACATTTTTGTTCCATCCCTTTTACTAACACCTAATTTCAACTAATTGTAGTCTAAATGGAAGACTTGTCCACAGTGCAATCCCCTGGGACAGAAAATCTGATCTGTATTTTAGAATGAGCTTCATAAATTACAATGTCCTGACAAATCTGCATGATAAACAATAACATGGGTGAATCTATTACTATCTAAGATTGTGATGATGCACACGCCTTAATACAATCCTGGGATATGGTGATTATCCTGGTGGCTGGAAGGTTCTCAACAAATTATTTACATCTGCAGGCTGTCAGGGTGAGATGTTCTTCAAGCTGGAACAAGCAGAGACAATGGGGGAGAAATTAATTAAAAGTGCTTGTTCAAGTCGCTGAAGCCACAACTACCTTTATTAATGTGCAATTGTTTTATTAACAGTTTTGCATATGTTGGGGCTTGTTCTGTTGTTTACTGTAAGAGTAGAATAACTTATCCTCTAATTTTAACTAGGAACACCAAACCCAAGAGAAAGTTAGCTAATGTTTACATTAGGTAAACAGACAATGGTAGCTAGCAAGCAAGCAAGCTGGCTAAACAGACTCATCAACAGAATACACAAATAACTTGGCTGGCTAGCAAGTCTATTTTGAACAGAACACAGCTGTTTGCATGTCCTACATTTTTCATCAGATGTTGTAAAAATGTCTTACCTCCAAACAAGTCGGGCAGAACTGTTTTCTCCTGCCAAGCCAATATAATGCAATGGAGTGAAACGCGATCAGGTGCCCACTTTAGTCCCTGAAAACAAATATTTGCTACAGGTCTTTAGCTGGCTAGCAAATTAACCAATTTATATGATTTAAAAACTGTCCGCGTCTTCACAATTGACACATTGCTGAATCTACGATTAGGCTTAGTTAGCTTAGTTGTTCATCTCTAAACTGGACGAGATCACCTACTAACGTTAGCTATCTATCGCGTACGACGTGTAGCTAGCTTGGCAACGGGCTGGTAAACAACAGTTACTCAACATTTGAATTCAAAATTCATATGAAAGTAATTTGTTGAAAATTGTAACATAATTTGGTGTATAAATAAAATATTATACTTACATTTCACGAAGTTATTCCTTATTCTTCTGGAAAATGTTCTCCCTAGCTATGGGATAGCTTCCCCGTCGAAGGATACAGTCAAGAATGCATTCTTTCTAAGTTAGTCATCCCATCAATTAGGAGAATAATAAATCCCCAATAGTTTTTATAATGTTTTGTTAGCTCCACCTCATTTAGCTAGACTGAAGTTGACATAGCTAATGTTTGCTGAAAAATAAATGTCCCTATATTTGCTGTGTGTGTGTGTGTGTGTGTGTGTGTGTGTGTGTGTGTGTGTGTTAACAAAGCATACAAGACAGGTAGCTTGTTAATGCCAACTGATATATTTGGGTTCAGTTGTCTTAACAAAACATATTTATTTTTGTTTTCAGGATGAAATCTTCATCCCTGAAAAGCTTTTCATCCTGTAGGAGACTGTGCAGTATGCAGAGGAGGTACATGCAAATCCATGTTATTTCTAAGGCTATTGTTTATTTAAAGTATATGCTGTGGTTCTTGAATATAACTATAGCCTAATAGATTTTACATTTTAGTAATTTAGCAGACGCTCTTATCCAGAGCAACTTACAGTTAGTGAATGCATACATGTTTTTTTTTTTTTTTTTTTTCATACTGGCCCCCGTGGTAAACCATTTTTTTTACCGGTTTCAACAGATGTGCTACCTTGTCCCAGTCCTGCTGTTTCGACTCTCTCTCTCAACCTATGAAAAGCCAACTGACATTTGCTCCTGAGGTGTTGAACTGTTGTATCCTCTCTATAACCACTGTGGTTATTATTTTGACGTAAAAAGGGTTTTTGTAAAATACATTTGATTGATTGATTATTTGCTGTGCTGGATACTGTGTATTCACTAACTGTCTGAGTGATGGGACATTTTTATAGTATCTAACATATTTTTGTGTGCATTTAATCTGTATCTTAACTTCTTAAAGTGGCAATCAGCAGTAGAAACAATAACACAGTGTCTCCCTGCTCCTCTTTCGGTAAAAAGCTGAGGGATGGGCTGGAGAAATGTAACCACTCTCAAATTCATAGACCGAGCTATAGATGCAAGGACTGACCATCCATGATATCAAAATTGTAATCCTGTTTCTATGATCTGTTTCCACTACCATGTACCGTCAGCTAAATGGCAAATATTATTAAAGACTGCCAACTAGCTGCCCAGTGTAGTTACCATTCCTTTGCAATAGATGGCAGCCAAAGCTAGTTGAAGTCACTACTCTAGCAACAAGGACACAGGATTAGTGCGCTTTGAAAGTAGTTTTATCTTCAAAGCAAGTTTCTGGTTACGCTTGAGCCTATAGTGGACAAGTTAACTAATACTATTTTTACAAAATTACAGCAGGCTAGATTTACTAAATGAACTGCTTTTATTCAAACTCAAACCCTATGTAAATGCCTTTGCTTCTGGGTATGCGCGCTTTATGGAAGAAACGACACACGCAGGGATGAGACGCCGTACACCTCGTCCAATTCTCCCTTGTGCCCATTGGGTGAACTGGCGATAAACTGCCAGCCTGTATGCTCTTCAAACAAAATCATAAGCAAAGTTAGTCTGATACCGAAACTAAATCACAATGTATTCATAATGAGCACGCCCCATTATTGGTTAGAATGAGATTTCATGACTCATGATGCTGTCTGCGATTTGAACTCCGGTCGTCTAATCAAAAGGTAAATGTTTTACCATCGCGCCAAACAGCACTGGCGATAAATAGTGTTAAAGGATACTGATTATATATATTGAGCACCTACCCACTACTGATATTAACCTTAAACAATTTATAATCAAGCTATATTTCACCAATTATTTAACTGGCATATCGGCTGCTGACTGGTCGAGCAACCTCTTCTGCCAGGAAGTCCTTAATAAGGATTAGTGACACGTCAAATGAATACATCGCCATCCAGACAGATTTACAGGAACCTCTGACTGGATGTAATCCGCTGGAATTTTGTGCTGGATCGCCACCATCGCTCTACAACACACACAATCCTACTCTAGCCATTATCTGGCAGCATCCCCACTCACATCAGTTTAGGTTTGGCTATGCCATCCCTCTAGCTGAGGTCTTTCAGGCGGAATGTCTGTTGTTACTGCTACGAGAACTAACTTTTTGATCTGGGGGCAATGATCGGCTCAAACATGAACGGCTTCAGTAGGTTTATTGGCTCCCTGACTTACATGATTTCATTCTCTGTAATAAACTCATTCACAGACCCGGTGCTACTCTGTAAATTCAGCCATTTTTGGGAGTTCCAAAATGTTCTCTCCTGCCAGTGACGTAACAATGCCAATATGTCAATTTACAGTTACAGTTAGCTGGTGTTCTAAATCCTAGTGTTTCCATTCGCCTTTAAGGTACCTTGGGATATGCCAATTTTGACATCCCGCCTAGAAATGCTGCCTGAAAAGGCAGCATCCTTGTCAATTGGAACACAGTCATTGTATCTGTATGAGCTGTACTTAAAATATTGGAGAGTAATGTACATTGTTATTTATCTGAAAGTAAGAAGACCAATGGGGATGCTATGCAGGTGAATGGTAGCACTGCTGTACCAACTAATTAAACAGAACATTATTTAGCTCTATGTGCTGTACTTTAAGTATTGGAGAGTACTGTACATTGATATTTATCTGAATGTCAGAAGACCAATGCTATGCAGGTGAATGGTAGTACTACTGTACCACATAATTAGTTATGTGCTGTATGTAACAGAGTTGGATTGCTAACCTCACTCCTTAGCTTGAAGTGTCTCAACCCTGACTATTGAATTACTAGCTTTCCAGGGAAGCAGCTGGCTAAGATGTTATTAAGAGAGGTTGTCACTTGTGTTTGCAAGACAGAGGACCGAGATCACTCCCAGTAACGGATGTGTGCGGAAGCACAGCTTCAAGTTCCTTGGTGTCCACATCACCAACAAACTATCATGGTCCAAACACACCAAGACAGTTGTGAAGAGGGCACGACAAGCCTATTCCCCCTCAGGAGACTGAAAAGATTCGGCATGGGTCCTCAGATCCTCAAAAAAATCTACAGCTGCACCATCGAGAGCATCCTGACTGGTTGCATCACCGCCTGGTATGGCAACTGCTTGGCCTCCAACCGCAAGGCACTACAAAGGGTAGTGCGTACGGCCCAGTACATCACTGAGGCCAAGCTTCCTGCCATCCAGGACCTCTATACCAGGCGGTGTCAGAGGAAGGCCCTCAAAATTGTCAAAGACTCCAGCCACCCTAGTCATAGACTGTTCTCTCTGCTACCGCACGGCAAGCGGTACCGGAGTGCCAAGTCTAGGTCCAAAATACTTCTCAACAGCTTCTACCCCCAAGCCATAAGACTCCTGAACAGCTAATCATTGCTACCCAGACTATTTGCACTGCCCCCCCACCCCATCTTTTTACGCTGCTGCTACTCTGTTAATTATTTATGCATAGTCACTTTAAATCTACCCACATGTACATATTACTTCAACTACAGTGGGGAGAACAAGTATTTGATACACTGCCGATTTTGCAGGTTTTCCTACTTACAAAGCATGTAGAGGTCTGTAATTTTTATCATAGGTACACTTCAACTGTGAGAGACGGAATCTAAAACAAAAATCCAGAAAATCACATTGTATGATTTTTAAGTAATTAATTAGAAAAGCATCCCCAAAGAATGATGTTTCCACCTCCATACTTCACGGTTGGAATGGTGTTCTTGGGGTTGTACTCATCCTTCTTCTTCCTCCAAACACGGCGAGTGGAGTTTAGACCAAAAAGCTCTATTTTTGTCTCATCAGACCACATTACCTTCTCCCATTCCTCCTCTGGATCATCCAGATGGTCATTGGCAAACTTCAGGCGGGCCTGGACATGCTCTGTCTTGAGCAGGGGGACCTTGCGTGCGCTGCAGGATTTTAATCCATGACGGCGTAGTGTGTTACTAATGGTTTTCTTTGAGACTGTGGTCCCAGCTCTCTTCTGGTCATTGGCCAGGTCCTGCCGTATAGTTCTGGGCTGATCCCTCACCTTCCTCATGATCATTGATGCCCCACGAGGTGAGATCTTGCATGGAGCCCCAGACTGAGGGTGATTGACCGTCATCTTGAACTTCTTCCATTTTCTAATAATTGCGCCAACAGTTGTTGCCTTCACACCAAGCTGCTTGCCTATTGTCCTGTAGCCCATCCCAGCCTTGTGCAGGTCTACAATTTTATCCCTGATGTCCTTACATAGCTCTCTGGTCTTGGCCATTGTGGAGAGGTTGGAGTCTGTTTGATTGAGTGTGTGGACAGGTGTCTTTTATACAGGTAAGAAGTTCAAACAGGTGCAGTTAATACAGGTAATGAGTGGAGAACAGGAGGGCTTCTTAAAGAAAAACTAACAGGTCTGTGAGAGCCGGAATTCTTACTGGTTGGTAGGTGATCAAATACTTATGTCATGCAATAAAATGCAAATTAATTACTTAAAAATCATACAATGTGATTTTCTGGATTTTTGTTTTAGATTCTGTCTCTCACAGTTGAAGTGTATCTATGATAAAAATTACAGACCTCTACATGCTTTGTAAGTAGGAAAACCTGCAAAATCGGCAGTGTATCAAATACTTGTTCTCCCCACTGTACCTCAACTAGCCGGTGCCCCCGCACATTGACTCTGCACCGGTACCCCCTAACCCCCTGTATATATAGCCTCCCTACTGTTATTTTATTTTACTTCTGCTCTTTTTTTCTCAACACTTTTTTTGTTGTTTTATTTTACTTTTTTATTGAAAATAAATGCACTGTTGGTTAAGGGCTATAAGTAAGCATTTCACTGTAATGTCTGCACCTGTTGTATTCGGCGCATGTGGCCAATAACATTTTATTTTATTTGAAGCAGCACACTGACATGTTTACATGTACTTTGAATATATTGGAGGGTGGTAGCTACAGTACTTTGAATATATTGGAGAGTGGTAGCTACTATACTTTGAAGATATTGGGGGGTGGTAGCTACTGTACTTTCAATATATTGGAGGGTGGTAGCTACTGTACTTTCAATATATTGGAGGGTGGTAGCTACTGTACTTTGAATATATTGGAGGGTGGTAGCTACTATACTTTGAAGATATTGGAGGGTGGTAGCTACTATAGTTTGAAGATATTGGAGGGTGGTAGCTACTGTACTTTCAATATGTTGGAGGGTGGTAGCTACTGTACTTTGAAGATATTGGAGGGTGGTAGCTACTATACTTTGAAGATATTGGAGGGTGGTAGCTACTGTACTTTGAAGATATTGGAGAGTGGTAGCTACTGTACTTTGAAGATATTGGAGGGTGGTAGCTACTGTACTTTCAATATATTGGAGGGTGGTAGCTACTGTACTTTCAATATATTGGAGGTGGTAGTTACCGTACTTTCAATATATTGGAGGGTGGTAGCTACTGTACTTTGCAATTTACCGTATCTGAAAATCAGTCAGAACAGAACGCAGCATGGGTGAACAAAAATAGCACAGTAGTAACAGTACTTGGACTAAGTTTAAAACTGTGACATTTGAAACGAAGTATGAATCACAGGATTAGCAAAAATCGGAAACACTGTGGGTGAAGTAAAGCCAATATCTGTGTGTGTGCGTGTGTAGGCGTGTGTGTCAGGGTTGGGCTCAATTGAAGGCAGTCAAGGAAGTAAAATAAAAATAACATTCAAAAGACAGATGTGGCTAGGAGAATAATTTGTATTAGTCAAACTATATCCGCTCACCACCTGTTACCTTTGGGACACACATGCATGCAGGAATGTACGCACGCACGCACCCACACACACCAGGGTTGGGCTCTACACTCAACTAACAGTAACACAGCAAAGCTGTTCCAGCCAGGGAAGGTGGACGATAGCTCTATGGAGAAATATAGATGGATGGCTTATGTGATGTAAGAATAAAACATGGAATTGGAGATTAATCACAGTAGGTGCCAAAATCAATAATAAACCGTTTCATTTCCAAACAAGATGGGCTGTCTGCAATGATAGATGGATCTACCTCCGTCACGTCCATCAGCGAGACAGCAAACATGATCTACCCACTGAAAGATAAACAAATAGTTATGTAAAGAAAGATCACATTGATAATCATGTCATGAGAGCGGTAAACAAAATATGTTCCTATTTTCTTCTCCGGGAGACTCATTTGTTGTCTTTTGTTGTCTTTTCCCTCGCCTGCCATTCATGTAAGGGCTTTCAAAAAGATAGACGTGGCTAGGAGAATAATTTTTCTTTGTCAAACTATAACCGCTCACCACCTGTTACCTTTGGGGGACACATGCATGCAGGAATGTACGCACGCACGCACCCTCACACACAAACCCACATACACCAGGGTTGGGCTCAATCATAATTGAAGGCAATCAATTCAGGAAGTGATTTGAATTTAAAATTCAGAAATGTAAAAACTTTTGAAATAAATAGCTTCTGCTTTTCAGTTTATTGAAAAGCCATTGAAAATAAATGCAATTATTTTTGATTATTGAGTATTTTTATTTTACTTCCTGCATTGACTGTGTGTTTGTGTGTGTGTGTGTGTATGCTGATGCGTGTATGTAAGCGTTTGCACATGTATGTATGTGTGAGTGCATGTGTGTGTTCCCAGCTTGTCAAACTAGCCTAATAACAAAACATGCAGTGGTAATATTATTATTTCAGAGATGTCTGACGATGTCCGTAACACTTTGGTCATTATGGTCTTTGTTGTTTAATCATGTTTTTTCTTTCCTTCCCTCACTCTTTTCATCAAAGCGTTCGGTAATTACTTCCCTTGTGATCGCGCTGCTTTAAAGTTCACCCCGATGTGACAAAGCGCCTTCCAAATACCAAGGGCATACAAACACAGAAAGAGAGAGAGAGGCACAAAGATCCGCACGGCACCCCGTAGAGGTTAAAATCCAACACTCACAGATCCCTATCCCCTGTTCATACTCTTTTTTATAACACCAACCCTTTCAAAACATTTCAAAACAAATGGGTTTGAGTGATTAACCTTGTCCAACGTTTCGTCCAATGCGTTTTGAATGCCATTATCTCCCTCCTTTTTCTTTTTTTGGAACGCTGTGGGAATTAATGGAATTGTTGTGATGATGATGTATGGAGGATTCGGGGATAGGACAGATGGGAATGTAATTACGGATGTTACAGGGCGCTGGAAATACTCGCCATAAAAGAGAGTTCAAGAAAGCACGACAACACCATCCATCATGCCAGACAACAGTCAGTAAAAATTGAATCATGGAATGTGTATTCTTAGCTACATGTTAATTAACTTGAAATTATTTTGGGTTGGCTTTGACATCACAGGCGGTTCTACACTTGAACAAACACGTAAATGAATAACAAATATATACATATACAGTACCAGTCAAAAGTTTGGGCACACCTACTCATTCCAGGGGTTTTCTTTATTTTTACTATTTTCTACATTGTAGAATAATAGTGAAGACATCAAAACTATGAAATTACACATATGGAATCATGTAGTAACCAAATAAGTGTTGAACAAATCAAAATATATTTTATATTTGAGATTCTTCAAAGTAGCCACCCTTTGCCTTTGACAACTATGCCCACTCTTGGCATTCTCTCAACCAGCTTCATGAGGTAGTCACCTGGAATGAATTTCAATTAACAGGTGTGCCTTGGTAAAAGTTTAATTTGTGGAATGTCTTTCCTTCTTAATGCGTTTGAGCCAATCAGTTGTGTTGTGAAAAGGTAGGGGTGGTATACAGAAGATAGCCCTATTTGGTAAAAGACCAAGTCCATAATATGTCAAGAAAAGCTCAAATATGCAAAGAGAAACGACAGTCCATCATTACTTTAAGACATGAAGGTTAGTCAATCCGGAAAATTTCGAGAACTTTGAAAGTTTCTTCAAGTACAGTTGCAAAAACCATCAAGCGCTATGATGAAACTGGCGCTCATGAGGACCGCCACAGGAAAGGAAGACCCAGAGTTACCTCTGCTGCAGAGGATAAGTTCATTAGAGTTAATTTCACCTCATATTGCAGCCCAAATGAATGATTCACAGAGTTCAAGTAACAGACACATCTCAACATCAACTGTTCAGAGGAGACTGCGTGAATCAGGCCTTCATTGTCGAATTGCTGCTGGTCTGATGAGTCCAAATTTGAGATTTTTGGTTCCAACCGCCTTGTCTGAGACACAGATTAGGTGAACGGATGATCTCTGCATGTGTGGTCCCCACCATGAAGCATGGAGGAGGTGTGATGGTGCTTTGCTGGTGACACAGTCAGGGATTATTTAGAATTCAAGGCATACTTAACCAGCATGGCTACCACAGTATTCTGCAGAGATACGCCATCCAATCTGGTTTGGGCTTAGTGGGACTATCATTTGTTTTTCAACAGGACAATGACCCAAAACACACCTGCAGGCTGTGTAAGGGCTATTTTACCAAGAAAGGGAGTGATGGAGTGCTGCATCAGATGACCTGACCTCCACAATCACCCAACCTCAACCCAATTGAGATGGTTTGGGATGAATTGGACCGAAGAGAGAAGGAAAAGCAGCCAACAAGTGCTCAGCATATGTGGAAACTCCTTCAAGACTGTTGGAAAAGCATTCCTCATGAAGCTAGTTGAGAGAATGCCAAGAGTGTGCAAAGCTGTCATCAAGGCTACTTTGAAGAATCTCAAATATCAAATGTTTAACACTTTTTTGGTTACTACATGATTCCATAAGTGTGATTTCATAGTGTTGATGTCTTCACTATTATTCTACAATGTAGAAAATAGTAAAAATAAAGAGAAACCCTTGAATGAGTAGGTGTGTCCAAACTTTTGACTGGTACTGTATATATTTATTTGATATCTTTGTGCAACAATGGGTTCCGTCAATTAATTTCAACAACTGTCTCATACCATACTGTGATATTTATTGTGTTGAGGTAGACTTAGGCTATATACTATATACATGTAACTGCTCTACTTGTTAATTTAAATTAAAACCTTTCGCTCTAAAATAAATTTAATCCCAAACAAGGATTTTATCCCTCACCCATCTCTTTAGCCTCCTTTTTGTCCTTTTCTCTTCCCCTCTCCACCTGTCCTCACATCCTCTTCCTACAAGACAATTTGTCTGAGAGGGTGTTAGGAGAGAGACACGGGTCACTGGGAGTTCAAGGGGGGTTGTATTCAGGACATGAGAAGACAGTTTTGACACATCAGTTCAATATATACCTGATAGGGAGATAATGCATGGAAAATGAAGCTTTAAGGGTGAAATAGTGATATTGGAAACTGCCTCCAAAGTTTGACTGTGATGTTTTGAGTATCCTCTAAGCTGGCTCAGGGCAGCAGGACAGGAGGGTTATAGGAGATGGGAGATCTGGGCTGTGAGCCAGAGATTGACAGAGGAGGGAGGAAGAGAGAGATGACAGGATCATGGGAAGGTGGTTCATTCCAGATCACAGTCATGATGTGCTTCCCAAATGGTAACCTATTACCTACAAAGTGCACTACTTTTGACCAGAGCCCTATGGGCCCTGGTCAAAAGTAGTGTATAGGAAATAGGGTGCAGTTTGGGACGAAGTCATGGTGTGCTAAACTGAAGGGATGAGTCAGGGATGAAGAAATCAAGGATTGTATCCCTCACCCATCTCTTTACCCTGCTTTTTGCCCTTTTCTCTTCCCCTCTCCACCTGTCCTCACCTCCTCTTCCTACAAGACAATTTGTCTGAGAGGGTGTAAGGAGAGAGACACGAGTCACTGGGAGTTCAAGGGACGTTGTATTCAGGACATGAGAAGACAGTTTTGACACATCAGTTCAATATATAGCCACAAGGGTACTGTTAGCCTACAAATTAGCATCTTTGACATTTGGAACCTCAGCATTTTTAGCTCCGAGGTGAAGTTTCCCCTAGGTACAGATCTAGGATCAGCTTCCCTTCCCCCAATCCTAATCTTAACTATTAGTGGGGAAATGCTAAACTGACCCGATATCAGCATCTAGGGGCAACTTCACCCTCCTTTTTTGCTTTTTGGATCAGCACAAGGCATGAGTTATTGGGAATCAATAAGGTTCTGTATCTAAGGGTAATTGCTCAGGTAGAGTAATGGAGCATAGATACAGAACAGTTCTCTGTGTGTTACCATCAATACGCAGGATGACGAATGAAACACAGAGTAACTCATGTTTCATTTCTCATGTCCTTTTATCTTCATGATACTCTGCACTCTAGCACTCTGCGAGGAAGACTAGTAGAATGTACCTATCCCTCTTAGCAATCCTATAACCAAAGCCTTTTTCTCCTGGATTCCCACAGGAATTCTAATGGAAGGAATGCCAGGAAAAACTAAAGGCCAAGTGGGTAAAAGACCAGGAAAATAATTCCAAGTGCATCCACAAGATGAACGGACAACGTGATGCATATGCACACAAACACCCACTGCCGCAAATCACCATTCCCATGTTCTTCCTATCTTGTCTCCGGGAGCTCCCTTCACTCCTGTGGAGAAACGGATAGAAGAACTAGTGATTTATGTGTCTCACCTCGGGATGTAGAGAGAGAGATTACATTTTACCCTGAGGGACGCGAATTGAGGGCGTGAGAAAATTCTCATTGACATTCATACGGCATTAGCTGAGACACTAGCATCGGTTACCTAGCTGTGTGATATTATATAGAAATAGTGCATATAGTTATGAATGCCAGTTTCACGGTGTGGTCAGGGAAACAGGTAATTGATTAGAACAGGGGACAATTTGCTGTGTGGATGAGCCCACTTGTGGCCTGTCCTTCTCTCCTGCATACCTGCTGCCTTGGGGAGAAGCCCTAAATTAATGAGCTAGCTCCATACTATATGAAGGCAATATAATGCAGCCGTCTGTACACTTCAGTACAGTAAAGGCTACCTGCAAATGCCTTGCAATTGGTCATGCTAAGGGTCCGACAAGTGACGTAAATAGAACCTCCATTCTTAAAGAAGACCAAGATCAACATTAGATGAATGTCCCAATGGGCCTGTTTGTGTGTGTGTGTGTGTGTGTGTGCATGTGTGCACCATTTGCAAATGTGTTTGTGTGTGTGCACGCGCACCCATGTATGCATGCGTGCATTTGGGTTTCCAGGGCTCATGGAGGAATCCATCTCTGTCTCTTCCGCTCCGTCTCTTCTGAAAGGTCAGTCAGCTGTCAGCAAATAAATTCAATAGCACAACCTTTCCAACGTCTTTCTCTATCCCCCTGTGTCTCCCTTCAGGGCTACACAATACCTCTCTAATAAAGCTCAGCCGAGCAAGTCACTTGGCCATTGATGTGACCATTTCACCTGCTGCCAACAAAAACCTATAAACCCTACTGACATTGACCACCGACAACCTCAATCATCTTATGGTATCTACTCTGCTCTACTCTGTGAAATAATGCATGAAATAATTGAAAGTGGAATGGTGGAAGGTTATCAAGCCCAAACTCAGACAACCTAACAGGAATTATATGTTTGGCTTCAGTGTCAATAACATCACATGGGTAGGCTATAGTTCAATCAAACAGAAGCCCTGATATGATAGTTACACTTTATAGGATAGGGTCGTATTCAATAGGCACCAAACAGTAAAAAACAGACTGAAACAGGGAGGGACTACATGTGCACTAATAAATATAACCCAGGCTTAGATTTCAGCACCATGGACAGCGATGCTCAGCTACTGCTACTACTACTACTACTACTACTACTACTATTACTACTACACTGGGCCATGGGGACACTGGGCCATGTCCAAGGATTTTCAAAGAGGAAGACCAAATGAGACATCAGTTAAGAGCATCCACTTTGACGTAGTAAATTATGTGTTCTAGAATCCTATTATATTCTACACAACAAGAAAGGGGTAGCCTACTAAGCATAGATGTGTGGCGTCAATTTGGAGTCAATATGTTGTAAATGAATGAATAATAATCCAATAATAGTAGTGTTTATTAAAATGAGTAGTCAGTTGTGTTATGGCTGATGATTATTTACCTAATTGTGTTGTTCACAGATCACGAGGACACTGCAGTTGTGAAGGTTATTGTTTGTCTAAAGTCGAGGAAGTGACATGAGTGCAAAATGCCGCCCGTACCTGGGTTGCACTACTTTGATCTGTGCATGAGACAGATGCCTTTTATTCACTTTGAAGAGAAGGTCAGGAGAAAGAAACACAGAGAGATAAGGGCCACACCACAAACACATCCACAACAGCACTACCAATATTTGCTATGGCACACTATTCCCTATACAGTGCACTACATTTGACCAGAGGCCTATGAGCCCTGGTCAAAAGTAGTGCACTACATAGGGAATAACGTGCCATTTGGGATGTGGCCATAGATCTTCAGCCATGAAAGTAAATGTCACTGCTCAGAAATAGTTTGAAATCAACTTCCAGTAAAAAACATCAACTGAGACATAGAACAGCGACAACAACAGTTGAGAGAGGCATGGACGACAGAGTATTATTACGGTTGTGAAGGGTTAAAACAAGGTTAAAACGTTACAGATGCCATGAAAATTATGACTATTGCTGTCTCGGTGATGTCACCTCAGGGAGTATATGCAAAGTCACACTTAAGTTGTTATTCCAGCTATGATTGGACGATGTCCCACCAGAGGAAGCTAGGTGGAAATGGATCCTCCAATCACATCACTTAACTCCCCTCTTTACACAAACAAGCTCCATCAAGTTCCCTCTCTCATCGCTCGTTCTATTTGTTTGCTTGATTTTCCAGCAAACTGGCTAGAACCATCCCCCTCATCTTCACCGCAGTGGGAAACGACATTATCAGCCCACCCTCTCTGAGCATCTCATCTAGCAGCCCAGCGTCTCATTGACATGGCAGTGGGTGGACTGGTGGGCTAGGGAGAAGCCTATTGGAAGTGAAGTCCATTCCCACAGCCTTTGGGCATGGGAATAGAGAGAGAGAGAGAGAGAGAGAGAGAGAGAGAGAGAGAGAGAGAGAGAGAGAGAGAGAGAGAGAGAGAGAGAGAGAGAGAGAGAGAGAGAGAGAGAGAGAGAGAGAGAGAGAGAGAGAGAGAGAGAGAGAGAGAGAGAGAGAGAGAGAGAGAGAGAGAGAGAGAGAGAGAGAGAGAGAGAGAGAGACCCCCGAGGGGAGATCCAATAAAGAAGCACTCAGCCTCCTGAATGTGTTTACATCAATATCCACCTCCACAATGGAAGGAGGAGGAGGAGAAATAGAGAGAGAAAGAGAGAGAGAGAGTGTGGGAGAGACAAAGAAAGACTGGGCGGAGATTTGATCAAGAGGGCGAGGATATGGGGAGTCTGCAAGAGACAGAGGGTGAAGAAGAGAGAAAGAGAGAGGGAGAGGAAAATGTGCGATGAAAATAAATTTTCGAGAGGGAGGGAGTGGGAGGAGAGAGAAAGAAAGAGAGAGAGGGAAAGAAAGAAAGAGTGAGAGCGATCCTTTGGGAAGTGGACCAGTTTATAGTAACAATGGGAGAGAGTATTGCAAGAATAATTAGTATGGCGGAGCGTGGGGGGATGACAATATGCTTTCTGCCTCTTCCATACTGCGCTGAGCCATAGCCGGCAGCAGAGGCAATACTCCTCACTCTGCTGGACTTCTCTTTTCCTTTCTCTTCTCAATCCACCCCTCCTGCCAATTAACTCAACCACCTGCTGCATGCACACCGGCTAATTGACTGCTACTCTCGTCAACACAGCCACGCGGAATGTCAATCTAGTCCATTGGAGACAAGCTTGTTGGTACATATTGGCTACATTGTAGTGGAAATTGAAGGGGTAAAAGCATGAGATTATAGGACACATGTATTTGCTAATTAGACAATTTGATTGAATGAGTGGGAATCTATATCTGGTATAGTATATACTCTCAATTCAAAGGGCTGTGAGGCTAATGAGTGAAGGTTTGGAGGTGTGTGTGTGTGTTTGCATGTGTGAAAATGTGTGTGTGTGTGTATGTGTGGGTGTGTGTGTCCATGCTTGCACGTGTGTGCCCCATCCATCGAGAGAATACAGTTGGCCCGGACTGTTCCGTGCTTTCTACTCTATGGACTCATCCATCTTTGTGACCAGGACTAGGATCAAAGAGAGCACTTTGATGGATGAGAGAAACTACGCCGCTGTGAGGATCAAAGTGAGAAGAAAAAACTTGGCCATAGTTGGCCAGAGCAGTTCCACAGACTGCTATGTGTTATAATTACAAGAGTGTAAGTAAATCCATTATTGCGCTTTTGTACCATTAAAAAGTTAATTGTTCCACAATGTTCCATTAAACTGTAACTATACTGTAACAGCCATTTAGAAACACCCAATCCCTTGAATATACAGTCACAAATTAAAATATAGCTGCAAGCAAACATGCTGGGGTTCAAGCTTTGGCCCCACAGCACCACCTTCAGGACAAATTGGACAAATCACCCTTGGATGAGCTACTTCTGTATTTCTTACCACATTTACCAAATAACATTTACATTTTAGTCATTTAGCAGACACTCTTATCCAGAGCGACTTACAGTTAGTGAGTGCACACATTTTTCATACTTATAACATGGCAGTTATAAGCCAATGAGCTTGCATGAATGTTTTTTCCTGTCCAACAGCACCACCATGAGGCCAAACAGAACCGTACTCTACAGGTTAGCTAGACTCACATTGCTGAGCAAGTGTGCCAAATTGCATGACTGAGTCAAACAGATCAAGACATATAAATATGTGCCTGTTAAAGCGCCACCATTTGGTGGATCTAATTGTTCTTCACAGTGTTAGGAACATGCGTATCAAGTTTTGTTTCAATACGAATAACCGTCTCTGATTCATGTGCTCACGTGAATATTTATTGGTCAGTAGCAGCCAAGTTGTTTGATATGCTAGCCTGGAAAAATATAATTTGTGAGAGCTTGGTCCATAACCTTCTGAACCACTCATGAGTATTTCTACACAGAGCATTTCTTAGCACATTTATTGTACGGTTTGCAAATGGCAGCTCTTAAAGGCATTTTAACACCTTAGAGGGTGTCTATTTTTGGGTCCATTTTGAGCCACACAGGCCAGTTATGTAGTATTAACAGGCACTTTCTACCCCTCACGATTACCTGTCATTATGGGAAATTTGACAGGTACATTTCTTAGCTCTCACTTCTGCATGCTCAAGCAAACATTTTAGTGACTTTTAACAACTTTTAGTTGGTCTGCAGTCCCCATCAACACATTCAAGTGCTCCCCTAAGGGATGTTAACAAACGGTGTTAGGAAAAAACCTGGGGAACGGTGAAAACTGTGTTGTGTGTTTTTATTAGAACAGCAGGAAAGACAAACTTGTAGTATATTCAAGGTTTAAAAAGGCTTCTAAAGCTTGTAATTTATAATTTTTTTGCACTTAAAAAAAAAATCTATCCCTACATTTTTTGGGGATTAATCCACATAATAAGTTACATTTCCTGTTGCTGCAGTATTATTTTCCTGCTGTAACAAAGTGGCTAAAATTAAGATCCTACATCTGATTAAAGCTGATCTACCTCCTAAAAAATAAAATCCTACATCTGTATAGGACTTAAAAGAATTGGAGACTAGAGAATTCTCTAAGTAGTTATGTACAATTTATTTGAACGTTGACAACACATGAACATACACACACACACACACACACACACACAAACACACACACAAATGCACACACACACACGCAAACTCCAAACATACACTGAGCATACAAAACAAGTTGGCTGGATGTTCTATGGCTGGTGGACCATTCTTGATACACACAGGAAACTGTTGAGCGTGAAAAACCCAGCAGCTTTACAGTTCTTGACACACTCAAACCGGTGCGCCTGGCACCTACTACCATACCCTGTTCAAAGGCACTTAAATATTTTGTCTTGCCCATTCACCCTCTGAATGGCACACATACACAATCCATGTCTCAATTGTCTCAAGGCTTAAACATCTCTCTTTAACATGTCTTCTCCCCTTCATCTACACTGATTGAAGTGGATTTAACATGTGACATCAATAAGGGATCATAGCTTTCACCTATATTCACCTGGTCAGTCTATGTCATGGAAAGAGCAGATGTTCCTAATGTTTTGTACACTCAGTGTGCATACACATACACATATGCAAAAGCATGCACACACGCACACACACACAGACACACATACACACATACAGACACAATCAACCCACCCACACATATACAGATAAATCCCTATAAGATGTATAATACAGTATGTACTGGGTGGATTCTCCTTCAGCCTTAGCAGGTCTAATCTTGACAGAAGAGAAGAGATTAATTTGTTTGTTCGACAGGCCCTGGCCAAAAATCCTGCAAGTAGCTTACACAGATCACAGATCAACACAGATCAACCCAGCTTTATGACCAAGCAAACATGTACCGACAGCCTCTAGTGAGCTGAGGAGATGGTCTGCTTCTCAATCCTCAGGTCTGCACCAACAACTCTGCACTTCTTCTTTCTTTTTCACTTTCTCTCTTTCTCTTTTGGTCTCTTCCTTCCAATCTCACTGTCTTTCTGTCTTTCTCTTTCTCTCCCTCTTTTTTCTTCCCCTTTTCTCTTCTCTTTCTCTCTCCTACCCCCATAGGGAGAGTGAGGGATGCCAATACCCAGCCTACACCACACGTCCGCTGGAACCCTATGGGAAAATGTTGTTCATACAAAAACAAAACAAATGACTTTTTATTTTAAAGTTGCCTTATTTTATTTTAAACCCAACATATTTTCAGACTTCACTCACCTACGACCCCCTGTCTGAAAGTGAATATCCTTTTATTGATTATGCAGCATGATCAAGCTGAGCTGTATAATAAATGAAACTGAGGTAAAGTTGTGGAAATTGTGAAATTACAAGACCAAACTTTTTTTTTTTTTTTACAGTATAGCAAATTATATTAAAAGTAGTATTGATTAAATATGTGCATTATTGCCATTGCATAACACAGTCCAAAAGCCAGGTAGCTCACTTGTTTTTTCTCTAGAGCATGTATTTACCTGCACCAGCTAGTAGGCTACTAAGCTAAGAGCTAAAAGAGCTATAAGGGCTGCATGGTGGCGGTGATTTAGTCATTCCAGAAACATGGACAGCTCTTGACTCAAGGACAACTCCGTGATGGGACATGTATTTAATATATTACAGGTTTTGGTTTTTCTATTTATGTTTTGAGGTTGGACTTAAGCACGTACAGTGGGGGGAAAAAGTATTTAGTCAGCCACCAATTGTGCAAGTTCTCCCACTTAAAAAGATGAGAGAGGCCTGTAATTTTCATCATAGGTACACGTCAACTATGACAGACAAATTGAGAAAAAAAATCCAGAAAATCACATTGTAGGATTTTTAATGAATTTATTTGCAAATTATGGTGGAAAATAAGTATTTGGTCACCTACAAACAAGCAAGATTTCTGGCTCTCACAGACCTGTAACTTCTTCTTTAAGAGGCTCCTCTGTCCTCCACTCGTTACCTGTATTAATGGCACCTGTTTGAACTTGTTATCAGTATAAAAGACTCAAATCCTGCAGTGCCAGACGTGTCCCCCTGCTTAAGCCAGTACATGTCCAGGCCCGTCTGAAGTTTGCTAGAGTGCATTTGGATGATCCAGAAGAGGATTGGGAGAATGTCATATGGTCAGATGAAACCAAAATATAACTTTTTGGTAAAAACTCAACTTGTCGTGTTTGGAGGACAAAGAATGCTGAGTTGCATCCAAAGAACACCATACCTACTGTGAAGCATGGGGGTGGAAACATCATGCTTTGGGGCTGTTTTTCTGCAAAGGGACCAGGACGACTGATCCGCGTAAAGGAAAGAATGAATGGGGCCATGTATCGTGAGATTTTGAGTGAAACCTCCTTCCATCAGCAAGGGCATTGAAGATGAAACGTGGCTGGGTCTTTCAACATGACAATGATCCCAAACACACCGCCCGGGCAACGAAGGTCAAGGTCCTGGAGTGGCCTAGCCAGTCTTTGGAGGGAGTTGAAAGTTTGTGTTGCCCAGCGACAGCCCCAAAACATCACTGCTCTAGAGGAGATCTGCATGGAGGAATGGGCCAAAATACCAGCAACAGTGTGTGAAAACCTTGTGAAGACTTACCGAAAACGTTTGACCTGTGTCATTGCCAACAAAGGGTATATAACAAAGTATTGAGAAACGTTTGTTATTGACCAAATACTTATTTTCCACCATAATTTGCAAATAAATTCATTAAAAATCCTACAATGTGATTTTCTGGATTTGTTTTTCTCATTTTGTCTGTCATAGTTGACGTGTACCTATGATGAAAATTACAGGCCTCTCTCATCTTTTTAAGTGGGGGAACTTGCACAATTGGTGGCTGACTAAATACTTTTTTCCCCCACTGTATAGCTCATTAGCACGTAGGGCACGCCGATTGGTGTCACCTCGTTAGTCAGTATGTATTACACCTGTGCTGGTTGCCATCTTGTCAGTGGGAAGGTGTTTCACCTGTGCTGGCCCAGGTGCTATTTAAGAGTGGCTGGCCCAGTGCACCAGTTGTCTTGAGAGATGTGGAGGGTCAACACCTTTAGTTGGTGCTCCCTATTTGATTTATAGAAAAAAAACATTCCTTTGTCTGATTTCGTTTTGCTTCACTTTTTGGTTTGCTACCTGTCTTTAAGTTTGGTGTGGGTTTTTATTTTCTTTGCCTCTTCCTGGACAAATTTAGTGGGCACTCATAGTGGGTGTCTTTTAGGTTCCAGTTGTTGTTGCTAGTCAACTTTCAGTGGACACCTCCATCAGTGTCTTTCTTCTGTTAGTTCCCCCTTCTGTTTGAGTGGCATTTTTGGTTTTCTTGCTGGTGAACGTAACAAATAAGAGGCTGACCCTGGGTAGACGCTCAGGGAGGAAAGTGTGCATGTGTGTGTACGCTGGAACCATGTGATGTCGCACCGTACGGAGCTACTGCATTCTGATGTCAGAGACTCACGCTCTCACATACACACGCAGGTCTCACTCTTATCCACCACACTGACCTTTTCCTTTACTCACAGTTAGTTTGTCACAGAGATTATTTATCTCATGACAGGCAGCTGTGTGTGTGCGTATGTGTGGGTCCCCAAGGAGCTGAATAAGCTCTGCATCCCAAATGTCACCCTATTCTCTATGTACCCAGCAAGCAATAATGAGTCATTAGGACGTCACGAAATGGTGGTCTAAAGTTGGACATTGTGTCATAGTCCCCTGGAGGTTTTGTCTAGTTCCCGGTTTGTCCCCGGGATGTTTTTAAAACTTTCTTGGGCTGTTGTGTCATGGTCCCCTGAATAGTCTAGGGATGTTGTGTCATGGTTCCCTGAAGGTCTTTGTCTAGTTCACGTTTTGACCTAGGTACGTCACCTGATGGTCGCAAAGAAACTCTTTGTCATTTGGCAATGCTAGGGACACCCACACACAAACAGTGCTTTCAACATAGTGTTTTCAACTTACATATTTGACATGATTACATTGTGTATGTGTAATCATATAGTAATAATTATTTAACATGTCCTCACCTGTAATTTGAAATCACAATCTCTTGGTTCACGGATTTCTGATCTTCCTGCTACGCCACCATGTCTGTATCAATGACTGATTTCACCTGTAGGCCTATTCCAACACTTTGCACTTCAAAGTAAATCTCAGCTCTGTTAAAAATATACTGAAGAAAAACTAACATTAAAATAGAATAATATGCCCCACCAACATTAGACAACTATACTGAAAACCTAAACTCAAATTGCTGAAATAAGTAAACGAAATCAATGAGAGAATAGTCAGATTAACTGATAACTTAAAATAGCAGTGCAGATGGCACTATTTTGCTAAGTGCAGAGATGTATTATAGGTAATGAATGTGTAGGGGACTTCTGAAATTCTGCAGACTTTGTGGTACAGCAGAAAGATAAGCATACCCCAAATCCAGAGATTGTGAGTTCAAATCCCTGGTGGGGTCAAATTGAAAAGTCAGTACTAAGAGATCATGTCAAATATAATCAATGTCATTGATTAAAGATTTGTACACTATTTTACCTGAGCAGCGTACCACTTACCTTAAAACCCTTATACCATTTAATTACTTTACTTATAATGGTTTGGGACACCTGGGACCATCATGTTACAAAAACCTCCAGGGGACCATGACACAGTGTCCCAAGAATGTCCTAGAAACGTCCCCAGGACAAACCGAGAACTATAAAACAGTCCCCCAGACAACGTCCCCTTGGGACCATCAGTCCTGAGAACATCGTAAATAGGTCCCGACATGGTCCTCAGTGATGTCCTGGGAATGTACAGGGAACTAAACAAAGGTCCCACAGGCAACATTCCCTTTGGACCATCACGCAATGTTCTTAGAACATTCTCAAAAGTTCAATGGAGTCAGAGTACTGTATTATATTTTCAACCCCCTTAAAGTGTTGCCATGGTTTCTGGTCCCCGTGGTTTCCGGGCAGAGGTGTCTGATCTAGTGGAGATGTGCGGGGGTCAGACACAAATACCATTGATGGACAGGCCATTTTAATAGCCCAGACACCAGGAGTGAGTGTCTCAAAGGGAGCTCTCCTGAAAGTGTGTGTCTGGGAGAGAGAGTGTGTGCGTGAGGGCACCTGCATGTGTGTGTGTGTGTGTGTGTGTGTGTCTGTGAAAGAGAGAGCAATAAAGACTTAAGCCCTGACAGGATGGGGGATACAGAGGATCTTGTAACCTTCACTTTGGCTGCACACACGTGTCATCACTATGGGACTGGTCATAACAGCAGTAACACAATCCACTATACAGTTGTAGCTCACTTGACATTGAAGCCACTGGCTGCTTTCCAACCAAATTGAATACCCCCTTATCCTCTTATATAAACACAAATATATTACACAATGTATTACATGATGTTTGATCATTCTGTACATTACCATAGCAAGTTACTGACCTGGATAGTGTGTGTGTGAGGCCACCATCCATAAGAATGGCTTTAAGTAAGAGTAAAACTTGTCCGAGCCAGAACAGCCCAGACACTAGTCTGTCACAGGGCCTATGGAATGGCGATTGTAACTGTTTATTCATGATGATATATTGTATTGGTACCATGACTACGGCTATGACAGTCATGGAATTTTGGATGATGGTTATTTGTCAGCCAAATGACCACAGTCACCGTTAACTGTTCGAATAGAATTGTATATATTTTTTTACATTTTATCCTCTTCTCCGCTCCTGACTGCATGTGCTGCTGCTGCAGAGGGGGGAGTTGCCTAGGCAACCGAATACTTGTTTGTTACAACACCTTGCTTGTGTCAGAAAGGAGCAACAAAGTTTATTCATAGTGTAGAGTCCTTGTTACAGCAGAAACAGATTCTCTCTCTCTATCTTTCTCTCTCTCTCTCCCTCTCGCTATAGTCCATACCGGGAAGAGGTTGCTCCAATGCGCCATGCGCGTCGACACCTCGGGCCATACACGAGTGGACAGGAAGGATTAAAAAGGAACATCAGATATTTCCAATCCAATATGACTACCACGGTGGCGTAGCAGTGGAAAATTACGGAATTCTCACATGAGCGAGATCAAAGTGGAGGGCCTCCTATTCTGCCTTTGGTGTCTGGAATTAAAGTTTTCCCGACTCCTTCTCTTGCCAGAACATCAAGCTCAACCAACGACATCAAAGAACCAGCCGTCCAGGCTTCCGATTCATCAGAGAACACATTCGTCAAAACCATAAATAAACACTTATCAAAGCATGCTGGTGGAAGCTTTGGATCGGATCCAAAGGCTTCTGCTGTGGTTTAGGGATGGATCCAGTTGGCAGGGAGAGCGTCCCCAAAGACCCCAGATGGATTAGGCCTGGCGGGTCCAGGCCACACTAGTGGACGTCAGAGTGACAGATGCATCGCTGAGGCCCAACACATGCTTTATGGGAGTGGTGAATTAGTTATGCCTTGTGTGTGTGTGTGTGTGTGTGTGTGTGTGTGTGTGTGTGTGTGTTTCAACACTTCCCACTGGGCACAGACGTCAGTTCAACGTCTATTTTTGATTTATATTTGGTTGAGTCGTTAACTAACATTAATACAACAGTAAATCAACAAAACATTTCACCATAACATTGAATTTAGGTTAAAATAAAAATATATATTTTTAAATGTGTGTTTGTGTGTGCGCACCGATGTTTGTTTGTGAGCATGTAAAATAATTATTAATGAATCCACAATAGAATGTTCCCAGCCAACTGTGTGTAGAGGCAGTCGACAAACTCTGAAAGGCTTTTATTTATTTATTTTTTACATCCGCAAGCCTTTTATTACAAAAGAACCACCCATGAAAGGCAGAAAAGGCAACCTGTGAGGGGTATCTGTACCACCGGGTCAAGTGAAAAGGACCCGTGCCAAGCCAATCAAAAGGAGAACATGTGGGCACCAGCTACCAGCTCCAGCCTCCGCTCGTTACAGCAGGCTGATGTCGTTAGCAGACATCTGCATCTTTATTATTGAGAATATGAATATCTACAGGACAGGTGGCTGTCCCTAGCACACACTCACTCATTTAAAGGAAATCACTGTCCATCTATACGGTGTCCATATTAGGACAGTCACACCATAGAAGTTGTGATTGACAATTCCCATGGATGTGACTGTCCTAATATGTACACCATATGGTTTGAGTTATATTAAATTCGTTTTATGAGTTATGCTGACCAGTGTTTGGTGTGGGGGGGATGTGTAGATGGCAAGTTAGGCTAGTTTTAGCCTGCAACTCAACTGTGCCAGGGAGATCATCAAACGAAACTACAATTCAGGTAGGTAGAATATACTGTAAATCAGGGTTTTATTCACTTGGCACCAAATGGAAGAAAACTGACAAACAAGGACTACCTAATCTTGTTAAATGAGAAACACTTGTTTTTGTTTTCTATTGCAAAAAGTTTTGTGACAGTGTACACTAATGAATACCACCCTGTTGTACATTGCACAGTAGCCTACATGAGTCATTGCTAACTGTCCTTCAGGGACAATCATGAATCATTGTAAAAACACTATCTAGTGAGTCAGCTAGGTTCCCTAGTGTAACCGTGATCATTTACACACACACACACAAATGTAAATTCATACCCCCTGTAAACTCACCCATTTATACCCCCATTTCTCACTACACACCGAGCTTCCCAGGGTCCCGTTGTGTGTCGGCCATATTTCAGGAATCGGGGCATACCTAAGGGCTTCTGCGGTGTACTACACATCTTTCAGCGGAGCGGTATGAGTTTACACGGAGCTCTGTTGTTTAATGCCTCTCTCCAAAACACAAGCGAAACACACACACAGGGAGCTCCTAAGACGTACACACACAGGGAGCTCCTAAAACGTACACGCACAGGGCGCTCCTAAAACGTACACGCACAGGGCACTCCTGTTGTTTCCCGGCCCATCTCTCAATCAAACAACCCAGATGCCTGTTGGTGCGTGATACTGTCCTGTTGTGTCCTGTTGTGTGATAATCATCTTTATTTTTTTTCTCCTCCCTATTTACATTCATTTTCTCTCACTCTCTCTCTCCCCATCGACGTTCAGTCATTCTGACCGAAGTGTCAGTCAAATGGGCTTATAAATGATCTTAGTTTTCGTTTTGTGAAATAGCTTTTGGATAGCACTGCTCGCAAGGCGGATGTCAGGCCAAACCATAATTAAATTCCCTCTAAACCCCAATAACAGCAGCCATATATACAGTAGACAAATGGTATATGTGCTTGGAGTACTATTTCAAACACACACTGTATACAGTACAGCAGTGTATCCGAAATGAAACAGGGCCATGTCCTAAATGGCACCCTATTCCCTTTGGGGCCAATATGGCTCTATAGTCAAAAGTAGTGCACTATATTGGGGAAAGGGTACCATTTGGGATGCATCCATGGCAGAGGGAATGAGGAAGGGAGAAGGGGAGTTAAGGGAGTCTTTTTGTATTTGTGAGTAGCATTAATCTGGGATAAATTGACTCGTTGGCTAATTTCACGAGAACAATGTTGCTGTGACAAAAGCATTATTGTGTATTACTTTCTATGACAAGGGTCCCTGAATAGGTGACGGCTCAGAGTGGGTTTGTGACCCCAACGCTAAGTCTCTGATCATATTGTAACCCACAATAAGACCGCCACACTACTAAGGATTAGCCTTCGCATGCCCCCAACAAATGACTATCCAGATTTCTCACCCTGGTTTAGGGTATGTGGTTTGGGGGGGGCATGCGAAGGCTATTCCTTAGTAGTGCGGCGGTCTTATTGTGGGTCACAATATTCAGGGACCCTTGTCATAGAAAGTAATACACCATAATGCTTTTGTGAACAGTGATTAACAACCAACAGTGTCTAATGCACCATTGTTTTCACTTACTCACTAACTCTTTAAAAACGCCAAGACAAAGTTTCAAATAATTCCTAAATCCCTAAGTCTCCATTATAGACTATCACACCTATTTCTCCCCCCAGGAAAAGGAAGTCACCACAGTGACTATTACACACGTGGGGAGATTCTTGGCACCGGTCACATGTTGCTCTGTTTGTTTACCAATATGTGTGAATTGGACCTGTATTTCATTAATCAGCTCGATGAGCAGACTAATACAAGTTGTAGAAGGCTAAAGTACCTGGATCTGGTGAGGTGTTTTTGCTTCTTTCAGTCATACGTTGGTTCAAGTTTTTTTTATTGTCACGTGCACAAGCACAATGAAATGGCTTTCTTGCAAGGTCTTTCCCAACAAGCAATATCAGTAGTACTATATCAAAAAAAGTTAAGTAGAACAAAAACTCACAAGAAATAGAAATAAGAACACGAGAAAGAATGTAATCTATATAAAGGGTCAGTTCCAGGGTCCGTGCCAATACCATATTTACAATGTGTAGAGATACTGGAGTGGTAGGGGTAGATATGTACATTGGCTTGCGAAAGTATTCACCCCCCTTGGCATTTTCCCTATTTTGTTGCCTTACAGCCTGGAATTAAAATTGATTTTTTGGGGGGTTTGTTTCATTTGATTTACACAACATGCCTACCACTTTGAAGATGCAACATTTTTTAGGGGGTGAAACAAACTTCAAATAAGACAAAAAAAACAGAAGACTTGAGCGTGCATAAGTATTCATCCCCCCAAAGTCAATACTTTGTAGAGCCACCTTTTGCAGCAATTACAGCTGCAAGAGTCTAGGTGTATATCTCTACAAGCTTGACTCTTCCGTAAATCCCAGCTCTGGAGTGTACGGCTTAAAGTGGTCCTATGGACAGATACTCCAATCTCCGCTGTGGGGCTTTGCAGCTCCTTCAGAGTTATCTTTGGTCTCTTTGTTGGCTCTCTGATTAATGCCCTCCTTGCCTGGTCCGTGAGTTTTGGTGGGTGGCCCTCTCTTGGCAGGTTTGTTGTGGTGCCATATTCTTTCTATTTTTTAATAATGGATTTAATGGTGCTCCGTGGGATGTTCAAAGTTTTGGATATTTTTTTATAACCCAACCCTGATCTGTACTTCTCCACAACTTTGTCCCTGACCTGTTTGGAGAGCTCCTTGGTCTTCATGGTGCCGCTTGCTTGTTGGTGCCCCTTGCTTAGTGGTGTTGCAGACTCTGGGGCCTTTCAGAACAGGTGTATATATGCTGAGATCATGTGACAGGTCATGTGACACTTAGATTGCACACAGGTGGACTTTATTTAACTAATTATGTGACTTCTGAAGGTAATTGGTTGCACCAGATCTTATTTAGGGGCTTCATAGCAAAGGGGTTGAATACATATGCAAGCACCACTTTTCCGTTATTTATTTTTTAGAATTGCTTGAAACAAGTTATTTTTTAAATTTCAGTTCACCAATTTGGACTATTTTGTGTATGTCCATTACATGAAATCCAAATAAAAATACATTTAAATTACAGGTTGTAATGCAACAAAATAGTTAAAACGCCAAGGTGGATGAATACTTTTGCAAGGCACTGTATAGGGGTAAGGTGACTAGGCATCAGGATATATGATAAACAGAGTAGAAGCAGCGTATATAATGATTGTATGTGTGTGTGTGTGTGCATGTGTGTAGAGTCAGTATGAATGTGTGTGCATATTATGTGTTTGAGCAAATGAAGTTTGTGTGTGTGTGTGAGTGAGTGTGTAGAGTCCTATGAGTGTGCATAAAGTCAGTGCAAAAATAAAATAGAAGTCAATGCAGGTAGTCCATTCTAGTCAGCTATGTGTCATGTTCATTCACTATACAGTATATCTGATCTGATGATGTTGAGACTGATCTGTTGAGGCAGCCATATCAGATCTCATTTGCATTTACAGTCCCTGTTTCCCTTTGCATGTGTCATTTGGGTTCCATCTGTTGAGATAATTTATTATGAGTACGGTGTCCATATTAGGACAGTCACACATCGAGGAAAAGATTCACTTATTCCAGTCACTTACAGTGCCTTCAGAAAGTATTCACACCCATTGACTTTTTCCATATTTTGTTGTTACAGCCTGAATTTAAAATGGATTGAATTGAGATTTAGTGTCACTGGCCTACACACTATACCCCATAATGTCAAAGTGTAATTGTGTTTTTAGAATTTTTACAAAATAATAAAAAATGTAAAGCTGAAATGTCTTGAGTCAATAAGTATTCAACCCCTTTGTTATGGCAAGCCTGAATAACTTCAGGAGTAAACATTTGCTTAACAAGACATATAATACATTGCATGGACTGTGTGCAATAATAGTGTTTAACATTATTTTTGAATGACTACCTCATATCTGTACCCCACACATACAATTATCTGTAAGGTCCCTCACTTGAGCAGTATATTTCAATAAAATGTGAGCAACACAAAAGGAGCTGATCATGGACTATAGGAAAAGAGGGCCGAACAGGCCCCCATTACCATCGACGGGGCTGAAGTGGAGAGGGTTGAGTGTTTAAAGTTCCTTGGTGTCCACATCACCAAGAAACTATCATGGTCCAAACACACCAAGACAGTTGTGAAAAGGGCACAACAACACTTTTTCCCCCTCAGGAGACTGAAAAGATTTGGCATGGGTCCCCAGATCCTCAAAAAGTTATACAGCTGCACCAAGGAGAGCATCCTGACTGGTTGCATCACCGCCTCGTATGGCAGCTGCTCGGCATCTGACCATAAGGTGCTACAGAGGGTAGTGCGTATGGCCCAGTACATCACTGGGGCCAAGCTTCCTGACATCCAGGACATATATACTAGGCGGTGTCAGAGGAAGGCCCAAAAAATGGTCAAAGACTCCAGTCACCCAAGTCATAGACTGTTCTCTCTGCTACCGCAAGGCAAGCGGTACCAGAGCGCCAAGTCTAGGACCAAAAAGGCTCCTTAACAACTTCTACCCCCAAGCCATAAAACTGCTGAACAATTAATCAAATGGCCACCCGGACTATTTACATTGACCCCCCTTTGTTTTTATACTGCTGCTACTCGCTGTTAATTATCTACAGTGAGGGAAAAAAGTATTTGATCCCCTGCTGATTTTGTACGTTTGCCCACTGACAAAGACATGATCAGTCTATAAGTTTAATGGTAGGTTTATTTGAACAGTGAGAGACAAAAAATCCAGAAAAACACATGTCAAAAATGTTATAAATTGATTTGCATTTTAATGAGGGAAATAAGTATTTGACCCCTCTGCAAAACATGACTTAGTACTTGGTGGCAAAACCCTTGTTGGCAATCACAGAGGTCAGACGTTTCTTGAAGTTGGCCACCAGGTTTGCACACATCTCAGGAGGGATTTTGTCCCACTCCTCTTTGCAGATCTTCTCCAAGTCATTAAGGTTTCAAGGCTGACATTTGGCAACTCGAGCCTTCAGCTCCCTCCACAGATTTTCTATGGGATTAAGGTCTGGAGACTGGCTAGGCCACTCCAGGACCTTAATGTGCTTCTTCTTGAGCCACTCCTTTGTTGCCTTGGCCATGTGTTTTGGGTCATTGTCATGCTGGAATACCCATCCACGACCCATTTTCAATGCCCTGGCTGAGGGAAGGAGGTTCTCACCCAAGATTTGACGGTACATGGCCCCGTCCATCGTCCCTTTGATGCGGTGATGTTGTCCTGTCCCCTTAGCAGAAAAACACCCCCAAAGCATAATGTTTCCACCTCCATGTTTGATGGTCAGGATGGTGTTCTTGGAGTCATAGGCAGCATTCCTCCTCCTCCAAACACGGCGAGTTGAGTTGATGCCAAAGAGCTCGATTTTGGTCTCATCTGACCACAACACTTTCACCCAGTTCTCCTCTGAATCATTCAGATGTTCATTGGCAAACTTCAGACGGGCCTGTATATGTGCTTTCTTGAGCAGGGGGACCTTGCGGGCGCTGCAGGATTTCAGTCCTTCACGGCGTAGTGTGTTACCAATCGTTTTCTTGGTGACTATGGCCCAGATGCCTTGAGATCATTGACAAGATCCTCCCGTGTAGTTCTGGGCTGATTCCTCACCGTTCTCATGATCATTGCAACTCCATGAGGTGAGATCTTGCATGGAGCCCCAGGCCGAGGGAGATTGACAGTTATTTTGTGTTTCTTCCATTTGCAAATTAATCACACCAACTGTTGTCACCTTCTCACCAAGCTGCTTGGCGATGGTCTTGTAGCCCATTCCAGCCTTGTGTAGGTCTACAATCTTGTCCCTGACATCCTTGGAGAGCTCTTTGATCTTGGCCATGGTGGAGAGTTTGGAATCTGATTGATTGATTGCTTCTGTGGACAAGTGTCTTTTATACAGGTAACAAACTGAGATTTGGAGCACTCCCTTTAAGAGTGTGCTCCTAATCTCAGCTCGTTACCTGTATAAAAGACACCTGGGAGCCAGAAATCTTTCTGATTGAGAGGGGGTCAAATAATTATTTCCCTCATTAAAATGCAAATCAATTTATAATATTTATGACGTGTTTTTCTGGATTTTGTTGTTGTTATTCTGTCTTTAACTGTTCAAATAGACCTACCATTAAAATTATAGACTGATCATTTCTTTGTCAGTGGGCAAACGTACAAAATCAGCAGGGGATCAAATACTTTCTTCCCTCACTGTATGCGTAGTCACTTTACAAATTACCTCGACTAACCTGTACCCCCGCACATTGACATTGACTCGGTACCGGTACCCCCTGTATATAGCCTCGTTATTGTTATGTAATTTTCTTGTGTTACTTTCTGATTTATTTTACTCTAATTTATTTAGTAAATATTTTCTTAACTCTATTTCTTGAACTGCATTGTTGGTTAAGGGCTTGTAAGTAAGCATTTCACGGTAAGGTTGTATTCGGCGCATGTGACTAAACACACAAGCTTCGTTTATAAATTATGTCTGAGTGTTGGAATGGGCCCCTGGCTATCTGTAAATACAAAAATAAAAATAAAATGGTGCCGTCTGGTTTGCTTAATATAAGGAATTTGAAATTATTCATACTTTTATTTGTGATACTTAAGTATATTTTAGCAATCACATTTACATTTGATGCTTAATTATATTACAAACCAAATAATTTTAGACTTTCACTCAAGTAGAATTTTACTGTGTGACTTTCACTTTTAGTTGAGTCATTTTCTATTAAGGTATCTTTACTTTTACTCAAGTATGAAAATTGGGTACTATTTCCACCACTGCAAACACAGATTCAACCACAAAGACAAGGGAGGTTTTCCAATGCACCCAGTCACTACAAAAGATACAGGCGTCCGTCCTAACTCAGTTGCCAGAGAGGAAGGAAACCACTCAGGGATTTCCCCATGAGGCCAATGGTGACTTTAAAACAGTTAGAGTTTAATGGCTGTGATAGGAGAAAACCGAGGATAGATCATCAACATTGTAGTTACTCCGCAATAATAACCTAAATGAAAGAGTAGAAAGAAGGACGCCTGTACAGAATACAAATATTCAAAACATGCATCCTGTTTGCAATAGGGCACTAAAGTAAAACTGCAAAAAATGTGGCAAAGAAATTTACTTTATGTCGTGAATACAAAGTGTTATGTTTGGGGCAAATCCAACACAACACATCACAGAGCACCATTCTTCATATTTTCAAGCATGGTTCTGGCTGCATCATGTTATGGGTCTGCTTGTTATCGGCAAGGACTACAGTTTTTTTGGGATAAAAATTAATGGAATAGAGCTAATCACAGGCAAAATCCTAGAGGAAAACCTGGTTCAGTCATCTTGGAAATCCTCTGTAGCTCAGCTGGTAGAGCACGGCGCTTGTAACGCCAAGGTAGTGGGTTCGATCCCCGGGACCACCCATACACCAAAAAAAAAAAATTTATGCACGCATGACTGTAAGTCGCTTTGGATAAAAGCGTCTGCTAAATGGCATATTATTATTATATAATTACTTGAAAATGGCTGTCTAGCAATGATCAACAACCAACTTGACAGAGCTTGAATACTTTTTTAACAAAAATGTCCAAATGTTGTACAATGCAGGTGTGCAAAGCTCTTAGACACTTACCCAGAAATACTCACAGCTGTAATCGCTGCCAAAATTGATTCTAACATGAATACCTATGTAAATTAGATATTTATGTTCTCCATTTTCAATACATTTGCAAAATGTCTAAAAACATGTTATCACTTTGTCAATATGGGGTATTGTGTGTAGATGGGTGAGAAAAAAATTATACATTTAAATGATTTTGAATTCAGTCTGTAACACAACAAAAATGTGGAACAAGTTAAGTGGTATGAATACTTTCTGAAGGCACTGTACTTCAAGCGACAACAACACCAACTCCAAGCGTTAACGACTCCAAGTGACAACGACCACCATCTCAAGCCATAAAGACACCAACTCCGAGCGACAACAACACCAACTCTAAACCAGTTTTTGACTGATCTGCCAGAGGAGGTTGGTTGGATTCAGCAAGGTCACTGGACACTGCCATGGCCCAGGGGTGCGTCCCGAATGGCACCCTATTCCCTACATAGTGCACTAGATTTTACCAGAGCCCTATAAGGCCTGGTCAAAATAAGTGAATTATGGAGGGAATAGGGGCCATTTGGGACACAGCCCTGGCCCCAGCCAGATTACCAACCCTTGTAATAGGATCTGCCATTTTCTCTAATAGAACACAGAGAGGCTTAGCCCCAAGCTCGGGTCTCACTCTCGCCCCGCGATCACCACACAGGCACACAAAGCGTCGCCGTAATCCTATCTCTCTGCTCCCAGGAAGGGGAGATTAGCTGCCTTTAGACATGAGTGAGAGGATGCACAGGGTTGCTTATACCCGCCGCAAAATGGAGTCTCGGCTTCCAAGGCGAAAAATCCTCCCAACTAAGCCGTAATGAAATGTGAATAGATCGCAATAAAGGGGGATTTATTTGCTGGGATTTATTTACAGTGTAGCACATTTTCCAGTGGTTTCCTATTATTCAATTGAGAAACGCAATTGGAAGATGTAGACTATGCAGTTATTACATTGCAATACATGTGAAATAACATATCTCGTTGATAGTTTTTCAAAAGCTGTTCAAATCATTGCGCTTTGTTCTTCTGTGGTTTTATCAAGTAAAAAGTGTTTTGCAGTTTGCTCAAATTTCAATCCATGTGTAACCGGTGTGAAATGGCTAGCTAGTTAGCGGTGCGCACTAGTAGCGTTTCAATCGGTGACGTCACTCGCTCTGAGACCTTGAAGTAGTTGTTTCCCTTGCTCTGCAAGAGCTGCGGCTTTTGTGGAGCGACGGGTAACGGTGCTTCGAGGGTGACTGTTGTCGATGTGTGCAGAGGGTCCCTGGTTCAAGCCCAGGTAGGGGCGAGGAGAGGGACGGAAGCAAGACTTTTACATTGACGCTGTTGACCCGGATCACTGGTTGCTGCGGAAAAGGAGGAGGTCAAAAGGGGGGTGAGTGTAACCGGTGTGAAATGGCTAGCTAGTTAACGGTGCGCACTAGTAGCGTTTCAATTGGTGACGTCACTCGCTCTGAGACCTTGAAGTAGTTGTTTCCCTTGCTCTGCAAGGGCCGCGGCTTTTATGGAGCGACGGGTAACGGTGCTTCGAGGGTGACTGTTGTCGATGTGTGCAGAGGGTCCCTGGTTCAAGCCCAGGTAGGGGCGAGGAGAGGGACGGAAGCAACACTGTTACAATTAACTAGCTAACTATACATTGAGTCCATCAGTGGATATTAAAATCACCAGATATTGTTTTTGACAGACTTCAGTCATAAACGTAATGCAGGTTTTAAAATATGGTCTCATATGTCATTACTTTTGCACAGACAAAAATATACAATCATGATTTTACAATGGACTTTTACATTATTTGGCTAATGCCTCGTAGGCCTTAGTCATAATTTGCATGCAACAATATCCTTAATTTGGTTTTGTGTGGCCCAACATTTCCATGTGACGAACACAAAACACAGATTCTATTTTTCTGAACTTATTCTCTGGAGAGCTAGGAAAAACGTAATAAGCCAAACTCACAGTAGCATTGAATTTAGCATTGTCAATATGAGTTGTTTTGTTTTGGGATCGGAGCCATTGCACAGAAGCAATTCCATTTCAAAAATATTTATTGATTGAGACATTGAGTTAAAAGGCACAAAAGGGAGTGAATTACCACTCACTAGAATGATGAATAGTTTGTTTTCAGTCGTGCACAGCTTTTGCCCTCCCTCTCTGGTAGGCTATTCAAGGTTAAACTGACTTCAGCCAACCTGCCGAGTTGCCATGGTAACTGGTATTCATCCCTTTAACAAGTTCAGAGGGGGGTGTCGACCTCTCAGCTTCTGGGCTTGAGGGCGAGCTGAAACAGAATAACATGATATTATGAAAAAAGCTAAAAAGTAGTATAAAATGCTGAATATTTAAAGCCAATTGCAAACAAGATACTACATAATAAACCAAACATCGTCTTTCTTCCATATCCTGAGGTGAGGAATGGTTAACCATCTTGTTTTTGTAAGTCTGCAAGTGTTTGTGTGTTACTGCTACTATGGGCAAAGAAAATTGTAAGGCAACAGTGATTTATCGCTGTGGAGGCTGTGATTAATTGAATACATGGGTGTCATCTGTCTAAGGTTTGTGGATGATAAATGCTGGGGTGGGAGATGCATAACAGACACAAATAAGAACTGGAATACGTCAACAGCTCAAGCTAGGGGTTCACGATGACCCTCCTGTTTGACTTGGTTGCTCGCTGTGCTTAGCACCAAGTCAAGGCAGAACCCAATCAATGCTCTTTAAAGTGCCACATTAGCAACAGACACTGGCCGACAGAGTGCATCAGCGCATCCTCACACTATTGTGCCCAGATTCCTCACAATTCCTCCTAAATATTTGAAGCCATACTCCAAAAGGAGCAGGGAGTCCAGGGGTCTGTGGTGAAGCGGTAATTAATGCAAACTCCACGTATCGGCAAGGCTCTTTAAAGAGTTGGAGGGGCCTTTGAAGACGGGGCCCCTGGCGTGTGTTTATCCCTGAGTGAGGCGAGACCTTTGATGAGGAATGATTAACGGCACCCCGTATGGCGAGCGGTAGGAACTCCATGCTACGCGGTAAACAGCGTGCGCTAGCGCCGATTTGCCACCCAACAGCACCTTTGAAGAAGCCCACAATTGTCTTCGCCGTCTCAAGTCTGCGTTGTCCTAATCACCTTCAATAAAGCGCCTTGCATGTCCTAAACAACAACAAAAACAAAAAGAGACAAAAACAAAACAACTGAGAATGTTCTTTACGCTTTGAGTCTCTCAGAATTATTTTGGAGTCTCATTTCAAACGATAACTGAGTGTGCGTATATATCGTATCACACACACATACCTGTATATGGATATCTCTCAAACATTAATCACAACATGTGGTATATAAGTATTCATGCATTCTTGTAGTCTATAGCTTTAGTAGTGCCAAAATCAACACGCCACAGATTTGTTTGATCTCAGTGGAATCTCCTTATTGGCTAGCTAGTGGAGTAGTGGGTCCATACTTGCGAACATTAGGAAATTGTTGTTTTAGTTGAAGCATCAGCCAATTAAAAACGTTGACGTAGTTGCATGTGATCGAAGGCTACATGTTAGCTGTTCCCATTATATAACCTGGCACATTTATCCCTATGCTAACCTCACCTCACCAGGTGGCAGTAGGTGAGATAATTGATTGTGTGTTTGTCTCTGAACTAATTGTTTTATTAAATGATGGTTCTGAATTAACTATTAAATAGGATTGAAACGACCCTCCTCCCTGGTTTTGTATGGGAAACATTTCAGACTCAGTCACAGATTTCATTAATGGTGCTTATTAATTATTATTTTGAAATCTAATTGTTTTGGTTTCCTGGAGTGGGAAGATGGCTGAGAAACAAAAGCAGGAGGAAGAGAGAGAATCTGTTTAGGTGGGACGAGCTCGCCGCAGGGTGCTCCACAGCCCTAAACTATCGGTTGACCCCTCCTTACGGGGTCATGAGGAATAACAAGATCCTGAGAGGAGCCCACCTGAAGAAAAGATGTCTCCGCTTGATGTTTGTGTTTCATCTAACAGCACGTAAGGGAATTCCCCGCACCTCACTTTTGTTCGTCGTTAATGTGTAATTGGGTTAGCCACGAGAGGAAATGTTTGAACTTTGCACTTTGGGAGCTTTTTTTCTCTGCCAAAACGCATTCATTATCCCAAATATTGTTATCCCCTGTGTTCAGCATAGTGAGCCTCGGAAATTCAACACGAGTGCTGTAGAGTAGAATGCTGTTTAAATGTCCTGTAACAGGGGAACAAGTGTCTCCTTTTATAGGTTACATTTCCTAGAAAAATAAATTGTGATCTCTAAATTGTGAAAAATGTCAATAGCTCAAACATTTGCGTAAATCAAACATTGGCATCAAGGGGACATTTGTGCACAAATGCTAGATCTATCAGACTCAAGAGTATCTCAAGTTGGGATTCGGCGCTGTGGGTCTACTTCATGATTACTATGTCCACTCCTTATCAGTGCATTTGGACCTTATTCCAATTACAGTGGAGACCAGGAAGGGACCATAATGGACCATAAACCTGAATCATCATGGGATATCTGACCCGGGGATACACACAACTCTAATCCTATCACCATTGGCTATTTAGACACATTTTTAGGGCGTTACGGAGACGTTGTTAAAATGTATTCACCGCCTCAAGCTCATTCCATTACGCCAATCAATCAAATGTATTTATAAAGACCTTTTTATATCAGCAGATGTCACAAAGTGCTATACAGAAACCCAGCCTAAAATCCCAAACAGCAAGCAAAGCAGATGTAGAAGCACAGTGGCTAGGAAAAACTCCCTAGAAAGGCAGAAACCTAGGAAGAAACCTAGAGAGGAACCAGGCTCTGAGGGGTGGCCAGTCCCCTTCTGGCTGTGCTGGGTGGAGATTATAACAGTACATGGCCATTACGGCCAGATTTTTCTCCAAGATGTTCAAACGTTCATAGATGACCAGCAGGGTCAAATAATAATCACATTGGTTGTAGAGGTAGCAACAGGTCAGTACATCAGGAGTGTCACTTGGCTTTTCATAGCCGGGCATTTAAAAGGTAGAAATAGCAGGAGAGAGAGTTGAAAACAGCAGGTCTGGGACAAGGTAGCACGTCCGTTGAACAGGTTAGGGTTCCATAGCCACAGGCTGAAGAGTTGAAACTGGAGCAGCAGCACGACCAGGTGGACTGGGGACAGCAAGGAGTTATCAGGCCAGGTAGTCCTGAGGCATGGTCCTAGGGCTCAGGTCATCCGGGAGGGGAGGGTGAGAGGGAGAGAGAGAGAATTAGAGGGAGCATACTTAAATTCACACATTACTGGAGTAATATGATCAAATGTTTTGGTTCTAGTCAAGATTCTAGCAGCTGTGTGACAACATGAGGCAGGATGTGATGGAGTCTGATTACAGTATTGAATAGGGTGTAATGACACTAATTAGCAAGTTGCTAATAGTGACAGAGCAGGGCTCAACCTGATGGCTCAGAAATGATTGTAGGTCGCTAATATGGCCGGTTTGTAGAAAATATACACTGCTAGGAATGACAGAGCAGCTTAATGCACTGGCCTTTGGGTTGTGTACGAAACAGTGTTCCCCCTCCCAAGGACTCACATTGCTCCAAACAGGCAGTGTGAATTATAACATTATGCTACAGAGCCACTCAACATAAAGAAAATAACTCTGCACCGCACTGACCTTAGATTCAGAAATTCTTTGGAGGGTTACTTATATAGATACACACACACACAGACCTTAAGTGCAGATACTTCTTGATGTGTTGCAGAGCAAGATGCGTGTGCCAGTCATAGCATTCCGCCACCATTAAACCATCTTCTTCATAATGTTCAACTTATTTTAGTAAACTGAAGTATGTGTGTACTTCTAAGATATGTCACATTTTGTACTTCCATCCACAATTAAACTTTTCCACAGCATTGTCTGATATACTATCCAACTTTGTCTTCCTGATATGGTTTGATCAAGCCAAAGAGCCAATCAGGAGCAAACAGGGTGTGGCCAGCAATCAAGAAATGGTGTGCCTTGTGGTGGAGATTGTTAACTTGCTGTTATTCATGCCACTTCAGTAATCACAATGGAAAATTAATCATTGTTTCGCCTTCCTCATGATTACCAAAGCAATGGTGCACATAGTTTATAACATCATTGCTACCTTTGGCCAGCCACCATGCCCCCATCAATCAATTGATTGACCTGCTGTGGAACAACACATGGACTCTTTCTCAATTCATCCTTTCTCAATTCCTTGCACCCTCTCTCCTTGCCTCCTTCTCAAAAAACGCATTGGAGAAGGCCTGAGGGGAGGGACCTTGGTCCTTCAATAAGGAGGCGAGTAGATAGGATGCAAGGAATCAGGGAAAGACAATTTGCGATAGAGCCAATCCTTTTTTTATGGTGTAAGTAGTACAATAGGACAGAGGTAAAATGGACCTGCAGGAAATAATCATTAATAACTGCAAAATGAGAAAATAAATGACAGGGTTATACAAGTAGAAAGGCACCGTGGGTCCAATTTTGGCAAACAAAATGAGAGTTTGTTCATGATATCTTGTGAAAAATGTCCTCTTAGACCTATCAGTGCCAAGTGGTAGATACTATTATCCCCCTGCAAAGAGAAGCCAACCCAAGTGGGTGGGTGTGTGTGTGTGTGTGTGTGTGTGTGTGTGTGTGTGTGTGTGTGTGTGTGTGTGTGTGTGTGTGTGTGTGTGTGTGTGTGTGTGTGTGTGTGTGTGAAAAAAAAGACTTTCAGCAATCAAAAGTTCCTGTATAAACGAGTAAAGTGAACCAGCATCACAAAAATGCTTTCCCCAAAGTAACCCACTCGTGTGATGCCAAGATAAGCCTAAGCAGCGGTAGCCTAGGCATGCGGTAGACGCAGCGTGCCTATCAATGCATAGGTATAGCTGTGCTTATGTACAGTGTATGCGTGGCGGCTTTGAGATAAGTTGTGAGGCCATATAATTGGTTGTGCTGTCAAACACTCTTAGAAAAAAGGGTTCCAAAAGGGTTCTTTGGCTGTCCCCATAGGAGAACCCTTTTTGGTTCCAGCTACAACCATTTTGGGTTCCATGTAGAACCCTCTGTGGAAGAGGTTTTACATGGAAATCAAAAGGTTTGTACCTGGAACCAAAAAGGGTTCTTCAAAGGGTTATCCTATGGGGACAGCCGAAGAACCCTTTAAGGTTCTAGATAGCACCTTTTTTTTTTAAGAGTGAAGAGTTCAAACAATTCTACACAGATTCCAGTAAACAGTCCATGGGTTCTTCGGCTGTCCCCATAGGATAACCCTGCTGTTTTCAACTCTCTCTCCTGCTATTTCTACCTTTTAAATGCCCGGCTATAAAACCCTGCATTTGCTGCCCAGCAGTACCGTTTATTTTTAAAGAGAAGAGCGCAAATGTAGAAGCTTGCAGACCTTTGCTATTCTGCGTATTTCCTGAAAAAAAAGCTTTGAGGATTTGACAGCTAATTTAATTAATCCAGTTGCTGCTAATTTACTAATCTAATTAGATTAATTCCAATTTGATTCTGACATGATAAGGTTCAAAGTAGTGTGGCAATTTCATTGTGTCTAAACAAAGTAGAAGATATCAAATTAAAGGGTGGCTACTGTGAGATGTCAACCAAACTTCAGCACTAAGAGCAAACAAGAGAACAATTCGATAATGGTGGAATAGAATGCAATGCAGTAAATGGCATATTGTACTACCATTCAGTGCTGGGCAAGAAAACTCTGCATTAAATAAACCAAAACGTTCAGCACAATAAACACTGAGTGTACAAAACATTAGGAACAACTTCCTAATGTTGAGTTGGACCCCCTTATGCCCTCAGAACAGCCTCAATTCATCGGGGCATGGACTCTACAAGGTGTCGAAAGCATTCAACAGGGATGCTGGCCTGTGTTGACTCCAATGCTACCCACAGTTGTGTCAAGTTGGCTGGATGTCCTTTGGGTGGTGGACCATTCTTGATACACACGGGAAACTGTTGAGTGTAAAAAACCCAGCTGCGTTGTAGTTCTTGACACACTCAAACCGGTGCGCCTGGCACCTACTACCATACCCCATTCAAAGGCACTTAAATATTTTGTCTTGCCCATTCAGCCTCTGAATGGCACACATTCACAATCCATGTCTCAATTGTCTCAATGCTTAAAAATCCTTCTTTAATCTGTCTGCTCCCCTTTATCTACACTGATTAAAGTGGATTTAACAAGTGACATCAATAAGGGATCATAGCTTTCACCTGGTCAGTCTGTCATAGAAAGAGCAGGTGTTCCTATTGTTTTGTACTCTCAGTGTATTTCTCCTATATTTAATGGTAACAGTTTGGATTTCATAAATATTGACAGATTAACAGTGCGTTTTCACACTACGTTGTAGTAAGGCATCACACCTTGTGGGTGATTTTTCTGAACACCATGGAAAACACTCTGGGGTGAAGACTCCCCTAGGTAAAGATCTAGGACCAGCTTCCCCTTCCCTAACCTTAACCATTAATGGGGAGAATGCTAAACTGACCCAAGATCAGCATCTAGGGGAAACTTCACCATACTACATGCAAAACAGAACTTGGGTGGTAGCCTATCCTGAACAATATAAAAGCTATCAAGTAAGACATTCCCTGAGTGGTTATCGCGCCGTCATATGCCCGATCATTTGGATAATTAAACCTTGCTCAACTTGTGTTGTGTTGCCAACAGCCACATCACTGTCACCTCACACTACCTCCTTCCATTGAAAATGACTGATTTCTGGTAGTTTGGTAGCTCTGTAGTATTGGGTAAAAACACACGGTAAATGGTAACACTCAAGTCTCAAAAGACACCAATAAAGACTTAAATTGTGTTTGGCAGCTGTCTATTTCAATATGCAAACGTAGTGACTCCATGTCGTTCCATGTCCATGGCTCCTTTACTGCTGCATCAAAAGCCACCAAGAGTTACTACAACAACTGAGTTGAACTTTGCCTCGCCGACAGCTCAATCACAAAGTCTCGAAGGTGCACTCCCATTTACATATGAAACGCGTCTGTTAGTGAAGGGAATAGGTGGGAAATGGAAATACACTGTGTGTTTTCGAGTCTCTCAATCTCTTGCCTGCCTCAATGCCTGTTGGGAATGATTGTTGAAAAGCTCTTCCAGTGGAAACAGAAGTGTTAGATTGGATTGGACCCCAAAGACACTCACATATATCACACACACACACACACACAATCTAGAGGGTAAATTGGAGAGACGAACAAAGAAAAAATGAATTACGCTGAACCCTCTTATTAACAATTAGTGCCAGAGAGGGCTTGGTTAGCTTTTGTTTGTGCAGATTGTTTGGAGAGTTGCATCCTCTGCAGCTCTGGAGCAGTTTGTCTTCCCATTGTGTTTGCATTGATTGTCATCGCTGCAATAGGGAAGCCTATATTATTATCAATTCCAAACTTTCAAAGAAACCAATGTTTGGTTTTGTATGGGATCTACTCTCTACAGCTCTTTCTGGTCAAAAGGCATAGAATAGAAGGAAATAATGTCATCGATTAGGCCGTTTTTGTAGTCGCAATGATAAAAACTTTTCTTATTTGACAGCCTTAAATAGTTTTCAACCCCGAAACATCTGAAAGTAACTTCCAGCTTCAAGTTTACTGTGTCCGAGATCCCTCTTCTCCTCCACCAGGGTGTTGCTAAAGTCAGGACGCTCTCTCCTTCCTCTGTGGAGCCGAGTGCATCTGCCCGTCTGTCTCAGTCAGCAGAGATGCATCATGGGGCTCCTGCAGGCCAACCCGAACAACCCCTTACATCCGAACACAGCTGGTGAGTACCTGCTTCGGCGGTTGATTAGCAGATGTGTCTGTCACATTAGCCCTGGCCGTCTGCGACCCTGGGCAAGTAAGACAGGTCGGAGCCAGGCGGGTCGCAGCCTGCTGGCTAACCAGGGGGCCGAGGGGAGGTCGGTTGGGGCTGAGAGGAGGTTGGGGGAGATTGGCCTGAGAGAGTATAAAGGGAACATGAGGTGGAGAGGGCGGTGTCACTCACAAACACCCAAAGACTACAAGAGAGAGGATTCCTCATCACCGGACGACTGTGTGGCAGAGAGAAGCAGATGTTTGCTGTTAATCAGGTAATACGGAAGCTCCGGGTGTTCCGCCCATACTGTGAGAGAGCGAGAGAGAGAGATGGAGGGAGACAGAGAGAGAGAGAGGTTTCCGCAACAGGAGGACACAGTCTTTCAAACAGTACATACCCAACAGATTTACATAGTGCTCAAGGACACTCCAATATAATGGATCTCACACGACCAATAGGCTGAGGATCATTAGCTCATCTCATTAAACATTATTTGCATAACCCCCATAGAATTATTAGGAATCGAAGGAAATCTAAATGGAAGCATGACACTAGAACATCAAAACCCAGCGGGAAAAACTGGTTGCAATGACGTCATTATTATGTCTTTGGTTGCGCCATGGTCACGTTATACTGGTTGTAAATTTTATTTTATTTTTAGCAACCAGAATAATAAATGTTTAACTGGTTGTAATCCGGTTATCTGACCAATTAACAACACAAATGTGACATCTTTCCCTGCCGTCTTCATGGCAGCAGAATATGACATCATTATTCCGTCACAGCCACTGGGAATGCCTTGCACTTCTCGTTTGGTTTGCCCAAGACTGCACATTTGTTTTAGCGATTTCAGATATATCAATCACATGTTTACATTGCCATGAACATTAGTCCTTCAATAAGAAATGAAATCCAATATTTCCTGTTAATCTTGTTAAGAAGACCCATCTGGTGCTTAAGTCTGCTGTAGTGGTCTAAGCTCCCACTCTGGACCACACATGCCCCTCGGCGACGGGGGTTCGAAGGCAGCTCCCCAACGCTGCTTACATCTGTCCTGTTAAAAAAACTAAAACAACAAAAGCAAAGGGGGGAATTGTTACTCCGGTCTCCTTAAAAGAAGAAGACCCATCTGGTGTCTCTTTATTTGATATAAAATGTGTTCCTATGAGGAACTGTGCATCGTAGTTAGAGGCACATCTCATTCTGTGACAGATGGCAACACAACAATTTGCAAGTCATGTGAAATGGCACTTAACGCTCAGAATTAGCTGACATTTCCATTGACCGTTTGTGAGCCATTGCAATTGTGACACTCAACAGCTACAGGCAAATGTTCCCCAAAATACAAATTATAGTGCAGAAAGTCCACGCCTCTCTCTTGCTCTCTCTGTCGCTCTCAAAGTAGTTAATTATAGTGAGGGAAAAAGTATTTGATCCCCTGCTGATTTTGTATGTTTGCCCACTGACAAAGACATGATCAGTCTATAATTTTAATGGTAGGTTTATTTGAACAGTGAGAGACAGAATAACAACAACAAAATCCAGAAAAACGCATGTAAAAAATGTTATAAATTGGGAAATAAGTATTTGACCCCTCTGCAAAACATGACTTAGTACTTGGTGGCAAAACCCTTGTTGGCAATCACAGAGGTCAGACGTTTCTTGTAGTTGGCCACCAGGTTTGCACACATCTCAGGAGGGATTTTGTCCCACTCCTCTTTGCAGATCTTCTCCAAGTCATTAAGGTTTTGAGGCTGACGTTTGGCAACTCGAACCTTCAGCTCCCTCCACAGATTTTCTATGGGATTAAAGTCTGGAGACTGGCTAGGCCACTCCAGGACCTTAATGTGCTTCTTCTTGAGCCACTCCTTTGTTGCCTTGGCTATGTGTTTTGGGTCATTGTCATGCTGGAATACCCATCCACGACCCATTTTCAATGCCCTGGCTGAGGGAAGGGCGTTCTCACCCAAGATTTGACGGTACATAGCCCCATCCATCGTCCCTTTGATGCGGTGAAGTTGTCCTGTCCCCTTAGCAGAAAAACACCCCCAAAGCATAATGTTTCCACCTCCATGTTTGATGGTGGGGATGGTGTTCTTGGGGTCATAGGCAGCATTCCACCTCCTCCAAACACGGCGAGTTGAGTTGATGCCAAAGAGCTCGATTTTGGTCTCATCTGACCACAACACTTTCACCCAGTTCTCCTCTGAATCATTCAGATGTTTATTGGCAAACTTCAGACGGCCCTGTATATGTGCTTTCTTGAGCAGGGGGACCTTGAGGGCACTGCAGAATTTCAGTCCTTCACGGCGTAGTGTGTTACCAATTGTTTTCAACAAAGTACTGAGTAAAGGGTCTGAATACTTATGCAAATGTCATATTTAAGTAGTTTTATTTATTATACATTTTCAAAAATTTCTAAAAACCTGTTTTTGCTTTGTCATTATGGGGTATTGTGTGTAGATTGAGGGAAAAAACCAATTGAATTCATTTTAGAATAAGGCTGTAACGTAACAAAATGTGGTAAAATTCAAGGGGTCTGAATACTTTCCGAATGCATTGTACCTTCAGACGAGTCCCGTGACACTTGTGGGGGTCGTAGAGCAAAACAGCAATCGTGTTCGTGAGAATCTCATCTTTCCATAGTGTGTAGTCTGTTCAAACGTTCGGACGATACAGACGTTTTCGTGAGGAGCGATTTTCGGGATGTCTCCTGGTCTGACAAACACCGCTGTAGCTCACCCACTTTCCACCCCAGATGCGGGTGTGGTGGATTTATACACAACCCATACAAGAAGATATATATCTAGCTTAAACTGGCACATTTTGACGGAGATTTTTTTATGTTTTTTTAATTGACACACCGGTGCGTCAATAGACTTTTAAGGATTAATGCCTAATCAAATGAATTAATTTTTTACAGATGTCAAATCTAAACTTGATCACTCGTTTGTCTTGAACTTTCCTGCTGCATCAGGAAATTCAAATGAGCCTCGCGATACCCTTAAAATTAGCCGTTCTCTTTCTCTCCATGTGGGGGCAGTCGAGTCATTGGGATCAGGGCATGCTATCAGTCATTTTCTCTCTCACTCGCTCAAATGCTCGGCCTAGGTCCTATTACTATAACCTGAAGATGGTGCTGACAGACATGGCAATGCACTTTTGCAGTATTTTTTTTTTTGCGTGTGTGTGTGTGTGTGTGTAATGTTTTACCTTATTAGCCCAGAACGTTTTTTTGTGTTATTACATACAGCCGGAAATAACTTTTGGATATCAGAGCGGCGGTAACTCACCAGCATTATGACCAGAAATACGACTTTCTCATACCTCCCAGGGCAATTTAACTTATCCCAGAGGCTGCTCCAAGACGCCACTGGCGGAGAAGTGGTATTCGGAGTGGTCTGCACAACATCCACCGCTTCAGAGTATATTACTCGCTAATGTTCAGTCCCTGGACAGTTAAGAAGGTGAGCTCAGGGTGAGGATCAAGGACTGTAACATACTCCTTTTCACAGAATCATGGCTCTCTCTGGATATACATTCTCCGTCCATACAGTCAGTTGGGTTCTCAGTACATTGCGCAGAAAGGAATAAAGAACTCTCCGGGAAGAAGAAAGGTGGTGGTGTATATTTCATGATTAACTACTCATGGTGTGATTGTGATAACGTACAGGAACTCAAGTCGTTTTGTTCACCTGACCTAGAATACCTCACAATCAAATGCCGACCATATTACCTCCCAAGAGAATTCTCTTCGGTTATATTCCTCCTCAAGCCGATACCACAGCGGCCCTCAAGGACCTACACTGGAGTTTGTGCAAACTGGAAACCATATATCCTGAGGCCGCATTTATTGTAGCTGAGGATTTTAACAAAGCAAATTTGAGGAAAACGCTACCATTGCCTGTAGTACTCGCCCATCAAAAACTCTTGACCATTGTTACTCCCCCTTCCAGGATGGCTACAAGGCCCTCCCCCGCTCTCCCTTTGGCAAATCAGATCACGACTCCATCCTACTCCTCCCTTCCTATACGCAGAATCTCATACAGGAAGTACCCCTGCTAAGGTCTATTCAACGCTGGTCTGACCAATCGGAATCCATGCTTCAAGATTGTTTTGATCACGCGGACTGAGATTTGTTTCCGGGTTGCCTCTGAGAATAATATTGATGTATACACGGACACGGTGACTGAGTTAATCAGGAAGTGTATAGGGGATGTTGTTCCCACTGTGACTATTAAAACCAACCCAAACCAAAAAATGTGGATAGATGGCAGCATTCGGGCAAAACTGAAACCGCGAACCACCGCCATTCGTTATCCGGAGGGGATGGCTGCTGTTTTACTGGCTCATAACCAATTGTGCTATTTTGTATGTTTTTTCGCATTGTTTGTAACTTATTTTTTTCACATAATGCTGCTGCTACCGTATTCTATGACCGAAAAGAGCTTCTAGATATCAGAACAGTGTTTATTCACCTCGAACTGGAAGAAGATGTTTTTACTTAATGAGTGACGCTGTTGCTCCCGGACCAGGCCCAAATCATTGTCATTCGTATGAAGAAAAGACGGAGATACAGGGGGCGCAGATCCGGGTGCTTTGTGAGAATTTGTCGGCGAGTACATAGACATGGAATCACTGGTCACTTTAATAATGGAACACTAGAGGGCGAACATATCTTGACTTTGGTTGCAAGCAGGACTAAGGCAGAGAGGAAGAGATGGAGCGAGAGGGCTCACTCTCGCCTAAATCTGTCCAGAATAAGCCCAATGCGTTTCAATGGGCTTAATATGCACATCTAAACTTGTCGCCTGCCTTCCTGCCTTTGCAGCCTGATCTCATAGACTAGACATAGTAAACGTAAATCTGGGACTCTTAATGTGTCTTCCGCATTTAATTAGTATGATAATGTTACACGTTTGGTATGGTTACATAAGACAAAAGGTTACTTAAGAAAAAACGAAATGGTGGTTGGTCAGGGTGGATGGGTAGGCGTATAATGCGAATGACTAGCAAACCAAAGGTTGTGTGTTCGAATCTTATCACAGATAACTTTAGCATTTGAGCTAAATCGCAACTACTTACTACTTTTGAGCTACGTTGAAACTACTTAGCATGTTAGCTAATCCTTACCCTAACCCTATTTCTAACCCTTTAACCTAACTCCTAACAACAGATTGGAATTCGTAAAACATATCATACGTTTCGCAAACTGATAATATATTGTACAAATTGCAATTCGTAACATACCATAAGAAATGGATGATGGACATCCACAAATTAATACATACCATACAAAACTTTACATATCAGACTTATTGTTGTCTCCCGGATTTACCTTTACTATGTTACGTCTATCTCTGAGTCCAGGTTGGCCTTTAGGACAACGACTCCCATAGTTAGGGTGGAGACATGAGCATCTCATCATTATATACAGATATCTGAATAAGGTAACACCGTCATCTTTTAGGGGGCGGTAATGAGGTGACCAATAATGGTTGCAATTGAGATCAGCTGTACGCATATTGATGGTTAATGAGTATCAACTGGTGATAATCTAGTGCCATCAGTGGTTGCAATAGGCCCCTTATTATTTGAATATATTCCAATAGGCTACCCGTTAGCCTATCCATTGTTACATAATGAAAGGTGTGAAAACCGATAATAGGCTGTTTGTGTTTCCCTGGCTGAGTTGATGAGCTGATTTGGGCTGTCAGTTGATTGACAGATGTAGGCGTACTGTAGAACGATAAGCTTTTCTCCAGTGTGGTTGCTCGCCCACGTTTTATAGTTAGTTGTAGGTGGGTAGAGTACTGAAAATCTGTACTTAAGTAAAAGTACTGTCACTTAGATTGTAATCTAGTCAAGTAAAAATAAAAGTAGCCCTCTTAAGAAACTACTCAAGTAAGAGTAAAAAATTAACAATCCCAACGGTGTGTTTGAACATTAAGAAACGTCAATAATCACATATTTCATCAGCGAGCAAGAATCCTTAAAATAACAAATACAGCTATGGGTGCCTCAATCAGATGAAACTACACTTCCGCTACACTTCCCGAGTTACGCTTCCACACAGGTGTTCAGAGGATGCTAAATAGCTAATTAGCACAGGTGGTCGCCTCTTGTCTTCCATAAACAAGCACTGTAACATGGAGATATGGCCGTATGGGAACACTAACCCTATCAAGGTGTGTATCAATTTAACATTTTGTAAAAAAAAAAAAAATTATCTCACTGATATGAAAGATAATAACTTCAAGCTTCCAAAAGCGTACCCCAAGCAATGCCTGTTAATGTTCAGATTAGGCGTTGGGGCTCTTAACAAAACTCCCCCATACAGAAGATGCCTTCATCCAATGACGTATGTGTATTGTAATGGAACTGTGAGTCATGATCAAGGGCTAGGCTGGCGCATTCTCTTCCCCCTCGGTTGTTCCGCTACAAGCTGTAAATAAAAAGACATACACCCCCAGTATATGGCACAACTCATACTGAGATGATACACTGACTGTATGACAGATGTGCTTATAGACCTTTTGTCATAAAAACAGAATTACTTTTAGACAGACACACACGCACACAGCCAGTTATCTAATATAATAATAATAATATGCCATTTAGCAGACGCTTTTATCCAAAGCGACTTACAGTCATGCGTGCATACATTTTTGTGTATGGGTGGTCCCGGGGATCGAACCCACTACCTTGGCGTTACAAGCACTGTGCTCTACCAGCTGAGCTACAGAGGATCTAGTGGCAACCTAATGTGATAGCTAGTTAGTTATTGCCACACACATCTGATTAATCTGTTAACTGTTTGTGCCAATGACAAGGTGGCTAGTTAGCCAACAAGTAGAGATCATATGGGTAGCTAAAAACAGGAGATTCAACTTTGTCTGTCAGATTCTGGGTTAGCCAAAGCTACTAGCCATTTGATTTGCACTCGCCCTCGAAACACAATTTCAACAGCAGAATTTTATCAGAGAAATACTTATCTTACTCCAGAAATATATCATATTACAAAGGCAGAAGGTAATTAAAGTGCAACTTAACTCTGATCACGTCTGGCTAAGAACCCATGAACAAAAATATCCTCAGGAGTGAAGATGTGCGCTTCACTTCAAGAGCTGTGGTGGAGATATGGGGTTTGACGGACAACTTTGAGAGCCAATGAACTTAAGAGTTTGATGACAAGCTATTTTAAATACAATTCATTATTCAATGGATTGTGAAACGTTCATACAGACGTAAAGGGGAACCAATAGTATCGATTCATGTAAAGAAAAAAAAAAAGTGGAGTTAAAGGCATGCCTCAGGAAGTTGCACCTATTTCGAGTAATTTCTGTCCTAGAGAGGAAATTCTCGTTAAGGTTCCACCTTGAAGTCTGACACAGGCTGCTAATACCTATTCAGGAATCAGGGGTGGGAACGTTGTGGTGATTTCCACGTGTAGCAGAGAATTAACAACAAATTGTGGTCCTCTGTAGCTCAGCTGGTAGAGCACGGCGCTTGAAACGCCAAGGTAGTGGGTTCGATCCCCGGGACCACCCATACACAAAAATGTATGCACGCATGACTGTAAGTCGCTTTGGATAAAAGCGTCTGCTAAATGGCATATTATTATTATTATTATAAATAGGGCACTGACTGACAGCTGTCAGTGTAACTAGCTAGCATGCTAACCTTAGCCAGCTAATGAAAGGTATGTGAGCACCATTTCAGTTAAGACAGGCATACTGTAAGTCAGGTGAAAATAATTATTTCAGAAAAAGACTACCAGCCTACCTGTCAAGAGATGAGTCTCAGCTAAACCGTGCCTATAAAAGCTGTTGACATGTCGAGGGTTGACGCTTGTCTGACTCTTGCCATTTGATAATTCCAGTGAAACCATGTTGGATTCCAGACTTCATTAATATTTGAACATGCACACAGACATTATCAAATAGGTATATAATTTGTTCTCTCTGTTATAATTTCAGCAAGCTAGCTAGCTACAGTATATGTCAATGCATTATCTAAATTCCGCAGCTATAGGCTATATCAATGCATTATCTAAATTGTGGCTATCTGAATTGCTGCCACGAATCTGCCACAGAAATAGAAAGAATATAAGCTCCAGTAATATGGATAGCCTAACTATTGAACGGTTTGGAGCGTTTATTGAAGCAATGGGCAAGTTAATTTTGCATGGCCCGGTGCCCCAGGTGGGTGGAGATATCTCTTTAGGATCAATGGAATGGTCTAAATTAAGCAAACCATGCACAACCAGGGCACCGGGCCATGCAAAATTAATTTGCCTAAAACGTTAGTGGTCAAAACCATTCATCTTGGAGCGGTTCTAAAATGCAATCATATCTGGCAATTTTACCATTTACTGTATAAATGGTCATATATTTTCTTTTAAATGTCCCCCCCACCCCCCTCCTGTAATTCTTACAGAAACCACTTCACAGTGCATTCGGAAAGTATTCAGACCCCTTCACTTTTTCCACATTTTGTTAGGTTACAGCCTTATTCTAAAATTGATTAAATTGTTTCCCCCCCCTCAACAATCTACACACAATACCCCATAATGACAAAGCAAAAACTGGTTTTTAGATTTTTTTGCTGATATCACATTTACATAAGTATTCAGACCCTTTACTCAGTAATTTGTTGAAGCACCTTTGGCAGTGATTACAGGCTCGTGTATTGTCGGGTATGACGCTACAAGCTTGGCACACCTGTATTTGGGGAGTTTCTCCCATTCTTCTCTACAGATCCTCTCAATGTCTGTCAGGTTGGATGGGGAGCGTCACTGCACAGCTATTTTCAGGCCTCTCCAGAGATGTTTTGATCGGGTTCAAGTCCGGGCTCTGGCTGGGCCATTCAAGGACATTCAGAGACTTGTCCTGAAACATCCCCACACCATGATGCTGCCACCACCAGGTGATGAGCGGTGCCTGGTTTCCTCCAGATGTGACACTTGGCATTCAGGCCAAAGAGTTCAATCTTGGTTTCATCAGACCAGAGAATCTTGTTTCTCATGGTCTGAGGGTCCTTTAGGTGCCTTTTGGCAAACTCCAAGCGGGCTGTCATGTGTCTTTTTACTGAGGAGTGGCTTCCGTCTGGCCACTCTACCATAAAGGCCTGATTGGTGGAGTGCTGCAGAGAAAGTTGTCCTTCTGGAAGGTTCTCCCATCTCCACAGAGGAACTCTGGAGCTCTGTTAGAGTGACCATCGGGTTCTTGGTCACCTCCCTGACCAAGGTCCTTCTCCCCGATTGCTCAGTTTGGCCGGGCGGCCAGCTCTAGGAAGAGTCTTGGTGGTTCCAAACTTCTTCCATTTAAGAATGATGGAGGCCAATGTGTTCTTGGGGACCTTCAATGCTGCCGACATTTTTTGGTAACCTTCCCCAGATCTGTGCCTCGACACAATCCTGTCTCGGAGCTCTATGGACAATTTCTTCGACCTCATGGCTTGGTTTTTACTCTGACATGCACTGTCAACTGTGGGACCTTATATGCCTTTCCAAATCATGTCCAATCAAGTTGTAGAAACATCTCAAGGATGATCAATGGAAACAGGATGCACTTGAGCTCAATTTCAAGTCTCATAGCAAAGGTTCTGAATACTTATGTAAATAAGGTATTTCTGTTTTTTATATTTAATAAATTAGCAAACATTTGTGATATTTCAGTTTTTAAATTTTATTTGTCACATATACGTGTATAGCACTGCTAAATGGCATATTATTATTATTATTATTATTATTATAGCAGATGTTATTGCGGGTGTAGCGAAATGCTTGTGTTTCTAGCTCCGAGAGTGCAGTAATATCTAACAAGTAATATCTAACAATTTCACAACATATACCCAATACACACAGTATATATAAGTAAGGAATGGAATTTAAGAATATATACATATATGGACAAGCAATGACAGAGCAGCATGGACTAAGATACAGTAGAATATTATAGAATACAGTATATACATATGAGATGAGTAATGCAAGATATGTAAACATTATTAAAGTGACTAGTGTTCAATTTCTTAAAGTGGCCAGTGATTTCAATAGGCAGCAGCAGCCTCTAATGTGCTAGTGATGGCTATTTAACAGTCTGATGGCCTTGAGATAGATGCTGTTTTTAATTCTCTCGGTTCCAGCTTTGATGCACCCGTACTGACCTCGCCTTCTGGATGATAGCGGGGTGAACAGGCAGTGGCTCAAGTGTGCAATAATTTTGCTAAAACTGTTTTTGCTTTGTCATTATGGGGTATTGTGTGTAGATTGATGAGAATTATATATATTTTTATAAGGATGTAACGTAACAAAATGTGGAAAAAGCCAAGGGGGTCTGAATACTTTCCAAATGCACTGTATGTCACCGAAACATCTAACACTTTTCCTGGATGGCACTAGTCTTGCTCAACAAAAAAAAATCCTCTTTCTCATCTCAACTTTTTAAGTCACTCCAACAAAATGATTTTGAGGTACATTTATATAATATTTTGTAATTTAGAAAAAGTTATGCATATAATCTAATGGAGTTCAATCTATAATTTGTTTTATATAAACCAGTAGGGGAGCCTAAAGATAAATGATCCACTTGGTCAGAGAGAAAAATTGTAATCAGTTTTTAATACAGTAGTGTAAAGTGAGTATGTTTCGGGGTCTCAACTTACATTCTTTTTTATATTTTTTATATTAACACATACAATCTACCTGCAGTGAAGCCGCTCAACATTTACATTACATTCAGTCATCTGGACCCACAGGAGCAAACAGGGTCAAGCACTCCGCCAAAGGGCAAGTCGTCAGATCTCGAACCAGCAACCTATCAGCCACCGGCCCAAGCTCCCAACCGCCAGGCCACCAACCATCCGAGACCCCTCCCAAAGACCTCTCCCCAAAGTACCCCACATCCCACCCCCACCGAGAAAAAATAAACTCTCCCTCCATTCCCCACCCCCAAACCCCCCTCTCAAGCCACCGTCCCCCAATGCACCAACAACCAACAAAATGAACAAAAGAGAAAAAAGAGAAAAACAACAACAGAAAACAATAATGCAAAAACAAAAGACATCAAGGACAACAAATCAAAACAGCAAGACCAACTTTATACATTTGAGTGCATGTGTGGCACTATTTACATGTGTGTATGTGTGTGTGTGCACATCACAGGAGGTTGGTGGCACCTTAATTGGGGAGAACAGGCTTGTGGTAATGACCTGGAGCGGAATCAGTGGAATGGTATCAAATACGTCAAACATATGGTTTCCAGGTGTTTGATGCCATTCCATTTCCGTCTTTCCGGACATTATTGTGAGCCGATCTCCTAGTTTCCCTCAGCCCATCCCACCAATCTCTGCTGGCCACCCTCTTCGGATTTCTACGCGCCATATATCTTTAAACTATGATGTGATGTTTAACATACAACTTGAATCGATCTAATCGAATAGAATCCCCCCCCCCCCCCCCCCACTTAACCCTAATTGCTCCTGTAAGTCGCTCTGGATAAGAGCGTCTGCTAAATGACTAAAATGTAAATGTAAATGTAAATGTAAATGTAAATGTATATAAGTAATTGACTGACCAGGTCTCTCCAGATTTCACATCAATGCTATTTCTAGGGTCAATTTTAGATTAATGTTATGCTTTTTCAGCCATTCCTGAACCTGAGACCAGAAACAGGCTACATGAGGGCAATACCAGAACAAATGGTCTATTGATTCTGTATCCTCATAACAAAATCTACAGAGCTGCGATTATTGTGTGCTCCAAATATTCAACATTTTTTTGGTGGCAAGAATTCTGTAAGCACGAAGTCTTGAATCTTGTATCGTTTTATATACAGTTGAAGTCGGAAGTTTACATACACTTAGGTTGGAGTCATTAAAACTCATTTTTCAACCACTCCAGAAATGTCTTGTTAACAAACTATAGTTTTGGCAAGTCGGTTAGGACTTCTACTTTGTGCGTAACACAAGTAATTTTTCCAACAATTGTTTACAGACAGATTATTTCACTTATAATTCACTGTATCACAATTCCAGTTGGTCAGAAGTTTACATACACTAAGTTGACTGTGCCTTTAAACAGCTTGGAAAATTCCAGAAAATGATGTCATGGCTTTATAAGGTTCTGATCATTCTGACATCATTTGAGTCAGTTGGAGGTGTGTCTGTGGATGTAGTTCAAGGCCTACCTTCAAACTCAGTGCCTCTTTGCTTGACATCATGGGAATATCAAAAGAAATACGCCAAGACCTCAGAAAAATTATTGTAGACCTCCACAAGTCTGGTTCATCCTTGGGAGCAATTTCCAAACGCCTGAAGGTACCACGTTCATCTGTACAAACAATAGTACGCAAGTATAAAGTAAGTATAAACATCATGGGACCACGCAGCCGTCATACCGCTCAGGAAGGAGACGAGTTCTGTCTCCTAGAGATTAACGTACTTTGGTGCGAAAAGTGCAAATCAATCCCAGAACAACACCAAAGGACCTTGTGAAGATGCTGGAGGAAACAGGTACAAAAGTATCTATATCCACAGTAAAACGAGTCCTATATCGACATAACCTGAAAGGCTGCTCAGCAAGGAAGAAGACACTGCTCCAAAACCGCCATAAAAAAGCCAGACTACGGTTTGCAACTGCACATGGGGACAAAGATCATACTTTTTGGAGAAATGTCCTCTGGTCTGATGAAACAAAAATATAACTGTTTGGCCATAATGACCATCGTTATGTTTTGAGGAAAAAGGGGGCGCTTGCAAGCCGAAGAACACCATCCCAACTGTGAAGCACGGGGGTGGCAGCATCATGCTGTGGGGGTGCTTTGCTGCAGGAGGGACTGGTGCACTTCATAAAATAGATGGCATCATGAGGAAGGAGAATTATGTAGATATATTGAAGCAACTCTCAAGACATCTCAAGACATCAGTCAGGAGGTTAAAGCTTGGTCGCAAATGGGTCTTCCAAATGGACAATGACCCCAAGCATACTTCCAAAGTTGTGGCAAAATGGCTTAAGGACAACAAAGTCAAGGTATTGGAGTGGCCATCACAAAGCCCTGACCTCAATCCTAGAGAAAATGTGTTGGCAGAACTGAAAAAGTGTGTGCGAGCAAGGAGGCCTGCAAACCTGACTCAGTTACACCAGCTCTGTCAGGAGGAACGGGCCAAAATTCACCCAACTTATTGTGGGAAGCTTGTGGAAGACTACCCGAAATGTTTGACCCAAGTTAAACAATTTAAAGGCAATGCTACCAAATACTAATTGAGTGTATGTAAACTTCTGACCCACTGGGACTGTGATGAAAGAAATAAAAGCTTAAATAAATCATTCTCTCTACTATTATTCTGACATTTCACATTCTTAAAATAAAGTGGTGATCCTAACTGAGCTAAAACAGGGAATATTTACTAGGATTAAATGTCAGCAATAGTGAAAAACTGAGTTTAAATGTATTTGGCTAAGGTGTATGTAAACTTCCGACTTCAACTGTATATGTCAAGAAGAAAAACATATGGGGGATTGGAAGTGATGCAGACAATTACTTTGATGGAAGTTACAATCTATCTGAAATATTAAAGCTGATCTACTCCCTAAAAAAAAGTAACAAATAAAAAAATATTCGGCCTATTGCTTGCCTTGAACATATAAATGTAACGTATACGCTAGGAGTCAGGAAGCAGGTGCAGAAGGTGAGTGTAATAATGAGAATAAGCAGATAAACGAAACAGGAGAAGCGTACTGAACGTGAATAAAACCAATACTGCCTGAAGACTGAGGCTACTGAGGGCTAAATAAAGGGGAAGTAATCAAGGTAATGATGAAGTCCAGGTGTGCATAATTATGGGGAGCAGGTGTGCGTAATGATGGTTGCCAGGTGTGCATAATGTGGGTTGCCAGGACCTGTGGTAAGTAGACAGGCGTTGTTGAGCGCCAGAGAGAGGGAACAGGAGTAGGTGTGACAATAATAAAACAATTGATGAAAACAAATTATTTTCCCTAACTAAAAATACATCTACCCCCTACAAATTTCAATTGATAATAATCCACATAATAATTCACACGAGACGCGGTGCAGCCTGCACATAGCCTACATATGCTTCTTGAACTGACGTCTCATGGACCTGCAGTCTAAGTTATTGTATAGCATACAAACACCGCTTCCAGCTGCCCCCTGGCGGCGATTCTAAATATCACTCATTCAAATCCTCCTACTGCAGGAGGGGTCAAATTAAGATCCAACATCTGTATCAGTGCTTGGAGTTCAAAAAGTTAATCGAATGGAAGCTAGCAGTGTTTTAAAAAATCCCAGTGACAGTTTTAAGAATGTTATTCAAAAAACTCTAGACAACCTTTTAGAGTGTTAAGAAAACAAAACTTCTGCAGCAGAGAATATTCTAAGTATGTTATTTAATGCCTTTAAATAATCTATCAATTCCGTTCTTAGAATGTAAGGAACCTCACAGAACCTCCCTGCCACCTGTCATGTAAAAATCTTCCCAGCGTGAAATAGTTTCCAATCGTTCTGATCATTCTGATTGTATTCTGATTATGATGTCATGCTGTAAAATTTGTCCCAGATTGAAAATGTTCCCAGTTTAATAATTGCATCTCTTTTTGTGGATGGCTGAGCTCGTGCGGATGTTTCTCACACCCTCCCTCCCTCGACCTAAAAAAACTGTTCTGTGGGCATGTGCATTTGCTTCACACATCTGCTAATCAATGGTGGCCAGGAGTATTGACTCTGACCAATCAGAAGCATGTTGAGGCGTGAGGTCAGCATATAAATACCCGGACTTGCGCGTAAAAGTGCTGAGGGTTGATGTGAGCAGAGACTTGGGCGCAAAGTTTTCGATTGACAGTGCATATATTTGTTTGTTTGTTAGTTAGCTAGCTAGCTATAAAAACAAGTTCAAACTACACACCTCTGAGAACAAGCCATCTCGATCAGTTACGCTAGTTAGCTAGCTAAATAGGGGGTGTGAGAGAAACATCTGCACGAGCTCAGCCATCCACACAGACGAGCGTGCAATTATTGACTGGGAACATTTTCACGCTGTGAAACATTTTACAACATGACGTCACAATCACAGCACAATCAGAACGATTGGGAACTATTTCACACTGGGAAGATTTTACATGACACTACCTACTTTAAAAACAAGTTCCCAGAACATTCAGCTTTCATTATCTTAGTTAGCTTTCGTTCTCCAAATGTATAAAAAACAGTTTTCCACCAGTTCACCTGCTTTTACACATGATTTCACTATTAGATGCTCAATGTTCCTTTTTAATATATTTTTTAAAGGAATGGTTTTTCCATATTAAAACAAGAGTTCAGTTCACGTAACAGGGTTGACCTTAAATCTGAAGGACGAATGTAAATTAATTAACAATCTTCAGAAATGACATAACTAGGTCTTTACAATGAGGGTGAAAACTTGGGGAAATTATGGGGTTAAGTGAGTTAAAATCTTCCAAGAAGTCAAACAAACGATGTGGGACATGCCAAAATTTGGATTTTAAGAGAAAACAATGAATTCATTTGAATGAAAACACACTACAATTGGAGTGTTAGAGTGTAGATGTAAGTGATCCAACTGTTAAATGTTGTGTTTTATCAAAATGTACACACATAATGTCACAAGGACATAAAAGGCATTCTATTCAGGGAACAAACCAATAGCTGTCTCCAACAAACGACTCTTGATTTCATCTATTTCACATCTATTCAATAAACTTTCTGGAACAATTAAGAGTATGTTTCTTAACCATTCAGAGCAAAGATGATTGCATAGCTATCTCAAGAAGCATCACAATGTGGTAAGAGATGCACACAACCACTCATTGTATTATTATTCTGATAGCAAATAATTTGCTTCTTTGTACAACACAGTCATGGCCATGGGTATTTGCAAAGTTCTCCATAAGCCAACTTTTTTCTTTGTTATGAGCAGTTCTCAAGTGTGTGTGTGTGTTTGTGTATGTGTGTGTGTGTGTGCGCGCATTTACAGAATCCTGATCATTCAGTGGGGCCTAAAACCAATAACAGCTAACTTGATTTCACTGTCTGTTGAGTAGTCTATTCTGTTCCCATCACACCCCAAGGTGACCGTAACGCCATAATACACTCTGATGTGGAGAGAGAGAAAGAGAGAGAGCGAGAGGGACAATGAATAGAGAGTGAACTGAGAGAGTGGGGGAAGGAGATGAGGTAGAGGAGAGGGGGATGATACAGAGGGTAAGTCCTGACTGTGTCTTCTCTGTCTTCTCTTCATACACTATAGTGCTCTCCCCACAATGTGCTATTAGGCCCCCTCTAATCATATTTATCCAGGAGGGGCCAAGCTGAGGGCTTCTATCTGGACTAACTTAATGCAGTATTGGGGTGAGCCGCCCGGGACCCTGTTGGAGCGCCACGCCGAAATAACAGTGATCAATTCTGACAGGAGCGTTTGAGTGGAGACTGCACTCTCATTTGGCACAGCGCTCAAATGTCATTTCACCTTCGGTGCCCGCTAAAGGTGACATAACTCATCTCTTTGGTGAGGGACAGGATGGCCGCAGAACACATGCTGGGCTGGCGAAGGCTGTATGGGGAATAGAAGAGGCAAAGGCAGTAGAAAGTGGAGAGGACACATGCATTTCTAAACAGATGAGGCAATCCAAAGGAAGCTTGTGACTGATTAAAGTAAACTAAGGTGATCTGGTGTTTTACTGGTGTAAGTTTTGTGTTCTTCTCATGATGTTGTGTTAGGTACGTGAGATGTTGATAAATGTTTTAACTTTCTAAAAGCCCTACACTGCTATAGGTATCGGTTTCCATTGTTACTAATACTATATTGTTAAATGGAACCATAACCCTAGCTACTCTCGTCAGAGCTTTGTTCTCCAGCTACAGTTGGTTAGCCTGGTCCCAGATTTGTTTGTGCTCTTGCCAACTCCTATGGTCAATGCTGTTAGCAGTTTATGTAATTCTTCAATAACACAGACCCCAAAGAAAATCAGGGGGAGAAAAATATATTTATTCAAAGAGAACAAATCATAGTTGTTATGTTGGGAAGTAGATGGTAGATGTTCATTCTTCCCTGTTTTCAATGTTTATCCACTGAACAAAGAGACAAACAGGATGTAGTTTATTGCCTCAAGCCTAGCATGTGGCTGACCAATTAGAATTCCTTGCAATAAAATTGGGCCAATGGCCAACCCCCCAAGTATCCTGTTTCAGGCTCAATGTATAGACCATTTGGACCAATGAAACTTGCCACATGCTATGAATAAAAACAACTATTTCCATTGATCGTAAATTCCCTCTTGACCACTAGTCCTCTTGACCACTAGTCCTCTTGACCACTAGTCCTCTGCGTTGTGTACATTTATCTTCGAATATTCTTACATTGCCATGCCAAACGACTATAGTTGGCTAGACAGTACAAACTGATCTGGGATCAGGCTAACCTGGCATTGGTGCTGCTGCTGCTCTGTAACCTCTCGGTGGTCCTGAGAGGAAAGTGGACAGAAGTCGGTATCAGAAGCGATTGACCCATGGGAGACCCTGTGGTAAGGATTAGCCAAGAGCCTCCGGTGATACCCCCAAGCCCCTCATCCCTATGCCCATTTCCCCCATCCCATTCCAGCCGCAGGCCCCCTCCCTGTCGTCCCATAGGCCATGGATGCATCCTAACTGGTATCCTATTCTCTACGTAATGCACAATTGTTTACCAGAACCCATTGGGCCCAGGATCAAAATAAGTGCACTACATAGGGAATAGGTTGCCATTTGAGACGCAGCCCTAGCCTAACAGGATTGCCACTCCCCTCACTCTGTGTTAAGTCCTTATCAAGGGGCCGTGTGGGTTTAACAGTGTGGAGATGCTGTTTACTAATCCACTTACTGGGACTCTATTGGGATGAAACCGACACATGTTTTCATTTTCGACAGGAGACGCAGGGCTTTGGTTGGATTGGATGTTTTGGCTGTTTGTTGACCCAGCATGCCATGATCTCATTGGTTCTGGCTTCAGGAAGAACTCCAGTGATTGGTAAATTGGGGTGATTCGGCATGGTGGGCATGGTGATGGCTTCCTCGATAGTAACCACCAACCCCATACAGTGAGGGAAAAAAGTATTTGATCCCCTGCTGATTTTGTATGTTTGCCCACTGACAAAGACATGATCAGTCTATAATTTTAATGGTAGGTTTATTTGAACAGTGAGAGACAGAATAACAACAAAAAAATCCAGAAAAACGCATGTCAAAAATGTTATAAATTGATTTGCATTTTAATGAGGGAAATAAGTATTTGACCCCTCTGCAAAACATTACTTAGTACATGGGATTAATGTCTGGAGACTGGCAAGGCCACTCCAGGACCTTAATGTGCTTCTTCTTGAGCCACTCCTTTGTTGCCTTGGCTGTGTGTTTTTGGTAATTGTCATGCTGGAATACCCATCCACGACCCATTTTCAATGCCCTGGCTGAGGGAAGGAGGTTCTCACTCAAAATTTGACGGTACATGGCCCCGTCCATCATCCCTTTGATGCGGTGAAGTTGTCCTGTCCCCTTAGCAGAAAAACACCCCCAAAGCATAATGTTTCCACCTCCATGTTTGATGGTGGGGATGATGTTCTTGGGGTCATAGGCAGCATTCCTCCTCCTCCAAACACGGCGAGTTGAGTTGATGCCAAATAGCTCGATTTTGGTCTCATCTGACCACAACACTTCCACCCAGTTCTCCTCTGAATCATTCAGATGTTCATTGGCATACTTCAGACGGGCCTGTATATGTGCTTTCTTGAGCAGGGGGACCTTGTGGGCGCTGCAGGATTTCAGTCCTTCACGGCGTAGTGTGTTACCAATTGTTTTCTTAGTGACTATGGTCCCAGCTGCCTTGAGATCATTGACAAGATCCTCCCGTGTAGTTCTGGGCTGATTCTTCACCGTTCTCATTATCATTGCAACTCCACGAGGTGAGATCTTGCATGGAGCCCCAGGCCGAGGGAGATTGACAGTTATTTTGTGTTTCTTCCATTTGCGAATAATCGCACCAACTGTTGTCACCTTCTCACCAAGCTGCTTGGCGATGGTCTTGTAGCCCATTCCAGCCTTGTGTAGGTCTACAATCTTGTCCCTGACATCCTTGGAGAGCTCTTTGGTCTTGGCCATGGTGGAGAGTTTGGAATCTGATTGATTGATTGCTTCTGTGGACAGGTGTCTTTTATACAGGGAACAAACTGAGATTAGGAGCACTCCCTTTAAGAGTGTGCTCCTAATCTCAGCTCGTTACCTGTATAAAAGACACCTGGGAGCCAGAAATCTTTCTGATTGAGAAGGGGTCATATACTTATTTCCCTCATTAAAATGCAAATCAATTTATAACATTTTTCACATGAGTTTTTCTGGATTTTTTGTTGTTATTCTGTCTCTCACTGTTCAAATAAACCTACCATTATAATGATAAACTGATCATTTCTTTGTCAGTGGGCAAACGTACAAAATCAGCAGGTGATCAAATACCTTTTTCCCTCACTGTACATTAAGCAATATCACAGCATTTCTAAGATAAATTGATACATATTCCCATGTTTAACTTCAAAATGATTCATTCTCCACACCAAGATGGTGATTGATACTGTGATTGATACTGTAGACTAGACGAAAACCAATGAGATAAGGGACGCTATATCCCTATGAATTGATAAATAAAGATCTATTCTATTCAATATCAATCATAATTTAGGGAAGGTCATTTGTGGACATTGCATAAATGTCACCTAATCTATATTTGATGGAAGCTCAACCATTCAGGCTAAGGACACACAGAGAAATATGAAAAGGCAAATGCATTTATCTGTCAAAAGTTCAACTTTTTGTAGTTGCATTCACACAAAGGAAAACATTATGTGCATATTTTGAAGGACAATCCTCTCCGGTGTCCATTATCCGTCAAGTGATGAATCCCATTGAAACATCATTATCTCAATCCATAACATTCTGACTCAATATCCCTGTGTGGCTGTACCCTTAGCCAATTGGTAGAAAACATGTTGGATATTTTTTAATCCAATATCCAATTAGTGTGACCTTTACCACTGTGACAATATGAGGGAGATCCAGTGTAGTCACATGCTCTTTGTAGTAGAACCAATTAATAACCACAATGTTTAATTAGTTTGACCTACAAACCTACAAGAGCACACATTATTGTATCAACATTATTTAAATTGTACCTGTGCCTTGATAAATGCATGTGCAAACGAATTCTTACAGGCCAACACTACAATCAGACACACAAAATAACACCTTTGTATCTATCTATCTATCTATCTATCTATCTATCTATCTATCTATCTATCTATCTATCTATCTATCTATCTATCTATCTATCTATCTATCTATCTATCTATCTATCTATCTATCTATCTATCTATCTATCTATCTATCTATCTATCTATCTATCTATCTATCTATCTATCTATCTATCCTGACTGAAGGTGCCTATTCTCTTATTAGTGCATGACTTTTGACCTGGGCCCATTGGGCATATATAGGGAATTTGCTGCCATTTGGGATGCAACCTGAGTGTTCAACTCCTGTGCTGATATATTCACTACCCATTTCAGTTACAGCATGGACAGATACAAGCAGAAAAAAAAGGATATGTTTTTTTAACATGTTTTTTGTTGGGGGGGACCAGTTCTTCTTTTATTTTAGTATTTTTTGGGGGGTGGGTGTTACAGATACAATTTTAACAAATATTTGTACAATATTCAAACAAGAAAACAAAAAAGAAGTGGGCCTCCACCCCCAACCTCCCATCCCATGCCATTTCCCCAACCCCACACAGCCATCGTCTTCATCCAACCAACCGCCTCCCCACCCCCGCTCCCTAACACACGGTATAGCAACGTTATAGTAAGAGTGTAGTGGACAGTACTCCAATTGTTTCATTTTCCCTGTTTTCTTTTGTGTTTGATGAGCTCATGCATAGTCATCAGGTGTGAATATGCAAATGTATTATCCACCATAAGGTTATTATCCATAAATGTCAGCCTGTAATGAATTAATCCTGTCTGCCTGTTCGCTCTCCCTGGCTCATTAGCAAAGCTGAGCCTGGCTTATTGTCTTCACGTTCCAATTCCAAATATTATGGCTCTATTTTGGCTCCCCTGGCAGACTTCACTGGACTTCATTAATAGTTAGTTACTGAGTCGCTGGAGGGCCAATTGATGGCCAGAGCTGACTCGCGCCAGCTCACTCGGCACTCATGCAGTGTCTTGTGGTTTTGGGTTTAGAAACGCAGCCCTGACCCCCAAACCGCTCCCCCGTTGTGGAGCCGTAGTGGCGTTGTCGGCGGTAATGAAAGGACACAAGCGCCGTGCTCACCGTCCCCGAGTCCTCGCAGAGTCAAACAAATTCATTCATAGATGGGCAGTCAAGTTGACTCTCGGTCAAACTGGAATCACCTTCAACGGTAATACAATCCAATGAGACAATTAGGCAGGTAATTGTGTGGTGTTTAGGAAATTGATTTCTTTAAAGCTACCCCAGAGGCACTTCTATTACTGTTGGTTTGCGTTTTAATAAAAATCCAATATGAATTTGCACAAGCCGAGAGTGGAGAAGCTTGGGCACATTATACTAATGGAAGTGAATTCCACTGTCCATAACAATGAAGTCTAATGGTTTAATGTTATCCCCCTCTCACTCAGTTGGCTGTTCATCGAGATATATATTCAGTTACAGGTGATTCAGGGGACTCACTGCTATAACATTTGTTATAGGATTTAAAGGGGAAATCTGGGATTGGTACCTCCATTTTTTGACTTTTGAAATTCATTGTATACACACTACCAGCATGGCTACCACAGCATTCTGCAGCGATACGCCATCCCATCTGGTTTGGGCTTAGTCGGACTATAATTTGTTTTTCAACAGGACAATGACCCAACACACCTCCAGGTTGTGTAAGGGCTATTTTACTAAGAAGGAGAGTGATGGAGTGCTGGATCAGATGACCTTGCCTCCATAATCCCCCGACCTCAACCAAATTGAGATGGTTTGGGATGAGTCGGACAGCAGAGTGAAGGAAAAGCAGCCAACAAGTTCTCAGCATATGTGGGAACTCCTTCAAGACTGTTGGAAAAACATTCCAGGTGAAGCTGGTTGAGAGAATGCCAAGAGTGTGCAAAGCTGCATCAAGGCAAAGGGTGGCTATTTTAAGAATCTCAAATATAAAATATATTTTGATTTGTTTAACACTTTTTTGGTTACTACATGATTCCATAGTTTTGATGTCTTCACTATAGTAAAAATAAAGAAAAACCCTTTAATGAGTATGTGTTCTAAAACTTTTGACTGAAAGTGTAGCCATTGATTCACATTGTTGTTGTTTGAATCCCATATTGCCCCTTTAATCATTGGAAACAGTTACACTTACAAAAAGTATGCTCAATATTTCTTAGCTTTTTAATGGTTTGTTGACTTTATATCCAGTCCCATCCAAATCTTGTGGTATAGGATCGGCGAGTTAACACTATCCTAAAACTATACTATTTAAAAATAAAAGCAACAAGGTATCTAATAATATGTTTTCTGTTTGTAAAGTATGTCAGTGATATTTAATAAAAATAACAACATAATCAACAGGCAATTTCTAAAATATAGAGGACTGTAATAACGTAAGCTCGAACATCAGTCTAGATTCCATGATTATGTGACTGAGAAAATATTGAAAGTCTGAACAAATCGTCAGCAAGTTTTTGGATACTGATGTTGGATACTTTATGCAAGGCAATACTCATTTCCACAGGCGCTGACAATAACCAATTTAAATGCTGTGAGTTGGTGGCCTGACCTCGTTCTAAGCCAAAACAAATCTAAAAGAGAGAGGGAGGGAGAAAAGGTAAAGAAACTCAACACATTCAGTACTGAAGCTGTCCCTTCCACTGAGATATTGTATCATGTTGAATATGGCACACCTCTCAGATGTAATGCCTCGGCTGTGAGAAAGTATAAATAAATAATTGGACAAGTGAAAGCTTTCACATACGTTGCTGGTGCTGTGTGGTGCACAGTTAATGTTTCCATAGTGTGCTCACTTCCTACACATACATAAATGACTAGGGGGGCTTGGCAATCCCAGGGTGCGATACATGCATGCCACATCGGACAAACTCACAGGCTCATACATGTATTAGCTTCGTACATGCTTCAAATGATGTTATGGCATCAAAAACAGTGTACTAAAACAGTGCAACGTTAACACCTCTTCTTATAGAGTTAGTGGAATAATACTGTACGATCACAAACATAGGAACTCTGGCTCCAAGTTCCACCAATGTGTCTTTGACAGATAAACAGATTTGCTTTTGTTTGTCATTTTTTAATGTTATTTTCCCTCGTAGGATTACCATGCTCTTAAATTAAAAGTGCTTGTGTCTCACTATCCCCATCATCATAGTACCTGCTGTGTAAGACTGAGGGCCCAAATGAAGGCAAGGCTTCGGCTGCAGTCAACATGGTCACTCCGGTGCTCCACTCCTGCAGCCGGGCACGCCTGCAGCCGGGCGTGAGCTGCAGCTGCAGCCAGAGGAACGAAACATCCCTCCCCCTCTTTAATTAGGAAGTGGTTATCTGCACGTGTCCCTCCAGGGCCACCAACCTCCCCCTCCTCCTTCTCTCTCCCTCTTCTCCCTTTATCAGAGGTAAGGCGAGCCTCAGGATAACCCCCACAGCATCATGGGAGATTCTGAAAGCGTGAAGATTAAGGAGGGGAGGCAGCACCTGCCAACAGGCTTACGGGAGGATTTGCTCATGTGGCGTAGAGTTTGGGGGGACCTCTCCACACTTCAGGAAAAGTCTGACTTTATTGTGTGTGTGCCTGTGTGCGTTTGTGAGCCTGTGTGTGTAAGTGTGTGTGTATGTGTGTATGTTTGGTTGTGTGTGTGTGTTTGTATGGAACTGTGTATGTCTGCCTGTGTGCGTGTGTATGGTAAATTGTGGCAATAGTGACATTAACTATTTCCTTGAAAACTTCCAAGAGTTCTCTCATTGTGCGGATTAAAGTGCTGTCAGCCCCTAGCATCCTGGGAGATTCTGGAAACGGAGATTAGGGGGAAATGTACCTGACTGAAGGCTCGCTGAGACATCTGTTCATACAGAGGAGGACATTAGACAGAGTAAGAGGGTGTGTGTGTGTGTGTGTGTGTGTGTGTGTGAAATATATATAGAGAGAGGGGGATGGAGAGCAAGAGGGAGAAAAGAGAGGGTCTGTGTAAATCATCGCGTTTTATCCTTTATAGCCTAGCCATAGGTACCTTGTCATGCACTCGGAACACAGAGGCCTTCCTCGCTGTCATTGGCCAAACTGAACACACCCAGTGATTGACATATGTTACTTGTTTCAGGAAACTAGGCGTATGTTGCGCATCACTACCTCACAGGAGAGCCATTAAAAAAAATCAAAATTAGTTTTTTGGCAGAAATGCCTTCTGGAACATGTGAAATGTAATTTCCCTTAATAACAAACTTGTATGCCATCTGTAAATACGAATACAATTGTTAAATTACGAGCCTAGTTGGTTTAGCCACAGAAAAAGACAGCAACCTTCCCGCTAGCAACGTTTGGCTGAGATAATGAGTGGGCTGGACATGCCGATAGATGAGTTCGGATTGGTATGCCATGTAGCACGCTTCTGTCTATTTGAGCTGTTCAGTATGTATAGGTAATCCTGTCTAACGCAGCTTTAAAAAATATATATATCGCGTAGTAGAACTGCATAAGTGTTGCTCTCCAGTTTCTGGAGGACCAAAATTTGAAATCAGTGGAATTAGAGCATGATAGCTAAGGAGATGGAGAAAACCTGTTTCCGGATTACATCTTCAAACTAAAGGCAACCATGGCTAGTTATAGCTTAATGTTAGCTAGCTAACATTGAACCTGGTTGGTTAGCTATGTGCAGATTCATGCAGGGTAGTAACGTCAGGAGTTGGGATTATGGTTCATTGTTTAGATAGCTAGCTAGCTAGCTAGCTAGCTAGCTAGCTAGCTAGATGTCTTAACAAAAGACTCCATTATGCAAGTTTCCATTCCAATAGAATTTTCATGATGTCACTGCAACAGCTGTTGATAGACGTAGCTGGTAAATTCGCTCTGGCTATCTACTCTGATTTCAGAGCACTCTCGTCTGAGTGTGCCAGAGCGCAGAATAACTGACAAATTTACGAAAGCTCAACACCCGTTGAATATGGCCGGTGTCAGCAGACATTGGCAAAAAAGCATAAATTGTTTCCAGCAGCACAGTTGCAGTCACCAACGCTCTGAATAACATAAAAACAGCCTAACCAGCTCTGCTAAGGCGAGTAAAACGGTCAGAGTGAGCTGTTCTCTCATTTGTGTCTGGAAGTAGCTAGCAAGCTAGCCAATGACTTGACTGCTGTTGTTAGGACAGAACGCTCAGATCAACCCTTAAAGAGATGGGAGGGGCTAAAGCTTAAGAGGGTGTGAACGATGCTGAATGGGTGTAGACAAAGAAGAGCTCTCCAATAGGTGTACCAAAACATTCAAAGGCCATTTTCTCAAAAGTGAGGTTACAAGTTTATCAACTTTCAAAGCAGAATTACTTTCCCATTGTTCCTCAACTGTAGTGTATGATATACCATACTTTTATCCAATGTAAAAAACACAATTTCAAATGTTGCTACATAAGATCTAATGAAGCCGGTCGGTCACATATGGTCACAGTGCACACATCCCTGCAGCCCCAAGTACATCTGCTGTCTTTCACTGCTTCCCAATGGCATAGCCATTCTTTTTTATCAGGGCCCTGCACTTTGTAGGGAATAGGGTGTAAATTAGGACGGAGCCTCTCACTCACTCACTCACTCACTCACTCACTCACTCACTCACTCACTCACTCACTCACTCACTCACTCACTCACTCACTCACTCACTCACTCACTCACTCACTCACTCACTCACTCACTCACTCACTCACTCACACAAAGAGTATGCTGAATATACCAAACATTAGAGCATGACTGGATGTCCTTTGGGTGGTGGACCATTCTTGATACACACTGGAAGCTCTTCAGTGTTAAAAAACCTGTAGCTTTGCAGTTCTTGACACAAACCGGTGCACCTGGCACCTACTATCATACCCTGTTCAAAGGCATATTAAATATTTTGTCTTGCCCATTCACCCTCTGAATGGCACACATACACAATCCATGTCTCAATTGTCTCAAGGCTTAAAAATCCTTCTTAAACCTGTCTCCTCCCCTTCATCTACACTGATTGAAGTGGATTTAACAAATGACATCAATAAGGGATCATAGCTTTCACCTGGTTTCACCTGGTCAGTCCATGTCATGGAAATTGCAGGTGTTCTTTATGTTTTGTTCACTCAGTGTCTTTGAGCCCTCTGATATGAGTGTTCTCATTGAGCTCGTTGAGGGAGATAAACTTGGGGAAATGGCCATCTCTTTGATGCATTAAAGGTCCCGCAAAGTCATCCTATTTCCCAAGTAAAAATAGCCTTTGAATGACCAAAACATCACCCATATATTTGTATGCCATTAACCTTTTCACTCATGAGTTCCAAATATCACTAACAGTCGCCGTTATGCAAAAGGACAGTTAACACGCGCTAACCAAAACACGCTGCCTGCTAATTATCTATATGTTTCAACTTGTCAACTTCAAGTTATTTTCTAACAAGCTTCATTTTCTAACAACAACATGTGTGCGTTCATATCGAAGTAAGTGCCTTATTTTCTGTATATCGTGTTGTCGTTTCTACTGTAGCATACAGTATGTATGTATGTATGGAGCATAATGTATTTACAGTTTTATTCACATGTTTTCAAGTACTGGTGACAAATCACACATTCCGATTATTGCATATATTGTAATGGACACCTATGATGTGTGTAGAATACTTTTTTGAAGGTTGTACTGATTATGAGCTAATGCTAAGCTATTTGCCAGCTATGTGTGGCGCCATGTTTGTTGACATTATACAATGCATTCTGCGTCTCACGTAAACGTCTGTCAGACCAAAGATGTTATAACAAAATGAGGTCAAGGAATGGTTTCACTCATCTTTCAAGTAAACTTAGGGAGTGAATGAAGGGAAGTGAATGATCGTAGACGACACACCCCCTTTAACATGCGTACTGCAAACAAACCAAACTCATCTTGTCTCCTCTTCTTATCTTTGGTTGATGGGGAAAAAACTAACACGGTGGCGCGCACAAACTACCCATCGTCGGTTTACTTTTGATTTTTAGAAAGTGTTTTACTTAATTATTTCTATCAATGGTGAGCTCACCCGTGATGTGATGAATTGTAAATAGTAGCTAAGTACTATTAGCTAATTCATATTGTGGTTTCTTTCAGCCAAGAGTTAGCTAAATATGACCGCTTGTGTTGTCAATCTTTCCTCAGTTAGCTCTAGGACTAACGTAGCCTACATTTTCCGGTTTGGATGATTGTGTTATACTGTAACTACTTCTGTAAATGTCTAACACTGCATCCAAAAATAAACTGGTCACATTCAGGACATAACTTTGTAAGGACTGTGTTTGTGCAAAATGTTTCTGTGAAAAAACAGCGGCCAATCGAAATAAGCATTCTCTAATCACACCGGTTTGAGCGTACGCTGCAGGGACCACTGTAGAATGATCACATCCGTTTGTTGGCACGTGTCAAAGGGTTAAAATGCTCAGATTTGAAGAAATGTTACCTTTTCTCTCATCTCTATCAGGAAGCCTGAAATAACAGGTTGTAGGCGGGGAGCTTATATTCATGAGCTCGCCTTGACTGGCACACCATTGTCTCTGCAAAATGCTCTCATGTTCAGCAGAGCTGATCATGGACTGTTGGATATCAGACAAACAACAGACATACACAATTGCATTTCTATTGTTTTGTAACTAATTACAGAATACAGTTCACTGATACACTTCTTCACAAGAATTAGTAAAGCCTGAGTCACCTTAGAAGCTTAGACATAAGAATGTACGTGAAATCAGGCTACAATAAGTCTACTGGACAATCTATTGGTTGCTCTGCATTAGCATAAATAGCTAAATATTGATCAACATGAACACTCATGAGAAATAAAGGTGAGACATCATTTGTCATAAAACATTTTTTTTAGAGCCATAAGCCTAATATAGGCACCCGGCCGCCCTACAGTGTACAGGACCCAATGAATCGTACAATTTGTAACAAATCAAATTGTATTGGTCACATACACATTGTTGTTGTTTTATTTTTACTTTTTTGTTTAAAATAAATGCACTGTTGGTTAATGGCTGTAAGTACGCATTTCACTGTAATGTCTGCACCTGTTGTATTCGGTGCATGTGACCAATACAATTTGATTTGATTTGATTCGTTATTGCGGGTGTAGCGAAATGCTTGTGTTCCTAGCTCCAACAGTGCAGTAGTATCTAACACTCATCTCCCGTCCGAATTCTTGAAAAAAAACAATACAAAGTAACAAAATGTGATATATCAAGTAAAAATGAATAACTTAGACTTTAGGAAATACAACCAACTACTGTCAGGATCGTTAACGGATGAGACGGACCAAGGCGCAGCGTGATAAGTGTACATATTTATTTAAGTACACAACACGAACAAAACAACAAACAAACGATACGTGACGTCCAAGGTAGACTAATAACATACCCTCTACGGAACAAGATCCCACACCGACTAGTGCCAAACAGGCTGCCTAAGTATGGTCCCCAATCAGAGACAACGAGATACAGCTGCCTCTGATTGGGAACCACCCTGGCCAACATAGATCTAAACGATCTAGCACATCAACATAGAAAATATAACACAGAAACTACACACCCTGGCTCAACATTTCAGAGTCCCCAGAGCCAGGGCGTGACAACTACAGAGATTGATGGGGAGGGGAGTGGGACAAGAGGGGGACCCATGTACCCCACTTCAATCAAGTAGGTTTCGGTCACCCCCAAGATTGAAGCGGAAGACAAATTCAGCTATGGCCTCCTCCTTGTCAGGTCTCTCACACTGGGCAGACAGGGGTCCTGGGATGGACAGCTTGCACAGCTTCCCCACATACGGCGCTGGATCAAGGGTGACCTCGTTGAAGAGGAGATCCAGGAGCCTGTCAACGTAGCCTGTAATGTTTTTGACAAGGGAAAGTTTGTTAAATGGTTAGTGAATTTGATTTCCTTTTATTTACTGTTCAGAGTTATGATGCTATCAATTCATTGATGTAAGGATCTACTCATTCTATGAATGAATAACTATGACGTACAGTATGTTGGGTCTGTCTTCACAGGCTTTGCAGAATATCCCCCGTTCTTTGCCTTGGGAAAGCATATTTTGTATCACAGCATTCAAGCTGCGGTGGTTGCCTGAGAAGCTGTGCAGACAGAGTAGATGTTGCATTTTCTAAAATGTCTATCATTACAGCTTTGTGATAGTGGAAAGACAAAAGGAGATGGCAAAATATGATTATTCAGAGGTAAATTACAAAAACTCAACTCCTTTTGTGGACAACATTCCTTCGTGCCAGCTGTGTGCTGGCAGTTCTCAGACTCAATGTAGTGGGCTTAGGGATGAAAGAACAAAAACCATATAGTGACTATCAGGTGTGTTACGGAAAATACACCATTCACAAGTCAAAGCATCCACAGCCACAGTTGCATTATCTAACGTTAGCCCCCCGATCCCCCCCAAAATGTTGGTTAACGTGTCAGACTCATCAAACGCTGATACTTACATTATGGTCAGCGCTTGCAAGATCCACTGTCAATAATGGTACAGCATCCGTCTTCAGGATTAGCTTCCTGGCAAGACCTATCAAATGTTCTCCCCAACTGATAAAGCAACTTCACTCGAAATGTGCACTGCACACGCGTGACCATATCTTAATTTTTGGTGCAGTCTGTCCACCCAAAATGATAAGCAGCCACTGCTGTCGGATGTCTTCATTCTTCGTAAAATAGTGTACGGTTATTTTTACACTGTGGCATCCAGTCACAACACATTGTGCTTTTGCTGGCATGCTGGTAAGTAGCTTTCTACCTAACAGTCAAACCACAGATGAAAGGTTACCAGTATCTATGGTCATACGTTCTGCTTGAGATTTACGGTAAACAAAGCCAAAGAAAGGCGTAGGCGCACATGTGATGACGGTTTTAAAGCGGTACATATTTAAATTAGTTAAGATGATAAGAGGCTACCATTGGTGTATTACATTTTCTGTCTTTATTGCATAAAGCCGGAAGTAAATCCTTGGTAATGCCTGCCTCCTGAATGAAATTGGGGGGAAGGGGACCAGTAACTGTATGATCAAACTTGAGCAATGTACCAGTTACAGTCAATTTTCATACTTGGGTCACACTACTTTGAACTGGTTTCAGCCAAATATCATCCAATTTGATGAAAAACATGATTTTCACTGTTCAGGACCTTTAATGGATTCTCCTTTGAGTCTGTTAACATCGAGCAAGAACAGAGAGAAGCCCTCAAAGCCAAATCAAACCATCAGTGAACAGGGCCCTCTTGTAGGGAAAACAGAGCAGCGAGGAGAGAGGCAAGTACATGTTATCTATAAACTTCAAATGAGTTTTGAAGAGGGGGCAGCTTAGTTAGAAAACACTTCAGTTCTCGTTGTCTCTTATTTTGAACCATTTGGAGCCCTTTGAGCTGAGTTCAATTTTTTTGTTTAGTAAATTATCGTTAATAAAGCACTTTGTCTCTTGAAATAGAATCCAGATGAATATGTTTTGCTCGGCCCCTCTCATCCGAGGCTGGCTGATTGGGTTTTGGAAGCAACCTTGGTGCGATTGAGGTTTATCTACAAATCTGCACTTACTGACTTTGCATAAAGTGCAAAAGCATGCTGATAAATTGTGTCTTTGGGAGGTATTCTCAGCTTTTAGGGCATTCATTGCCACTCAAAAAATATTCAGAAATATGTTCATTTATTACAGGTCAGTGTGTTTAGGCAGTGTATGTAAAAATTAGCATGATGATATCTAGCTAGATGAAATTTTTACCACTCTATAAGTAGGGCCAGGAGTAAAATCACATCTATTCATCACCGAGTTCAAATACTATTTATTGTATTTCAATTACTTTCGCATACATTTCGAAGTGAGTATTTGAATATTTTGTCTTTGAAAATACAAGTAGTTGAATATTGGAATGTATTTGGAAATACACTTGGAAAATATTGGCATGTATTTGAAAATACTAAAATACAAAGAAAATATGTATTTAAAATACAAATGCTTAAATACGCATGTATTTGAACCCAGGTCTGACATTGAATAAATTCCCATTCAAGTCTTGTGTTGCACCACTACACTCGGTGCCCTGCGTGAGGATACCTGTGTCACAAATGACACGATATTCCCTATATAGTGCACTTCAGGGTACCATTTGGTACACACAAAATTATTCTTTAATTATCCACACACTGGTCACCAAATGTAGTAAAATCACAACCAAGATAAAAGACGAGATGAAACCTCCTGAATGACCGACTCCCACATGCATAATCTTTTACCAGGACATGTTTATTTACAGCTGATAAAATGACAGGAGGTTTGTTACAGGGTGTTCCACAGGTTACGGCCACGTCGACAGTTTCCACCCCCTGTGTAAGCACACTCAGTCTGGGGTGTCCAGAGGGGGACAAGAGGGGGGACTCAATACACGGAGCTAGAAACACACCAGTACTCTCTATGGAGACAGACTGAGACGGAGTCCGAGGGGGAGAGATGTGGGAGGAGGGGGAGGAGGGAAGGGGGGAATTGACTCATATTCAGATATAAAATAACATGTACAAATCTCATGGCCATCAGGCACTGTGCTCCCTATTTACAGTTGTTTTAACAGGCTACAGAGCAACTCCAGGACTGCAGGTACAGTTTACACATGTGTTTGGGGGGAGAAAACAAAGCCAGTTTTATGGGGTAAAACAAATGGGGCATGGGAAACAGGGGTAGAGGGGATTCTCAGACACACATGCAGAGCGCTCCAGCCAGAGAATTGATGACTGCGATAAACATGATAATCCGTTTTTAAATTCAGTGTAAGACACACACAGCACACGCAAGCAGCACACATGGACTTATACTTACATGTACAGTACATGCACAGGCACGCACACACACGCAGTGTCACACACATATTTCAGTGGTCAAATACTGTACGCTGCCTGTGCTAATACCCTAGTTACCCTAGCAGAGCCAACTGTCAGAGTCCAGCTAGCCCTCAAGCAGTGGCAAATACTAAATTTCCCAGCATTCACAGCGCCACTGTATAATTAACGACAGGGTCATTACAAACTCATGGGCAGAATGACGGTTTCCATCACGTCAACTCTGCGAGGAACAGTCCAGTCACCAAAGATCATGTGCGCCGCTCCATCGGCTAATGGCAAACATGCCTCCTATTAAATTTTAATTTAATGATTTACACTGTTGCCACTGCAGCAAGGAACCAGGGGGACAATGGGCCGTGGGAAAACCAAGGCATGCTATTATCTTAATTACAGCCTCCATTTAAATGCTTTGAAGTAGTCTAAGGGCCCATGTGTGTGTGTTTTCTTGAGGGTAAAGTGATGAATAATAAAGACCACCGTTACGTCGTCACTGAACTGTCGGACCAGAAATAAAATAAGCATTTTTTCAGCTGGAGAGCATTCACACAAGAAAGCCTGTTTTTGCTTTTGAAAAAAGACACATCTTTTCCAGGTCTATTTACATAAGAGCTTTGTAAAATATCTTTTTTTCTTTACCTATTTACATGACAACATCAGAGACAGAAAATGAACCGAAAAAAAGTGATTGTTTTTTATAATTAATATTGGCATTAAATTAAAATCAACTATAAATTAAGTGTATCTAAAAAAGATGACTGAAATACTGTATGTCCGTGTGTTGGAGTCCAATCTTTAGCAGTTGAGAACAGAACAATTTGACATTCATTGGTTTTCGCCTTTAGCCAATAGAATGATGGCACAACTTTCAAATGAAACAAACAATATCGGGTCTTTTTCTTTTTATAGACTACTTTTTTTCCACTAACTACTCACACAACTGTATGACAACCACATTATTTTCACATTTCAATTTCACGTTCATGCCCGATATCATTTTTTTTTGCTGATGAACAGCAAAAGAAAAGAAGAAAAAATACATTAAATGTACAGCAGAGTAACCAGGAAATAACACAAAATGGTCTCTGTTGTTTATTGTGTTTTGAAGTGCGAGATAACAAGCGCTATAACCTGGTTATGGATACACCATGAAGACGGTTAACAAATACACAGGAAACGTTACCCATAACTCTTAAGGGCCTGGTACAGATGAATTTCCTGCCAAAAAAACAGTAATCTGTTTTTGACATTATTGGTCATGGCATCACCATCAAAACCAGTGCTAAAACGCAACCTTGCACAATCCCTACAATGAAGCCAGCTCATTGGTCAACAGTGGCAGGTGTAACTATGTTCATATTCTGTTCAAAATATTTTCAATTTCCTGGCTAACTTCCTGACCACACAGACCATGTGTGCTGACCATGTGGTCCTCCCAGATGTAACCACCTAGAACCATAATGGATCTTGGGAGATTCTGCCTCGACTGGCTAACAAATAGATGTTATCATCAAATATATTTTTTTCCTGTCATCCTGTCACCTTATGGAAATACATGGTACACTAGTAAAATAATAGAGACAGACGGTCTGCACAGTCAACGCAAAGGATTTTGTTCAAATACGCTAAATATATTTACACAAAACTAGCTCTCACGCTCATAACAGCAGATGCACGCTTCAGTGGAAGCTCACATTCAGACACACCAAGACAAGTATCACTACAATGTGCAAAGGTACCTTTACAGTACCTGTTAATTTTTTTATCTTCTTTAAAACAAAAACAAAACAAAAAATGGTGGCATAACCGATGAGCAAGCTCGACATTCTCTGAGCCAGAAGCTCAAAGAGGAGTGGGCATACTCAGGCATACAGGGGCGGATGTAGCATAGCACACAAGCATGAGACAGGACAGCCCAGACATCACATCTTAGACCAGAGCCGCAATAGAATACAGACGAGACTGCTGCAATGAGGGTAGGGTAGCTTACTCTGTAAATGCTACTGTAGGAGATATTTTTACCAGGCACAGCAGACTTGAGTGGGAGTCGATAGTGGTGGTACTTATCCTTAAGACAGAGAGCTTTGATGTGTGTGTGTTCGTGTGTGTATGTATGTATGTATGTGTGTAGGAGCGGGTGGGTTTTGCTAATGGGGAATGAATAAGAGGGGGAAGGAAAATAAATAAAAGCAACGGATAAGCAACGGCCAAGGCGTAAAAAAACAACATCGAAACCAAAGTCAGAGGAAATAAACGAAACAATATTACAATCACTGATCAACACGAAGTGTCTTCGACTGGAGCCATCTTGGATAGAAACAACAACATTGATTAATCACATAAAAACGCTTGTTGTTGGGGTCTTCCTCTCTCTTTCTCTCTGGCTTGCTCTCTCTTATTGGTATTTACACACACTTTTCTTTTTCTCTGGGCCCTTATGGACATATAAGAGATATCATCATATTTTTTTCGGTGTCTTTTTTTTTCTGGGTTTTGGCCTCAGGGTAGAACGCTCCGAAATGTTCTTGTTTGCAGCGAGGGGCGAGAGGGCACACACGTTTTATGCTTTACTGACGTCCTGCTTTGTGTGGATGCTGTTGTCGCTGTGCACTTTGATCTCGATCATGTCGGGCTTGAGCGTCTCCTTCCCGTTCTCCTCCTTCAGCGGTAGCTTCCTGTGGGAGAGAGACAAAGGAGACAGACATATCTGAGAGAGAGAGACCTCAGAGGAAAGGGTTAATTATAACTACACATTTCACTCAACCCATGTCTCACTCATGACCATGGCTGTTAATTGTTAATTACGGTAACAGTAACATTTTTTAAATTTTAGTCATTTAGCAGACGCTCTTATCCAGAGCGACTTACAGTTAGTGAGTGCATACATTTTCATACTGTACAGAGAAGACACACATAAACAATCAATATATAGAAATGTGGAATGTGAAAGGACTTAATAACTCGGTGAAACGTATACATTTTGATATGACATTTAGATAATGCATTTACATACATGTATACAGAGCATGCATCTTTATTGTAGAACTATAAGAGGTGCGATGAGTGGTGGTTTCCATGGCAGCATAGAGTGAGACGATGGAGAATGATGCATCCATAACGTAATTGACGGTCCCCTACTGCTACTCAATGCACGTAATACATTAAAAGTTAACACTACCTGACTGACTGTCTAATTTAATACATTTACTTTATCAATATCTTAAAATAGTGGTTTATATAGTCAACAGTTTCAACAGCCCTCAATTCACTCACTGAACATACATAAAAAATACACAAACAAAAAATGATGTAACAAAAACAATCCTTAATCTTTGATCATAACGTTGAAAATACAACAAAGAACAATCTACACCTGATTCACTTACAGTATGCATACAAGCTCAGTCGATTAAAGACAACACTTCACTGACTGAGCACGGTTGTGGCCTGACTTCGCCATACTCTTTCATACTAAAGCACATTCCCACTACTATATGTCCAGTCCACTACTACAACCAATAACCATGTCGATAAATTATATCAGTTAAGTGTGTGCAAGGGTAACAGCATAAGCCAAGACCTGCAAAACAGACTAAAACATCAACTCATTATGCTTCCTGTCAACTTCAGCTAAAGCGCTGTGCCCTTTACTACTAATAGGCTGCATATTTGGGTAAGAGTGGGGTTACATTATGCTGTGGTTAGACGAGGGACACAAAAAACGTCATACCAGTCAGCATAGCTGGACAAGAAAGCAAGAAAGAGGGTGACGGCAAAAGCAAGCCAGCATGACGGTATGCGTTGCTATGGTGATTTCAGTAAACAATCAGTGCAAATCTACATCCGGTAGAAAACAAAGCTAATGCAAAAGTTTAAATATTTCAACTCTGGCGGCAAGTCCCTTCTACCGTGGCAGCTGACGGCATTCACCGCCAGCATCAACGGCATTTAACGTCGTGCTGTCATTGAAAACAATGACATCCGGTTTGCCGTCTACTATCTACCTCGTACCATCTAAACGCAGCATTAGGGTGGACAGGGCCTTAGAACCCTAGTGGTTCTGGTTTCTTACTCTGGCTCTGTGAGAGGTGTAGTCTCGTTGGGTTCGTGCACTGGGCTCCCATCGTGGTTAGTTATTCTCTCCTCTTCCGTTCTCATCTCAACGATAGGATCCTTGGACCCATCGCCCCTATGCATAAACACACACAGGCATGAGCATGCACGTGCGTGCACACACAGTTGCACACACACACACACAAACTTCAGCAAATCCATTTGTGACACAATGCAGACAGAAGCAGTGCTTTCCTGTTCTCGTCTCTCCTTCTCTTCTATGATATCTCCAGCGGCCATGACTCCGCGCAGCCCTGTATACTTAACCCTCACACAGAAGGCTGAGGAGATATCTCAGTGTGCCTGCCTGTAATCTAACAGAGCCTCAAAGTGACACTAAAGCACAGTGGGGAAGCCTCTCGTTCGCTCGCTTGCTCTTCCTTCCGACAATGTTAATCGCGCCAATAAGGCCATCCACACCAGTGCTTTGGGGCTTGCTGACAATCCAAAGGGATTGCATTGGGCTGAGTCGGGGAACCTGGCTGGCCCTGGGTTCAACCACTTCCTATCTCAGGGGGTTTGGGTGTTAAGCTCCACAGTATGTTAGTAATGACTCTGAGGGGACCGATGTCCTATAATAAGCCTGAAAAGTCCCTAATGCCAGGCATACACTACACAATTTTTTTGGGCCACGAATTCCCCATCCCAGACCAATTTCCATGATCGGGGTGAAATCCTATGAACTTGGGCTAGGATCAGTACGTTGGGACTCGCGTAGTTTGAGCGAGTCAAGGACACACAGATGATGGCTGTTCCATTCTCCAGACCCCTGTCGGTTGTCTGAGAATTTTTTGACATTTTGGTCGTGCATCTTGTAGTATGAGCAGTGCTACAACGCGATTGGGCAAGGATTGCTGACAATAGCCAATGAGCACTCAGCATGTGAGACCAAAACAATGATGGCGAAGAGGAAAGCAACAATAACACACACCGTGTGGAATGAGGTGATGGAAGATAGATTGGTGGAGCTGTGGAGAGAACGCAATGCCTTTTCAATGGGCAAGTTCATTTTACATGGCCTGGTGACCCGGATGAGCAGAGTTTGCTCATTTTAGACCATTCCAATGGTCCTTAAGTGAAATCTCCACCCACCCTGGGCACCAATATCACATCTGCATCCTACCATGACAAAAACCAAAAATATTATTTCATATTATCATTATTATTTAATATTAAGTCCATATTCTGCTCCTCTGTCTCTTTAAAAAAAAAAATTCTGCACATAATAATGTGCACACTAATAAACCAGCTCACTGTTTGCGTGTCGGCAGTTTTTTCCTACGACAACCGAGAAACTCACAGCAAGATCAACTAGGGAATCATCATGTAATGTGAGCAACCTGGGGTTGAGGATGGACAGAATGAAATATTTGAGACAAGGAAATCGCCGCACGTCCAAGTTGTTAAGATTTTAGAAGTCGTGTTGTGTATGCCCAGCATAAGGTTCAGTCCTCAAACAGTCTGAGACGGCCGAATATAAACGTGTAAAGACAATTGACAAGTACCATCCACATTAAAGCAGCTTGCGGGCCGCATTTGGCTTACAGGCCTGTAGTTTGAGACCCCTGGTTTAAACACAAGAGAGAAACGAGTCCAAGTCTTCTAAACAGCATGTAGGAAACAAATATAAACCATGCTCTTTATGAAGCAAAAGTGCAGTGGTCAAGTCCCATGAATGAACCAGACCTTAAATATCCTATTATAACCTATAATATAAGACAACACTCCTAAGCCAAAGATGATTCAATTACTATTTCTTCCAAGATGTAGAACTAATCTTACAAACCTAAAAAAACATGGTCAGTTACTTTGCCACTATATTTGCCACTTAGTGAAAAGTGTACAGTGCTTTAAATGCTAAACAATAATTAAGTGTAGGAGATTAATTGCACATTTATCTCGGTAGAAGACATAAATGGGTTAATCAATACTGTTCGGTGTTGTACATAAACGAACTGGAACATTATTCTGTGTAATTTATTCCATCCTAATGTTATTCATAGTAATATTATGTCCCCAAATGCATTTTTCTATATTTGGACGTGTGTTAATTTGTTTTTATAATGTTGTGCTTGTTTATTTCGCTTTTTAAGCACTTAGAGATGTTTTATTGTACTGAAAAGCACTATATAAGCTAAATAAATTATGATTATGAATTATTTCTGTTTCTATAGAAACACAATGTGAATCTCTTAAAAGGACACAAACCGTTTATAAACACCTTTTCCACATAAGCACGTCCTTGCTCAATACAAAATTAATTATGGCAGGCAAAACCACATCAAATATGTAACTAAATAACTCATATTATACATTGCTAATGCACATTTATATGCTTAGTCACCTAAAAATGCTGAAAGCATTCATTCCTGAAATCAATTAATAGTTAATTAGCCAGTGAATTAAAGTTTAAGTTTAATTTAATCAAATTATTTAGTGATAATGTGATTCTTTGGGAAATATAAAGTGGGCAGCTATTGTTCAACACCCCTGCAGATCTGAGACAATTGAGTTGGTGCAAGCAGTAGCTCCAGCTAGTTTATTTTATTTTGCTTACACCCAGTCTAATCAGATCTAGCGAGGATGCAAGGAAGGGAACAACTTTTTGGAATAAGATGCTGCCCAAAGCAAACTGGTAAAACAGGCTGTATGTTTCCCGTCATAGACATGACCAGCACAACCATACACGGATTACGTAGCACAACCCTACACGAGTCAACTCCATCAGAATCAAATGTAACTATACACATGGTATTAACTCTTTCCATTCACCACTTACTGGCATGAGTAGGTGGACCATTTACATGTAAGTGTCTTACATAACTTATACAATCCTACAGAACATTCAACACATCTCTAAGACTTAGAATACCATTTTAGCACCACTTAAGCACCGTGATGGACCTGAATTAGCATCTTAAACTTAAAGCATCTCCTACTTTCCATTAATCCAAATCCCTCAGATGTGTAGAAAGGCCTGAGTCAGAGGCAGTCAGCAGTCTCAGCAGGAAGACAGTCACACGCACGCGCACGCGCGCGCACACACACACACACACACACACACACACACACACACACACACACACACACACACACACACACACACACACACACACACACACACACACACACACACACACACACACACACACACACACACACAGCAGACTCCATTACACCTCCCTGTGACTCAGCACAATGTCAGTCTAGCTACACGCTGTCTTGTTAGGCTCTTCCCTTCCCATCCCTTGCCTCAAGTGAGAGACAGCACGTAGGCACACTGACAACTCTCCCACTCTATCCATCTTTCTCCCTATATTCATATCTCCTCTTTATTCCTCTTTCACTCTCGTTCTCCCCAACCCCTATCTCTCGCTCTTTCCATCTCTCCCTATATCTATCGCTCTTTCACTCTCACTCTACATCCATTCTGCTGTGCTAGAGTCATCAGTCCTTTCTTGAATGTATTAATTATTCATGCTTTTGTCAAATTAAACTCCAGTTCCATGGGAATGAAAGCGGAGGTAAATAGTAATAGCTGTGGTTTTGTAATGGCATGCTCAGTGAAGCCTGAACACAGATAAGCACACACTGTACCTTGATTTAGACACTCTGAACAAACACATAGTCTTGTATTCCCCCTCTCTCACACATACAGATTTGTCCGCGTACACTACCAGTCAAAAGTTTGGACACACCTACTCATTCAAGGATTTTTCTTTATTTTTACATTGTAGAATAATACTGAAGACATCAAAACTATGAAATAACACATATGGAATCATGTAGTAACCAAAAAAGTGTTAATCAAAACAAAATATATTTTATATTTGAGATTCTTCAAATAGCCACCCTTTGCCTTGATTACAGCTTTGCACACTCTTGGCATTCTCTCAACCAGCTTCATGAGGTAGTCACCTGGAGTGCATTTCAATTAACAGGTGTGCCTTGTTAAAAGGTAATTTGTGGAATTTCTTTCCTTCTTAATATGTTTGAGCCAATCAGTTGTGTTGTGACAAGGTAGGGTGGGTATACAGAAGGTAGCCCTATTTGGTAAAATACCAAGTCCATATTATGGCAAGAACAGCTCAAATAAGCAAAGAGAAATGACAGTCCGTCATTACTTTAAGATATGAAGGTCAGTCAATACGGAACATTTCAAGAACTTTGAAAGTTTCTTGAAGTGCAGTCGCAAAAACCATCACGTGCTATGATGAAACTGGCTCTCATGAGGACCGTCACAGGAATGGAAGACCCAGAGTTACCTCTGCTGCAGAGGATACGTTCATTAGAGTTACCAGTCTCAGAAATTGCAGCCCAAATCAATGCTTCACAGAGTTCAAGTCAGACACATCTCAACATCAACTGTTCAGAGTGGACTGTGTGAATCAGGCCTTCATGGTCGAATTGCTGCAAAGAAACCACTACTAAAGGACACCAATAAGAAGAAGAGACCTGCTTGGGCCAAGAAACACAAGCAATGGACATTAGACTGGTGGAAATCTGTCTGATGAGGCCAAATTAGATTTTTGGTTCCAACCGCCGTGTCTTTGTGAGACGCAGAGTAGGTGAACGGATGATCTACGCATGTGTGGTTCCCACCGTGAAGCATGGAGGAGGAGGTGTGATGGTGTGGGGGTGCTTTGCTGGTGACACTGTCTGTGATTTATTTAGACTTCAAGGCACACTTAACCAGCATGGCTACCACAGCATTCTGCAGCGATACGCCATCCTATCTGGTTTAGTGGGACTATCATTTGTTTTTCAACCGGACAATGACCCTTCACACCTCCAGGCTGTGTAAGGGCTATTTCACCAAGAAGGAGAGTGATGGAGTGTTGCATCAGATAACCTGGCCTCCACAATCACCCGACCTCAACCCAATTGAGATGGTTTGGGATGAGTTGGAACGCAGAGTGAAGGATAAGCAGCCAACAAGTGCTCAGCATATGTGGGAACTCCTTCAAGACTATTGGAAAAGCATTCCTCATGAAGCTGGTTGAGAGAATGCCAAGAGCGTGCAAAGCTGCCATCAAGGCAAAGGGTGGCTACTTTGAAGAATCTCAAATATAGTTTGATTTGTTTATTACCTTTTTGGTTACTACATGATTCCATATATGTAATTTCATAGTTTTGATGTCGTCACTATTATTCTACAATATAGAAAATAGTAAAAATAAAGAAAAACCCTTGAATGAGTAGGTGTGTCCAAACTTTTGACTGGTACTGTATATGTAAAGTTTGGACAGGTGAAAATAAATATGTCTGAAACCAAATGGAGGATTAGCTTTCACCTATCCAATTCTTCCAGATCAGAATGTATGAGGGAAAAGGGAGTAGAAAGAATTGAGATACACTCTGAGTGAGTGAGTGAGGTAGTGAGTGAGTAAGTGAGTGAGTGAGAGAGTGAGTGAGAAGGTGAACAATAGCTTGCGACTAACTGCCTGACTGACTGATAATGTCACATCACACATTCTATGACACAAGGTCAGTCTTCGCAGTTCAAAGGTCCACTCACAGGTAGGCGGCCTTGCCCTCCTCCATCTCCTTGCTCTTGCCGCTGGTGGCCGTCTTCTTGCTGCAGAGTTTGCGCGTGATGCACATGAGCAGGCCGCACTGGCGCAGGAAGTAGCAGCTCACGTCCACCACCACGAGGACCAGGAGGAGGCCGACCAGGCCCAGGCCCACCACAGGCCCCAGGCCCAGGCCGCTGAACAGGGAGTCTGCTGGATGGAGGCCGGACAGAGAGAGAGTTCTGTCACTCAACGAGTTACAGAGAAAGAGTAAGTGACACATATCATATTAATGTAACCCAGGCCCCCCACAGGCCCCCCACAGGCCCGAGCCCAAGGCCACTGAACATGGAGTCTGCTTGATGGAGGCCAGACAGAGAGAGAGTATTGTCACTCAACGAGTTACATAGGCATCAGACACACATCAAGGTGATATAACCCGGGCTGAGCCACATCACCACAGCCCCCAGGCCCAGGCTGCTGAACATGGAGTCTGCTAAGACGGGAGAAACAGAGAGAGAGCCCTGTGGGAAGCTGCTATAGACCACCAAGTGCTAACAGTCTCAGTATGTGTGAATTGCTCGATGTGAATTGCTGTGATATCAACAGAGAGGTATATTTTGTGGGTATTTTAAATATTGACTGGCTTTCATCAAGCTGCCCACTCAAGAAAAAACGTCAAACTGTAACCAGAGCCTGCAACCTGGTTCATGTTACCAGTCAACCTACCAGGGTAGTTACAAACAGCACAGGAATAAAATCATCAACATGTATTGATCACATCTTTACTTATGCTGCAGAAATGTGCTTTAAAGCAGTATCCAAATTCATTGGATGTGGAGATCACAATATAGTAGCCATATTTACGAAAACCAAAGTTCCAAAGGCTGGGACTAATATAGTGTATAAGAGGTCATACAATATGTTATGTAGTGATTCCTATGTTGTTGATGTAAACAATATTTGTTGGTCTGTGGTGTGTAGTGAGGCACAACCAGACGCTGCACTTACTAATAAGCATGCACCCATTTAAGAAAATGACTGCATGAAGCCAAGATGGCACCAACATACAAGGCAGCTCTGCTTTTAGCTCCTAAGCAACTTTGCAGTATTTTGTTTTTTTGTGTGTTATTTCTTCCATTATTAGCACAGAACGTTTTCATCTCATATGTATATACTGTATTCTATTCTACTGTATTTTAGTCAATGCAAGTCCGACATTGCTCGTCCTAACATTTATATATTTCTTAATTCCATTCTTTTACTTTTAGATTTGTGTATTGCTGTGAATTGTTAGATACTACTGCACTGTTGGAGCTAGGAACACAAGCATTTCACTACACCCACAATAACATCTGCTAAATATGTGTATGTGACCAATACAATTAGATTATATTTGATTTGTAAAAACTGTTAAATCACCGTGGATTGAAGAGGAATATAAAAATTGTATGGTTGAGAAGGGTGAGGCAAAAGGAATGGCAAATAAATCTGACTGCACAACCGATTGGCAAACATACTGCAAATTGAGAATCATGTGACTAAACTGAATAAAAAGAAGAAGAAACTATACTATGAAACAAAGATAAATGATATAAAGAATGATAGCAAAAAGCTTTGGAGTACCTTAAACGCAGCTCCATCATTCATTGAATCAGATGGCTCATTCATCACAAAATCCACTGATATTGCCAATTACTTCAATGATTTTTTTATTGACAAGATTAGCAAATTTAGGCAGGACATGCCAGCAGCAAACGCTGACACTACACATCCAAGTATGACTGATCAAATTATGAAAGACAAGCATTGTAATTTTGAATTCCGTAAAGTGAGTGTGGAAGAAGTGAACAAATGATTGTTGCCTATCAACAATGACAAGCCACCGGGGTCTAACAACTTGGATGGGAAATTACTGAGGATAATAGAAGGCCAATATTGCCACTCATATTTGCCATATCTTCAATTTAAGACTACTAGAAATTGTGTGCCCTCAGGCATGGAAGGAAGCAAAAGTAATTCCGCTACCCATGAATAGTAAAGTCCGCTTTACTGGCTCAAATAGCCGACCAATCAGCCTGCTACCAACCCTTAGTAAAATTCTGTTTGACCAGATACAATGCTATTTTACAGTAAAGAAATTGACAACAGACTTTCAGCATGCTTATAGGGAAGGACATCGAAACAAGCACAGCACTTACACAAATTACTGATGATTGGCTGAGAGAAATTGATGATACATATATTGTGGGAGCTGTTTTGTTAGACTTCAGTGCGGCTTTGACACTTTCGATCATAGTCTGCTGCTGGAAAAATGTATGTGTTATGGCTTCACACCCCCTGCTATATTGTGGATAAAGAGTTACCTGTCTAAAAGAACAAATAGGGTGTTCTTTAATGGAAGCATCTCCAATATAATCCAGGTAGAATCAGGAATTCCCCAGGGCAGCTGTCTAGGCCCCTTACTTTTTTCAATCTTTACTAACGACATGCCACTGGCTTTGAGCCAGTGTGTCTATCTATGCGGATGACTCAACACTATACACGTCAGCTACTACAGTGACTGAAATGTCTGCAACACTTAACAAAGAGCTGCAGTTAATTTCAGAATGGGTGGCAAGGAATAAGTTAGTCCTAAATATTTCTAAAACTAAAAGCATTGTATTTGGGACAAATCATTCACTAAACTCTAAACCTCAACGAAATCTTGTAATGAATAATGTGGAAATTGAGCAAGTTGAGGTGACTAAACTGCTTGGAGTAACCTTGGATTGTAAACTGTCATGGTCAAAATATGTTGATTCAACAGTAGCTAAGATGGGGAGAAGTCTGTCCATAATAAAGCACTGCTCTGCCTTCTTAACAACATTATTTTCATGACTTGCCCTCATGGGTTGAGGATCAAACATTCCAACTAGGCAAAGGTTTGAACACCCCCTTTCCTGGGGGCCAGTTTTATGACCGGTCTAAATACCGTGCAGACTTTCTCTTCCTTGCCATGAAGTATTGGGAGAAATGACCCCTTTGTTAACAACGGAAGTCTTCCCGCCAAGACTCCAACATCCAAAAGTGGATAATGAAACAATATTCCTACTTAAAATAATGTGGGAAATGGTTGGTGGGGACTTAAAGAACAATCATGTCAAATTCGTTACTATGCTGTGATGTCATTAAAGATGGTGGAACAACATAACTGTATCTCTGGAGGGGTACACTTCCCAGTTATGAGGTTTGCATCTAATTGTTGTATAAAACAAATGATTTAAGTATATAATAATTTTTTGAAGATAACAATGTGAATTTAGCATTCTAGATGAGATTATTGTTTTCCATATTGATTTGTTCTCAGTCAGTGGCCATGCCCAGATGAGCACAAACATGATGGAACGCCCCTTTTACCCCGAGTGCATAAAAAGCCATCTGACAAAATTCACCTCAGACCAGCAGATGTGAAGCGTGAGCAAAACGTTGCAAATGGTTGAATTTCTACCAGACCAGGAAGCCCACGGCTTAAAATGGTTGACACTCTACAAGACCAGCAGACGTGAAGCGTGAGCTAAACATTACAAAATGGTTTAAAACTACAACTCCATTACCAAAGGAAGACCAAGCATACTACGGTATAAGCCGGATGTTGCAAATGGTTGAATTTCTACAAGACCAAGAAGCGTGAAGCTGAAGCTATCCATTACAAAATGGTTAGACCAGAAAGTCCAGAAAACGTGAGACGTTAGTCCACACGTTTGAAATGGAGAAACTCTGAAACTCTCAACCTCTACACGAGGTGAAGAAGAAGACCATGCACTAGACCTTATCATCGCAGTCTGCAGCTGGCATGTATAGTCGTCTAGAGAACTTTCACTACAGACACGAGAGGAGAGGACAATCCCTCTCAGACAACCACTGGTACATCTGAAGTATCCAGTCTAACCACTACTACGACCAGAACCTCTACCAAGGACATTGGAATCTCTGGTGGGCAAACCAGAGTCCTACATCATCAACTCAACTATCGAGGACAGCTACACGTAAATACATGTTGCATTTATAATCTGAATGAGTGTATTTGGGTGCATAAGTATTACGATTTCTGTCAGCATAGTAACCACGATAGTTTGAATCTCTGTCTCTCCCTTCCACTCTGACCCTCCTTCTACCCAAGCATTCATGCTATTGTTAGTCCAGTCCACTAGGGACCTGTTTTCATTGTATAACGTTAGTAATCAATGACCTGTGTGTGTGTGTTGGTATTGTGTTATTATTTAGTTAGTTAGTAAATAAATAATTAAGCCAATTTATGTATTGCTGATTCATCAATAAGGTTAGGGTTCTTGCAGGTTGATGGATTATGCGACGTTCAGAATGAGACTGTTGAAGTAATTATTTGATAAGTGACTGTTATCGATATGTAACATATATATTCTAAGAGTTTAATTCGGGAGATGGTAACTCGTTAAACAACTTCTTCCATGGTGCCCCAAATTCCTAATGAGTAAATTTTTACATGATTCATTTAATCGAGTGACAATTAAACATAGTTAGGTGATTCGATAAATAACAGTCATACATTAAAGTAAGTCACGTCACAACACTATAAACAAGGCAGGTCCTACAGGCCATAGTTTTGTCGCACCTGGACTACTGTTCAGTCGTGTGGTCAGGTGCCACAAAGAGGGACTTATTACAATAGGCTCAGAACAGGGCAGCATGGCTGACCCTTAAATGTATATGGGGAGCTAACATTAATATTATGCATGTCAATCTCTCATGGCTCAAAGTGGAGAAGAGATTGACTTCATCACTACTTGTTTTTTTAAGAAGTGACAAGCTGAATGCACTGAGATATCTGTTTAAACTACAAGCAACCAGCTCGGACACCCATGCATACCCCCCAAGAAATGCCACCAGAACGGACTATGGGAGGCGCACAGTACTACATAGAGCCATGACTGCATGGAACTCTATTCCACATCTGGTAACTGATGCAAGCAGTAGAATCAGATTTAAAAAATAGATGAAAATACACCTTATGGAACAGCGGGGACTGTGAAGAGACACACAGACAGGTACACACACACATATATGCACATAAATGCTAGCACTTTATAAACACGTACATTGAAATAACGTTGTATGGTGGTATTATACATTTTGTATTGTAGATACAGTGCATTTGGACCCCTTGACTTTTTCCACATACCCCCCCCCCCCCCTCATCAATCTACACACAATACCCCATAATGACACAGCAAAAACAGGTTTGTATAAATTTTAGCAAATGTATAAAAAAACAACTGAAATATCACATATACATAAGTATTCAGACCCTTTACACAGTACTTTATTGAAGCACCTTTGGCAGCGATTACAGCCTTGAGTCTTCTTGGGTATGACGCTACAAGCTGGGCACACCTGTATTCAGGGAGTCTCTCCCATTCTTCCTGCAGATCCTCTCAAGCGCTGTCAGGTTGGATGGGGAGCGTCACCGCACAGCTATTTTCAGGTCTCTCCAGAGATGTACGATCGGGTTCAAGTCTGGGCTCTGGCTGGGCCACTCAAGGACATTCAGAGACTTGTCTTGAAGCCACTCCTGTGTTGTCTTGGCTTTGTGCTTAGGGTCATTGCCCTGTTGGAAGGTGAAGCTTCGCCCCAGTTTGAGGTCCTGAGTGCTCTGGAGCAGGTTTTCATCAAGGATCTCTCTGTACTTTGCTCCGTTAATCATTTCCTCGATCCTGACTAGTCTCCCAGTCCCTGCAACTGAAAAACATCCCCACAGCATGATGCTGCCACCACCATGCTTCACCGTAGGAATGGTGCCAGGTTTCCTCCATACGTGACGCTTGGCATTCAGGCCAAAGAGTTCAATCTTGGTTTCATTAGACCAGAGAATCTTGTTTATCATGGTCTGAGAGTCCTTTAGGTGCCTTTTGGTAAACTCCAAGCGGGCTGTCATGTGATTCTCCCATCTCCACAGAGGAACTCTGGAGCTCTGTCAGAGTGACCATGGGGTTCTTGGTCACCTCCCTGACTAAGGCCCTTCTCCCCTGATTGCTTAGTCTGGCCAGGCGGCCAGCTCTGGGAAGAGTCTTGGTGGTTCCAAACTCCATCCATTTAAGAATGATGGAGGCCATTGTGTTCTTGGGGACCTTCAATGCTGCAGACATTTTTTGGTGGCTTTGCCCAGATCTGTGCCTCGACACAATCCTGCCTCGGAGCTCTACGGACAATTCCTTCGACCTCATTGCTTGGTTTCTGCTCTGACATGCACTGTCAACTGTGGGACCTTATATAGACAGGTGTGTGCCTTTACAAATCATGTACAATCAATTGAATTTACCACAGGTGGACCCCAATCAAGGATGATCATTGGAAACAGGATGCACCTGAGCTCATTTTCGAATCTCATAGCAAAGGTTCTGAATCCTTATGTAAATAAGGTATTTCTGTTTTTTAATTTTAATACATTTGCAAACATTTCTAAAAACCTGTTAACGCTTTGACATTATGGGGTATTGTGTGTAGATTGATGAGGATTTTTCTTTTTTTTATTCCATTTTAGAATAAGGCTGTAACGTAACTAAATGTGGAAAAAGTCAAGGGGTCTGAATACTTTCCGAATGCACTGTATGTAGTGGTGTAATTATGTTATATGATGTACTATTTTATCTTTTGTTTTATGTGTAATGTAAGTTTGTTAATGTGTTTGGACCCCGGAAGAGGGGATCCACAATAAAATACAAAATACAAATACACTGTCTGAGTAACCCACACAGACACCAGACAGAAAGAACACAGTCACAGTAACCTTCAAACAGAGAACCAATAACCCAGACAGGCATAGTACAAATCATACATTAAAATACCCAATTTCTACAACAGAATCTGCTAAGGCAGGGCAAGAGGGACAGAGAGAACACTGTCACTCACCAAGCCAGATAGGCATAGACTGAGATACTATACGCTCAGGATCCTGCATAGAGTGCCAATAACCAACCCAGACAGACACACACGTCATAGTCATATACTCCAGGCATAGGCTGTTGGAGATAAATGCAGGCCCAGGCAGGACAAGAGGACATAGAGAGCTAGACAGACAGACAAACAGACAGACAGACACTGTGAGCCATTACCTATGCCGGTAACCTGGACAAAGGTGGTCATACCAAATAAATACGATACCCCTCACTGAAAGCTACCCCAGCTATTTCCACATACAGTGGGGAAAAAAAGTATTTAGTCAGCCACCAATTGTGCAAGTTCTCCCACTTAAAAAGATGAGAGAGGCCTGTAATTTTCATCATAGGTACACGTCAACTATGACGGACAAATTGAGAAAAACATATCCAGAAAACCACATTGTAGGATTTTTAATGAATTTATTTGCAAATTATGGTGGAAAATAAGTATTTGGTCACCTACAAACAAGCAAGATATCTGGCTCTCACAGACCTGTAACTTCTTCTTTAAGAGGCTCCTCTGTCCTCCACTCGTTACCTGTATTAATGGCACCTGTTTGAACTTGTTATCAGTATAAAAGACACCTGTCCACAACCTCAAACAGTCACACTCCAAACTCCACTATGGCCAAGACCAAAGAGCTGTCAAAGGACACCAGAAACAAAATTGTAGACCTGCACCAGGCTGGGAAGACTGAATCTGCAATAGGTAAGCAGCTTGGTTTGAAGAAATCAACTGTGGAAGCAATTATTATGAAATGGAAGACATACAAGAACACTGATAATCTCCCTCGATCTGGGGCTCCACGCAAGATCTCACCCCGTGGGGTCAAAATGATCACAAGAACGGTGAGCAAAAATCCCAGAACAACACGGGGGGACCTAGTGAATGACCTGCAGAGAGCTGGGACCAAAGTAACAAAGCCTACCATCAGTAACACAATACGCCGCCAGGGACTCAAATCCTTCAGTGCCAGACGTGTCCCCCTGCTTAAGCCAGTACGTGTCCAGGCCCATCTGAAGTTTGCTAGAGTGCATTTGGATGATCCAGAAGAGGATTGGGAGAATGTCATAAGGTCAGATGAAACCAAAACTCAACTCGTCGTGTTTGGAGGACAAAGAATGCTGAGTTGCATCCAAAGAACACCATACCTACTGTGAAGCATGGGGGTGGAAACATCATGCTTTGGGGCTGTTTTTCTGCAAAGGGACCAGGACGACTGATCAGTGTAAAGGAAAGAATGAATGGGGCCATGTATTGTGAGATTTTGAGTGAAAACCTCCTTCCATCAGCAAGGGCGTTGAAGATGAAACGTGGCTGGGTCTTTCAGCATGACAATGATCCCAAACACACCGCCCGGGCAACGAAGGAGTGGCTTCGTAAGAAGCATTTCAAGGTCCTGGAGTGGCCTAGCGAGTCTCCAGATCTCAACCCCATAGAAAATCTTTGGAGGGAGTTGAAAGTCCATGTTGCCCAGCGACAGCCCCAAAACATCACTACTCTAGAGGAGATCTGCATGGAGGAATGGGCCAAAATACCAGAAACAGTGTGTGAAAACGTTGTGAAGACTGACGTTTGACCTGTGTCATTGCCAACAAAGGGTATATAACAAAGTATTGAGAAACTTTTGTTATTGACCAAATACTTATTTTCCACCATTATTTGCAAATAAATTCATTAAAAAATTTTTTTTCTCATTTTGTCTGTCATAGTTGACGTGTACCTATGATGAAAATAACAGGCCTCTCTCATCTTTTTAAGTGGGAGAACTTGCACAATTGGTGGCTGACTAAATACTTTTTTCCCCCACTGTATATATATTTTTTTTACCACAGCAAAAATATCTAATCTCATACATATTATGCGAATACACACTTAAGCCGTTAGCTCAGATTCCTCTCCTCTCCTCTTCTGGGCTGTGTCCCAGTACTGTAGTGCACTATATAGGGCTAACGGTAACATTTGGGACACAACCCTGGTGTTTTCTGATTGTGAGCACCGGTGACCTTGGTGTTAATCAAACAGAGCCAGTGGTATGGGGTCAGAGCTGAACACCTACAGACACCTTCGAACGAGAACGAACAACACTGGCGGCAAGCGCAATCAGTGGCAAGCACCGTCAGAGCTAACGAGCAGCTTAGCGCAAGGAAGAGAGGGAATAGAGAGAGATGAAGATTGAGTGAAAGAGAGAGAAAGGGAAAGAAAGAGAGCCTTGTGGCTAGGAATTCTAATTAAAGTAGTGTGTTTTTAGTGTTGCATCATGGGACGTGAGGCAGCGGCAAACCTCTTTGATTGGATCAATATTTCTCCTCCGCCACGGGGCTCTCTTTGCCAGCAAATGTATCTGAATTAATTTGAAGGCAGATGAGCCAGAGCTTAGTAGATAGTAACCACTTTCCTGTCTCTCATGAAGAATGTTAGCTTGCATCCCAAATGGCACCCTATTCCCTTTATCGTGCACTACTTCTGAGTAGGTGAGCAGTAGTGCAGTATATAGAGAATATGATGCCATTTGAGACGTATACACAGCTTTGCAAGTACTCCTCAAGGGTAAACAGAACAATGATAAAAACATTTTACCTTATTGACCTTTTCTCATCAAAATCGCGCAATGTCGTATTGAACTATTTTGCTCCCAGAGTGCATTGAAACTTGGTTCAATTGTCTTTTAATGACACACTCAAATCGTTTGTGTATAAAACCATATGCGTTCAGATTACTGATAACTGCTCTGAATGCGCATCTGAAGGTTGGTCAGGGCAAATCTTTGTGAAAGATTTTTTCCCAGATGATAATAGACAGCCTAATGTGGAGCTGTTTTTCTTTTGCGGTATAGGTTAGGCCTTGAACACTTCGTCAATGAATGCAATCAATTCAACATGGGTAGTAATAAAACAGTTAAATATAGGATGAATTGAACTAAATAAATTAAAATCTATTGAATAAAATAATCACACAAAAGCCGCCATGTTATGAAAAGAGAAAACTATGGAATACACATAGAAAAAGAAAAGAAAACAGTAATGGATGATTGGCCTTCCCTGAGCTACAAACCCCATTCTGAATGAAGGATAAGGACAAAATAATAATTTAAGGACATAGAAGAGACACAATTACTTTTATTTACCCCTAGTTGCCTTCTAAATAGGACATTATGAGAATTTGGTCATAGCCATAGAAGGGTATTATACTGTTGTGCTGAGTCACATTCTGCACACTTCCTGGTTGTTGTCCAATCAGCTCCTTTGGTTTGGAGGCTGGTGGCTCTGGCCCTACGGCTTTAATCCCCTTGTAATCATAGTAATAAAACTTTACTATTCAATTATAGCCTCTTGAAGGACAGGGACAGATCCTTATGGATCAAGACAATTACAGGAAGCAAAAGAGAGACAAAACATTGTGTTAGTGCATCACTTTAATGTCGTAGAGTTTGGGGGTTATAATGAAGAAAACTTTTACCTGGTTGTAAGCAGACATCTCTATAACTAGAAACCAGTCAATATTTGCCGACTGTGTATGATGGTTCACTGACCTAGGTCCAAATAGTGGAAAGAACATTGTCAAAGCATATATAGTAAATTAGAAATAGTTTGGAATTGAAAATGGGGCATTCCATGAATAGTGTCGCTTTTCCTCACAGTGGCACATACTCTCTAAACCGTATCAATCTTTCTTGAGCCGGTAGCTCAGCAGTCGTTTGCCTTGTATTCCATTGCGAGCCTGGTTTGATCTCTGCATTATTGGAGGGAATCAATGGACGTGAAGCAACACATTTCAAATGAGCGGGACCAAGGAAGGAAGCCAAGGGGAAATACACAGCGCTTTTTCGACTTTTCACACCTCCGATTTCCAATTTGCTGAGCAATAAGGTGAAATGAAAAAGAATCCTCGCCAAGTGAATGTAATTCAAATCTTGACAAAGACATGTTGTAAATGTCTATTAGGTGCCTTGCAATGTTCAAACGATGATAGCGGGGGTGTCTCAAGGTCTCGGGGTAGCTAGATCTCTCAACTGAAAACAATGAAAATAAAAAAGGAGGGAAAACAGAAAAGGAGAACAAGGAGAAGTCTCGTTCTGCTGTCAAGTGCCTCTGGGGTTCGCTGCTCTAGCTGCCTAGCTTCTGTGTGTTCGAAATTCATTCCAATCTATTCTGCCAAATGTATTACCTGGGCTCGGCTTCAAAACACAACTACTACTACTTCCTTTCGCAGTGCCGAGTTATGTTTTTGAGGCCTTTGAGAATAACAGAGACCATATCAGTTCCAGAGCCCCAGTGAGGGAATAGAACTCTATATCTTATTCTCTTAAAATAATCAAAGTAATGACAAATCAGCTCATAGTAGTAGAAAAGACCGGAAATGACAACGCTAATTGCATGTCTTTATAGTCTTCTACTCTATATCCTATCAAACCGATGGCGATGTGTATCAATTTCCCTGTCTGCTTATTCCATGTCATTAATCTAGAAAGCACCTCCTATTGGCTCTTGATTTATTAGCCCATTAGAGGCTCAATTTGATAGCCTGTTAATGCTAGTCATCCTGCAACACTCTCAGAGTGGGAGCCATCCGTATGCATCTGCGTCTCTGACATCGACTCATTAGGCCTGAGCACTGATTGAGTTGCACTTGATTATATCTGAGAGGTTGTTAGTCGAATAACAATGACTAAACGGGAGCCATTGATTGGGCGGAAACTTGCGGGTGCTAATGCATTTTAGGGATAAAACATCACTGTGAGTGTGTGTGACTGTGATGCCATCATAGCTAGACTTAAGGGTACACTTTGTGCTCTATGACATGGGGAAGTATTGCTACTCCATTAGAGAAAGCCTTGGAAGAGAATCAGCACACCCACACCAGATCCTCTTATTCAAGAGATAAGAGGAATGATGAGTCTCCACCATTACTAAGGCTGAAGTACACTTCAATAATCAGGAAATGGAAAAACCATCAAAGACTATTAAGGAGTCTGAAACAATAATGTTGTTTTAAACTAGAGTGTTGTCTGGAGCAACATATATGTAGTAAATCATTCTTCTCCTGCTATTTCAAGCAAACTAAGAAGTGTATAACTTTGCACTTTAATGCTTGAATTGCATGTACTATAATATCTACTCTATAATATCATTTTAAACATTCTCCTTGCAGTTACGAGACAAAATTACCTTGACCAAAAGTTTAGCCCTCCTTTCACTCTTTATCCCAGTGCTTTTACAGTGTTCCATTTATAATGTCTACTACATCTCTTCCACATCCAAGACCAAAGGTCACAGAGACATTAGACACAGATATCCAGGCACTTTCTCTCCTTAACCACTCTCCAACAATTCGGCAAGAGCGATGAATCACGAAAAGGACCCGAGAACTGGCCTGCACACAACTCCAAAACGGCGAGCCCAAACGGAGCGTTACCACCGAACACGCTTTTAAAGAGCAAAGTACCCTCGTTGCCGCTAGGGTTGTGTAACTAAATGGGTCCGACCATTTGGGCCCGACGGTGTGGTGATTGCTGTAAAGCACAGATAAAAGTGTTCCTGGGAAAGGCCTAGAATCAGCCACTCGTTAAATCACACGGCTCAAATGACTCAAAATGACCGCATAAATGGGATGCCTGACGACCGAACGACTGTTATCATAGTGACTTGACATGGTCTGTCCTTTCGGAGAGTTTCTGTCATATTCAGAGGCTCCATCAGGGATTATTGCGTAGAAATGTTAGAGAAAGTACTTAAGGGTCCCTTAGGGGTCATGGCGGTGAAGAAAAAAAACAGCCAGGCTAATCCGTTCCCTCTGTCTTTTTATCTGTTCCCTCATATTTGTATTAATTCCCTCAGATTTTTTTGCCATTCCCCCTGATAAAATAAAATAATCTGTTCCCTACAATTTTTTATTGGTTCCCTCTTCTCTTTATGTAGGCTACCATGACGGTCCCACTTCACCGATAACATATTGCAGCCTAAATGCTTAAAATGGTGGTGATCAATGACCATTCAATAGCTTATATTCATATGCCTCTGAATGATAAGGGCGTAGTAGTAACGGCGTTTAAAACCACTCAAGGTGCAAATATGCTGCAATGATGCACTCTCATCCCTAGGCAGGAATTCCGTCTGGCTCTGCTTGATGAAAGTATTCAGACCCCTTGACTTTTTCCACATTTTGTTATGTTACAGCTTTATTCTGAAATTGATTAAATTGTTTTTTTCACTCATCAATCTACACACAATACCCAATAATGACAAAGCAAAAACAGGTTTTTAAGATTTGTTTGCTAATTTATTTAAAAATTTTGGGAAACGGGCTGCCATTTGCTTTTACTGAGGAGTGGTTTCCGTCTGGCCACTCTACCATAAAGGCCTGATTAGTGGAGTGCTGCAGAGATAGTTGTCCTTCTGGAAGGTTCTCCCATTTCCACAGAGGAACTATAGAGCTCTGTCAGAGTGACCATTGGGTTCTTGGTCACCTCCCTGACCAAGGCCCTTCTCCCTCGATTGCTCAGTTTGGCCGAGCGGCCAGCTCTAGGGAGAGTCTTGGTGGTTCCAAACTTCTTCCAATTAAGAATGATGGAGGCCACTGTGTTCTTGGGGACGTTCAATGCTGCAGAAATCTTTTGGTACCCTTCCCCAGATCTGTGCCTCGACACAATCCTGTCTCAGAGCTCTACGGACAATTCCTTCAACCTCATGGCTTGGTTTTGCTCTGACATGCACTGTCAACTGTGGGACCTTATATAGACAGGTGTGTGCCTTTTCAAATCATGTCCAATCAATTGAATTTACCACAGGTGGACTCCAAGTTGTAGAAACATTTAAGGATGATCAATGGAAACAGGATGCTCCTGACCTCAATTTCAAGTTTCATAGCAAAGGGTTTTTCAGTTTTTTGTAGATTGCAAAAAATATATATATTTTTAATCAATTTTATAATAAGGCTGTAACGTAACAAAATGTGGAAAAAGTCAAGGGGTCTGAATACTTTCCGAAGGCACTGTATATTCCGGAGCAGTTTTTTAGCTACCTACCCTAGCCTGGAAATTAGCTCATTTCGAGGTGAATGTATTGTCATCACAAAAAAGCAAATAGCTATCAGTTTTAGTTATGAACATAGAGCCATCTATCTGTGCCTGGTTGTCTACGTCACACAAGATGTTCACCTGCCTAGCGCAGGGATGAGAGTGCATAATTGCACCTGTTAACACCGAAGCCTCTTGGAAATGATGCACAATAAATGTGCAAGCCTTTCCTTTCTGTCTCCGATGAGTCACATGTACTCCTGAGTGGCGCAGTGGTCTAAGGCACTGCATCGCAGTGCTAACTGTGTCACTAGAGATCCTGGTTCGAATCCAGGCTCTGTCGCAGCCGGCCGCGACCGGGAGACTCATGGGCGGCGCACAATTGGCCCAGCGTCGTCCAGGGTAGGGGAGGGAATGGCCGGCCGGGATGTAGCTCAGTTGATAGAGCATGGCGTTTGCAACGCCAGGGTTGTGGGTTTGATTCCCACGGGGGGCCAGTATAAAAAAATATGTATTCACTAACTGTAAGTCGCTCTGGATAAGAGCGTCTGCTAAATGACTAAAATGTAAATGTACAACTGTAAACTACATAAACACATACAGGTGCTTGGATGCACCACGTTTTGCTGGACGTATATGACCCTAACTTGAAGCACGAGGGGTACGCGCCCAAAATTGACAAATGTTAATGTTGTCCAAGTTACATAAATCTGAGTTTGCACAAAGTGAGCCTATTTGGTTTGCATTGTAAACATACAGTTGAAGTCGGAAGTTTACATACACTTGGGTTGGAGTCATTAAAACAAGTTTTTCAAACAATCCACACATTTCTTGTTAACAAACTATAGTTTTGGCAAGTCGGTTAGGACATCTACTTTGTGCATGACACAAGTAATTTTTCCAACAATTGTTTACAGACAGATTATTTCACTTATAATTCACTGTATCACAATTCCAGTGGGTCAGAAGTTTATATACACTAAGTTGACTGTGCATTTAAACAGCTTAGAAAAGTCCAGGAAATGATGTCATGGCTTTAGAAGCTTCTGATAGGCAAATTGACATCATTTGAGTCAATTGGAGGTGTACCTGTGGATGTATTTCAAGGCCTACCTTCAAACTCAGTGCCTCTTTGCTTGACATCATGGGAAAATCAAAAGAAATTAGCCAAGACCTCAGACATTTTTTTTTTGACTACCACAAGTCTGGTTCATCCTTGGGAGCAATTTCCAAACGCCTGAAGGTACCACGTTCATCTGTACAAACAATAGTACGCAGGTATAAATACCATGGGACCACACAGCCGTCATACCGCTCAGGAGGAAGATGCGTTCTGTCTCCTACAGATGAACGTACTTTGGTGCGAAAAGTGCAAATCAATCCCAGAACAACAGCAAAGGACCTTGTGAAGATGCTGGAAGAATCAGGTACAAAAGTATCTATATCCACAGTAAAACTAGTCCTGTATCGACATAACCTGAAAGGCCGCTCAGCAAGGAAGAAGCCACTGCTCCAAAACCACCATAAAAAAGCCAGACTACGGTTTGCAACTGCACAAGGGGACAAAGATCGTACTTTTTGGAGAAATGTCCTCTGGTGTGATGAAACAAAAATAGAACTGTTTGGCCATAATGACCATCGTTATGTTTGGAGGAAAAGGGGGGGTGATTGCAAGCCGAAGAACACCATCCCAACCGTGAAGCACGGGGGTGGCAGCATCATGCGGTGGGGGTGCTTTGCTGCAGGAGGGACTGGTACACTTCACAAAATAGATGGCATCATGAGGAAGGATAATTATGTGGATATATTGAAGCAACATCTCAAGACATCAGTCTGGAAGTTAAAGCTTGGTCGCAAATGGATCTTCCAAATGGACAATGACCCCAAGCATACTTCCAAAGTTGTGGCAAAATGGCTTAAGGACAACAAAGTCAAGGTAATGGAGTGGCCATCACAAAGCCCTGACCTCAATCCAATAGAACATTTGTGGGCAGAACTGAAAAAGCGTGTGCGAGCAAGGAGGCCTACAAACCTGACTCAGTTACACCAGAGCTCTGTCAGGAGGAATGGGCCAAAATTCACCCAACTTATTGTGGGAAGCTTGTGGAAGGCTACCCGAAACATTTGACCCAAGTTAAACAATTTAAAGGCAATGTTACCAAATACTAATTGAGTGTATGTAAACTTCTGACCCACTGGGAATGTGATGAAATAAATAAAAGCTGAAATAAGTCATTCTCTCTACTATTATTCTGATATTTCACGTTCTTAAAATAAAGTAGTGACCCTAACTGACCTAAGACAGGGAATTTTTACTAGGATTAAATGTCAGGAATTGTGAAATACTGAGTTTAAATGCTTTTGGCTAAGGTGTATGTAAACTTCCGACTTCAACTGTACATCATTCAGTTATGACTGCCAGTGAGACTCCTTGATTTTCAGGCTTTTGAAATTACTTAGGCTAATTGAGGGGGTTTTCACGCCCGTTACTTATTATTTGCCCTTATGATTTAGAGGCATATGAAAACACTGAAACTGGAAATAAGCTATTGAATGGTAAGTAATCATCACCATTTGAAGCATGTAATTAACTAAATATAATTGTGTTATGGGTAAGTGGGACTATCATGGTAGCCTACATAAGGAGAACAACAAATAAAACATCTGAGGGAACAAATACAAAAATCAAAGGGAATGGAAAGAAAACTAGGGAACGGATTAGCCTGCCAGTCTTTTTTTCTGCACCATGACCCCTAAGTGGCTCCATAAGAAAGTAAACATTTTCAAAGCATTTCTAGGATGCTTCCCCAACCTAGTTTATCTCCAAACTGAAATGACTCTTGATGAAAAAAATGTATTGCAACAGTGTTGAATGTTTTGTTTTGCATGTACATGCTTGTGAGTTGTCACGCCCTGGCTCTGGGGACTCTTATATGTTGAGCCAGGGTGTGGAGTTTATATTTGTTATTTTCTATGTTGTGTTCTAGTTCGTGTTTTCTATGTTGGCCAGGGTGGTTCCCAATCAGAGGCAGCTGATTCTCGTTGTCTCTGATTGGGAACCATACTTAGGCAGCCTGTTGGCACTTTTGTTTTGTGGGATCTTGTTCCGGAAGGTTTGTGTATTTAACCTAGGACTTCACGTATCGTTTATTGTTTTGGTTCGTTGTGTGTACACTAACAAAAGTATGTACGCCTATCACGCTGCGCCTTGGTCCGCTTCATCATGTGTCAACGATCGTGACATGAGTTTTTGTTTCTGGGGGGGTTCAAGGTAATTGGCTGTACATAACCCTGTCTTGTTTTTCTCTGAAAAAAAAAACAGAATTTATGAGAACTGCAGTTACATTAATGGGCATCATTATCATATCTATTTTGATAGCAACAGCAGCATTGTACTGAAATAGTTTAAGCATGCATACGTTGTATTCTTCCAAAATCAAGGGGAATATTTTAGAAGTTTACATTACCAGTGAACAGTGGTACAACTTACAACTTTAATGATCCTTTAAAGGTGGTATAAGGAGCATATAGTTTGCAGGCCTTTCTGTGCTGTTCTTTTCAATAGCTTTAAACCAGCACCACTGGTGTGTGTTGGAAGGGTGTAGTCTATGATATTGTCCAGGAGGATGATTAGCTCTATGGTAGCTTTAAACAGAGACAAACACTCACATCAATATCATTCAACATACAAAATGTTCCATTCCATTCACATCCACCAGGCCATATGGTAAACACACAGGGGACATAAAACCAAGATGGATGCTGAAAAACCCACAGAAAGGAGATAATTCAAAAATAAACAGCCGGGACAAGAGAGGATTTAGGAGGGAGAGAGGGAATACTCTATAGTGATTTAGGAGGTTGAAAGTGAGTTGAGTGCTATGATTTAAGAAGGATAGAGGGAAGGAGAGTAAATTGAAAAGGAACCAAGGGCAGAGTGGCAATCAATGATATTTTTCAAAGGGCAGTTTATGGATGGGAAAAAAGGAATGAAGCAGGGAGAGGGGAGGTGTAGTGGCAGTTCATTGCAAGAAAAACTAGGAGAGAGAAAGAAAGGGAGGAGAGGTGGAAAAAAGAAAAGTGACAATTTCAGACCCAGGGAATGCATAATGCATATAGAGGGGGAATTGAATAGAGAGATTGTTTAGAAAAGAAACACAGAGGCATATAGTAGATCCTTGGAGGTTATACAGCATATCAGATACACTGCAGGTAGGCATTTAATGGTGCCACTACAATATCAAAAGTCAAACAATTTGGGTGTGTTCAGTGAGGGGAAATATTCAGAAGGTTGCAGATAGAAATATAATGAATAGAGCTGTCACGAATCCCTATTCAACAGACAATCATTCTATTCTACATAATACATTTATATAATTTTTCTTTAATGTTTCACCCTCCTGAACAGACCCCATTGGCGGCGATTAATGACGAATACTGACAGGTGACAGGACTCCATTGTCATTGGTCCATTTTGGCCCCTCCTTTCCCTCTCATTGGACCCTTCAACAGGAAATAAATGTGTTTTTTTGGTTTTCTTGCCACTGGTCTCCCTCTCCCTCTGTTCGCTAACGAGAGGGGACAGCCAATCGAAGTGACTCGGCTTAAGCACTGTGTTCGCAGCCTTGTTTTCCATTTAAGGAGCAGCACACACACACACACACACACACACACACACAGACACACACCAACACACACGCGTGAACACACACACACACACACACACTCACAGGCAGTTTAGCCACCCCAGTAATGAGAGAGGCAAAGTCACTCCTTCATGAGCAGCAGTAGAAACGACCTAAGCAAAAGAAAGAGTAAACACCAAAGAAAACATGTTCCCCTTGTTTTTTTTATCAGACTCTACAGGGGGGCATACATATTGAAGTGGTGACTCACTGTAAACTGTTCCCTTTGTGATGGTTTGTGTATGTGTGTGCATCTCTATGTGTGTGTGTGTATGTATATGTGTGGTCTTATATAAAACTCTGGGGGCTGTTTGAAAATGATACGCATCCTACAGTGGGCCTCAGAAGTCTTCTCGCCAAGGAACATTAAGAGTTGGAATTTTCAAAGGCCCAGACAGATGCTCTCTTCAAACAACATGGCCTAATCAAACTAACGCTCTCTGCATTTGATCCTGCTCCCTTTGCCCACACATAACATCAATACAAGGTGATTGGAGTGTGTGCTCATAAGTCTACAGTGGGTTTACCTGGGTGAGTAGGTACACTACAGTGTGTGTACAGTATGTGTTTGCACCCAGCAGTGTGTGTCACAGGAGTCTGGTAAGGGGTAGACAGCACATAATAATGAATGGAACGGAGTAATTGGATTGGTATCAAACACATGGAAACCAGCTGTTTGATGCATTTGAGAACATTCCATTCATTCCATTCCAGACATTACTATGAGCCCGTCCTCCCCATTTAAAGTGTCACCAGCCACCACTGGTGTGTGTGTGCACGTGCGTCTGTGAGTGTCAGTGAATATAAACAACTGTGTGTGTGTTTGTCTGAGCAATTGTTGTCTTTGTGTGTGTACACAATTGTCTGTGTATGCATGCTTGCACATGCAGGTCCCACAACTATGTGTACCTATGATGTCGGGTTTCTGGGGCATGAAGAACTGGTAGAAGGTGGGCTCTGAGAGGCCCTTGACGTTGCGAGCCGTGATCTCCACCTCGTAGCGCGTGTTCCACTGCAGCGGCTGTAGCAGGGCAAAGTCATGCTGCCCCGACACCAGCTTTGTCATCCACTGCTCCTCCTTGTCCTATGGAGAGGGGGTGGAGAGGTGGAGGGAGAGAAGGAAAAAGAGAGAAAGGGGGAGGGGAAGAGGGGAGGGAGAGAGACAGAGGGTTAGATGGGAAAGGGGGTATAGAGGGAGGAGAGGGGGAGAGAAGAAAGGATGAGAGAGAGGGGAAGAGAGAGGGAGAGAGAGAGTGTTAATGACTGTACGAGAACAAGCACACTAGGTAAATTACAGCCTTTGTATACACTTCATCTTCATATGATCAAATTCGAATCAAATATAGAACAAAGTACACTACATGGCCAAAAGTAGGTGGACACCCATTCAAATGAGTGGATTCAGCTATTTCACCCACACCCGTTGCTGACCGTTGTATAAAATAGAGCACACAGCCATGCAGTCTCCATAGACAAACATTGGCAGTAGAATGGCCTTACTGAAGAGCTCAGTGACTTTCAACGTGGCACCGTCACAGGATGCCACCTTTCCAACAAGTCAGTTCGTCAAATTTCTGCCCTGCTAGAGCTGCCCCGGTCAACTGTAAGTGCTGTTATTGTGAAGTGGAAACATCTAGGAGCAACGTCAGCACAAGAACTGTTCGTCGGGAACTTAATGAAATGGGTTTCCATGGTGGTGTAAAGCTTGCCGCCATTGGACTCTGGAGCAGTGGAAACACGTTCTCTGGAGTGATGAATCACCTTCACCAACTGGCAGTCCAACGAACGAAACTGGGTTTGGCAGATACCAGGAGAATGCTATATAGTGCCAACTGTAAAGTTTGGTGTAGGTGGAATAATGGTCTGGGGCTGTTTTTCATGGTTCGGGCTAGGCCACTTAGTTCCAGTGAAGGGAAATCTTAACGCTACAGCATACAATGACATTCTAGACGATTCTGTGCTTTCAACTTTGTGGCAACAGTTTGGGGAAGGCCCTTTCCTGTTTCAGCATGACGATGCCCCCGTGCACAAAGTGAGGTCCATACAGAAATGGTAGGTCGAGATCAGTGTGGAAGAACTTGACTGGCCTGCACAGAGCCCTGACCTGAACCCCATCAAACACCATTGGGATGAATTGGAACACCGACTGTGAGCCTCACTAATGCTCTTGTGGCTGAATGGAAGCAAGTCCCCGCAGCAATGTTCCAACATCTAGTGGAAAGCCTTCCCAGAAGAGTGGAGGCTGTTATAGCAGCAAAGGGGGGACCAACTCCATATTAATGCCCATGATTTTGGAATGTGATGTTCGACGAGCATGTGTCCACATACTTTTGTGTAATTACATTGTGAGTGTACCTAACCTTTATGTATGTCTGAAAAATCTGGGAAAATGTTATTCTGAGCCAGAGTCAAGAACATTGTTGTAATAGATCCAAATCAAATCCAATTTTATTTGTCACATGCTTCATAAACAACAGGTTTAGACTAACAGTGATACTTACTTCCCAACAAAGCAGAGAGAAAAATAGAAACATTATAGTAAAATAACAACAGAAGGAATAATTACACAATAAGTAACAATAACTTGGCTATACAGTTGTGGTCAAAAGTTTTGAGAATGACACAAATATTAATTTTCACAAAGTCTGCTGCCTCAGTTTTGATGATGGCAATTTGCATATACTCCAGAATGTCATGAAGAGTGATCAGATGAATTGTAATTAATTGCAAAGTCCCTCTTTGCCATGAAAATTAACTTAATCCCCAAAAAACATTTCCACTGCATTTCAGCCCTGCCACAAAAGGACCAGCTGACATCATTTCAGTGATTCTCTCGTTAACACAGGTGAGAGTGTTGACGAGGACAAGGCTGGAGATCACTCTGTCATGCTGATTGAGTTAGAATAACAGACTGGAAGCTTTAAAAGGACGGTGGTGCTTGAAATCATTGTTCTTCCTCTGTTAACCATGGTTACCTGCAAGGAAACACGTGCCGTCATCATTGCTTTGCACAAAAAGGGCTTCACAGGCAAGAATATTGCTGCTAGTAAGATTGCACCTAAATCAACCATTTATCGGATCATCAAGAACCTGAAGAAGGCGTCAGGGCACCCAATAAAGTCCAGCAAGCGCCAGGACCGTCTCCTAAAGTTGATTCAGCTGCGGGATCGGGGCACCACCTGTGCAGAGCTTGCTCAGGAATGGCAGGAGGCAGGTGTGAGTGCATCTGCATGCACAGTGAGGTGAAGACTTTTGGAGTATGGCCTGGTGTCAAGAAGGGCAGCAAAGAAGCCACTTCTCTCCAGGAAAAACATCAGGGACAGACTGATATTCTGCAAAAGGTACAGGGATTGGACTGCTGAGGACTGGGGTAAAGTCATTTTCTCTGATGAATCCCCTTTCCGATTGTTTGGGGCATCCGGAAAACACCTTGTCTGGAGAAGACAAGGTGAGCGCTACCATCAGTCCTGTGTCATGCCAACAGTAAAGCATCCTGAGACCATTCATGTGTGGGGTTGCTTCTCAGCCAAGGGAGTGGGCCCACTCACAATTTTGCCTAAGAACACAGCCATGAATAAAGAATGGTACCAGCACATCCTCCGAGAGCAACTTCTCCCAACCATCCAAGAACAGTTTGGTGACGACCAATGCCTTTTCCAGCATGATGGAGCACCTTGCCATAAGGGAAAAGTGATAACTAAGTGGCTCGGGGAACAAAACATCGACATTTTGGGTTCATGTCCAGGAAACTCCCCAGACCTTATTCCCATTGAGAACTTGTGGTCGATCCTCAAGAGGCGGGTGGACAAACAAAAACCCACAAATTCTGACAAACTCCAAGCATTGATTATGCAAGAATGGGCTGCCATCAGTCAGGATGTGGCCCAGAAGTTAATTTACAGCATACCAGGGCGGATTGCAGAGGTCTTGAAAAAGAAGGGTCAACACTGCAAATATTGACTCTTTGCATAAACGTAATGTAATTGTCAATAAAAGCCTTTGACACTTATGGAATGCTTGTAATTATACTTCAGTATACCATAGTAACATCTGACAAAGATATCTCATAACACTGAAGCATCAAACTTTGTGAAAACCAATAATTGTGTCATTCTCAAAACATTTGACCATGACTGTATACATGGGGTACCAGTGCCAAGTCAATGTGCAGGGGTCCGAGGTAATTTAAGTAGATATGTAAATATAGGGAGGGTAAAGTGACTAGGCAACAGGATAGATAACAAACAGTAGCAGGAGAGTATGTGATGAGTGTCAATGCAGATAGTCTGGGTTACGATTTGGTTAACTATTTAGCAGTCTTATGAAGCTGTTCAGAGTCGTGTTGGTTCCAGACTTAGTGCATCCGTGCCGCTTGCCATGCGGTAGCAGAGAGAACAGTCTATGACTTCGGTGGCTGGAGTCTTTGACAATTTTTAGGGCCTTCCTCTGACACCGCCTGGTATAGAGGTCCTGGATGGCAGAAAGCTCGGCCCCAGTGATGCACTGGGACGTAAGCACTAACATCTGTAGAGCCTTGCTGTCAGATGCCAAGTAGCCATACCAAGTGGTGATGCAGTCAGTCAAAATACTTTCAATGGTGCAGCAGTATAACTTTTTGAGGATCTGAGGGTCCATGCCAAATCTTTTCAACCTCCTGGGGAGGAAGAGGCATTGTCATGCCTTCTTCACGACTGTGTTGGTGTGTGTGGACCATGATAGATCCTTAGTGATGTGGACACCGAGGAACATGAAGCTCTCGACCCGCTCCACTACAGTCCCATCGATTTGAATGGGGGCGTGCTCGGCCCTCCGTTTCCTGTAGTCCACAATCAGCTCCTTTGTCTTGCTGACGTTGAGGGAGAGCTTGTTGTCCTGGCACCACAATGCCATGTCTCTGACCTCTTCCCTATAGGCTGTCTCATTGTCGTCTGTGATCAGGCCTACCCCCGTTATGTCGTCAGCAAACTTAATGATGGTGTTGGAGTCGTACACGGCCATGCAAACGTGGGTGAACAGGGAGTACAAGAGGGGACTAAGCACGCACCCCTGAGGGGGCTCTGTATTGAGGGTCAGCGTGGTGTATGTGTTGTTGCCTACCCTCACCACCTGGGGGCGGCCCGTCAGGAAATCCAGGATCCAGTTGCAGAACGAGGTGTTCAGTTCCTGGGTCCTGAGCTTATTGATGAGCTTGGAGGGCACTGTGGTGTTGAACGCTGAGCTATAATCAATCAGTTCCTCTTGTCCAGGTGGGAGAGTGCAATAGCGATTGCGCCATCTGTGAATCTGTTGGGGTGGGCTCAGGGTGTCTGGGATGATGGTTTTGATGTGAGCCATGACCAGCCTTTCAAAGCATTTCATGGCTACAGATGTGAGATCCGTTGTGTATATTGATCAAGTATAAATGTTTTTTTTTTCAATGAACCTTTCATGCGTGAGTGTTTTTATGCGTGTGATGTCAGAATGCGCTCACTGTTCCAAAATTGTTACGCAACAGGACAGTTAAGCCGTGCTGCCCTCAAACCAAGGCACGCTGCATGCTAACTATTTATAGGCTATGTTTCAACTAGTCTATTTAAAATGATTTTCCAACAACAGTTTTATTTTCAAACAGTTTGAAATTAGGTGTGAACTGCCTCCTCATTAATTCCCATAGAAGTAGCCCATTTCACTGTGGTGGACAATTTACGTTTGAGGCATGCTATGCTAAGGCGAAGATTAGCTAGATGAGCCGGACAAACTTCTCTCTTCAGTGAGAGCCCAAGCACTCCCCCAGTGTTTCCCCAGGTCAAGTATGCAGACATTTGCACATATCCCGCCCAATCTTTTCCCCACTGGCTCCTGCATTGCCTTTATTGTTGTTTGCCTTACTAATAATAACTTTGTATGTTCCTATCAATAATAAAAATTTCTGTATATCGTGTTATGTCATTTCTACTGTAGCACACCGTATGTATGTATGGAGTATAATGTATTCTGTGTGTATTCCTTTATAAAAGCAGATCCACGAGGTACTAAATTCATAACCTTTATGGTGTTATATTCAATTGTGCTTATGTAGCTACATTCATCTATTAGTTCTGTAAAACAATGCTAATGGTGTCAGAGAAGTATTAGCTTGTGTTGTATCCTTTGAAGCTGCCCTGGCCTTATCATGACCATTGCATTGGCCTGTGTATTCATTTGGCCTGTTTAGAATAGCTCTGCCCTGCCCTGCTCCCTTATGGAGCTCTTCAGTTACTGTTTCTTATATCATTCAACATTGTCATGTTGTCAATGCAACTTATTATTTTATAGCAGTGTTATTATGTTACTTCTTTGTAATATTGTTTTATTGCTATATCCTGATATAGTATTATAATTACTAATAATTCCTGTTTATTCTGTACTTTCAGAAACCACACACACAAACAGTATTGAACATAATTTGCCATATCATAACTGGAACTGGACATATTTCTTGCCGGAGATTGAGCCCAGATTTTGTATGCTAGCAACAGACTGTTTGGAGAGAGAGTGAGGAGGATGAGGGAGTGGATTTTTATTTTATTATGATCTCTTTTAGTCCTCATTTGGACTAATCTTCCAAGTCCTTAAACATTAAAATACAATTTATAATACGATCACATTTTCACATACAGTGGGGAGAACAAGTATTTGATACACTGCCGATTTTGCAGGTTTTCCTACTTACAAAGCATGTAGAGGTCTGTAATTTTTATCATAGGTATACTTCAACTGTGAGAGACGGAATCTACTAATCTAAAATCACATTGTATGATTTTTAAGTAATTCATTTGCATTTTATTGCATGACATAAGTATTTGATCAGAAAAGCAGAACTTAATATTTGGTACAGAAACCTTTGTTTGCAATTACAGAGATCATACGTTTCCTGTAGGTCTTGACCAGGTTTGCACACACTGCAGCAGGAATTTTGGCCCACTCCTCCATACAGACCTTCTCCAGATCCTTCAGGTTTCGGGGCTGGGCAATACAGACTTTCAGCTCCCTCCAAAGATTTTCTATTGGGTTCAGGTCTGGAGACTGGCTAGGCCACTCCAGGACCTTGAGATGCTTCTTACGGAGCCACTCCTTAGTTGCCCTGGCTGTGTGTTTCGGGTCGTTGTCATGCTCGAAGACCCAGCCACAACCCATCTTCAATGCTCTTACTTACATTTACATTTATATTTTTACATTTTAGTCATTTAGCAGACGCTCTTATCCAGAGCGACTTACAGGAGCAATTAGGGTTAAGTACCTTGCTCAAGGGCACATCGACAGATTTTTCACCTAGTCGGCTCAGGGATTAGAACCAGCGACCGTTCAGTTACTGGCACTACGCTCTTAACCCTCCCGTTGTCCTAGGGTCAAAATGACCCGCCACTGTGTTGAACCAACTTTATTTAATTTTTATATTTTTTGGATCATTTGTGAGAAGGAGGCAGTGATACTTTCTTTAAAGTCTCACTGCCTCCTTCTCACAAATGATCCCCAAAATATAAAAATTAAATAAAGTTGGTTCAACACAGTGGCGGGTCATTTTGACCCTAGGACAACGGGAGGGTTAACCACTAAGCTACCTGCCGCCCTTACTGAGGGAAGGAGGTTGTTGGCCAAGATCTCGCGATACATGGCCCCATGCTTGAGCAGGGGGACCTTGCGTGCGCTGCATGATTTTAATCCATGACGGCGTAGTGTGTTACTAATGGTTTTCTTTGAGACTGTGGTCCTAGCTCTCTTCAGGTCATTCACCAGGTCCTGCCGTGTAGTTCTGGGCTGATCCCTCACCTTCCTCATGATCATTGATGCCCCACGAGGTGAGATCTTGCATGGAGCCCCAGACCGAGGGTGATTGAACGTCATCTTGAACTTCTTCCATTTTCTAATAATTGCGCCAACAGTTGTTGCCTTCTCACCAAGCTGCTTGCCTATTGTCCTGTAGCCCATCCCAGCCTTGTGCAGGTCTACAATTGTATCCCTGATGTCCTTACACAGCTCTCTGGTCTTGGCCATTGTGGAGAGGTTGGATTCTGTTTGATTGAGTGTGTGGACAGGTGTCTTTTATACAGGTAACGAGTTCAAACAGGTGCAGTTCATACAGGTAATGAGTGGAGAACAAGAGGGCTTCTTAAAGAAAAACTAACAGGTCTGTGAGAGCCGGAATTCTTACTGGTTGGTAGGTGATCAAATACATGTCATGCAATAAAATGCAAATTGTTTACTTAAAAATCATACAATGTGATTTTCTGGATTTTTTTATTTTTCATGCTTTGTAAGTAGGAAAACCTGCAAAATTGGCAGTGTATCAAATACTTGTTCTCCCCACTGTATAATACACTGTTACAAACAGACATAATACACTGACATATTGACCAGATAAATACTATAACAGTCTGAAAAGATAGATTGATTCTTCATCGATCATAGTCCTGCACAACCTTCCGATTTATTATATTGAAATGGTTCTAAAGTATTGTTTGAATTTATATATTGAAAGGTTTCTGGTTTCTGTTATTTTGCCTATTTCTCTTTTCTGTCTGGATAACACATAGATGGTGGACAATCTATTCCTAGTATTTACTGAATGTCTGTCTCTTACCAACTGAATACTGTTGTGAATGGAGTTTGGCCGTTTTAAATGGTGTACATTGTGAAATAAAATAAGCATGTTTTTTTCAATTATCTTGTTAATTGATGACCAACCAAGAGCATTGTGCATATCTACAACAGAATAACCATATCTCCACCTTAAAACAATCCTTGCTGCTTTGTTCTGTGCAATCTACAGCCTCCTAATTTCACTTGCTGATGCATTTCCCCAGACCACAGAACAGTAGTTCACCTGACTCCCAATTAATGCTTGGGTTGTTTGCTTAAGAATCTTTCCCGGTAAATATTTAGCTATCCTTCTGATCATGCATGCAGTTTTTATTTTTTTATTTTTACATAGATTAGTTATTTGAGACGACCATGATAAGCAGTTGTCTAGCTGCACCCCTAGTAGTTTTGTTTCTGACACATCCTCAATTTGTTTTCCACCCATACTTAATAGTATCCCATGCTGTGTTGGCCTTTTCCTGATGGAACAGACCAACATAACATTGGTTTTCTTGGTGTTCAAAACACGTTTTTTTCCGGCAAACCCACTCCCTGATATTTCCCCGATCTACCTGTAGAGCTTGCTGTACCTGTTGAACCGATTGTCTTGCTGTATAAATTGTAGTATCATCTGCAAGTATAGTAGCTTGACTTTCAGATAAGGCATAAGGAAGGTCGTTGGTATATATTAAATAAAGAAGTGGCACAAGGCAGCTCCACAGTTTAAAGCATGAGGGGAAGAAAACGACCCATTGATATAGGTGGACTGTTTTCTGTCACTTAGATATGACTGTACCCAATTCAATGCTGCCTCAGTAAACCCATAATGCAATAATTTTGTCAAAATTATTTAATGATCCACTAAATCAAATGCTGCACTAAAATCTAAATATAGTACACCCACAAACCTGCCATTATATATAGCATGAGCCACTGGTCAGTCATGTCAACCAATGCAGTGGTAGTGGAATGGTTTTTGCGATAAGCATGCTGATTGGCTGTGATCAGATCATTCTTTTCCATGTACTCCCATATTTGTCTACTTACAATATCCTCCAATATCTTACTGAGTGAAGGGAGTAGACTAATTGGTCACCTATTGGCAGGAGAAATGGGTTCTTTGCGGTCTTTCGGGATTGGACAAAGTTTAGCATGCTTCCATACATTTGGAAATGTCCCCTATTCCAGTGACAATTAAATATGTATTTCAGCTGCAATCTGGGGAGCAGCATAGCGAAGTAAAAATTGTCCATAAGATCATAACCTGTAGATTTACCATTGGATAATGACTTCAATAGGTTTAACACCTCCTCTACTGACACCATTTGTAGACTAAAAGAGCAGGTTGTTTTGCTCATAATATGATCATCAATCCATTGGAAGACATTTTCTTTGTAAAAAATCAGCAAAATGATTGGCAATATCAGCTGGTTTTGTTATTGTTCTCCTGTCAACCTCCACACTAGATGGGCATGATGAGATAGATGTACCAAGTAAGCCCTTAACTGTATTCCATACTGTTTTTGAATAATTTTTACAATCAATAAAATCATTTGTATAAAATAACATTTTTTCCTTACGATTTAATTTAACTGCATAATTGCGTAGTGTTCTATAATTATGTTAATCAATTTCTAGTTTAGATTTGGCTGATAAGACTTTTGCCATATTTCTTTGAGAAAATGCCTCACCCAGTTCATCATCAATCCATGGAGATGGACGAGACCCAACTGTACTCTTTCTTACTGGGGCATGATGGTCCATTACCTCATTGAGAAAATCAATAAAACATTCTGTAGCGTGATTTAAATCATCCTCTAGATAAATCAGCTCCCAGGGTACAGCAGCCAAATCATTTTGAAATAGCTCATGATTAAATGTTTTAAAATGTATCTTGACCACAATCCTTGGGGGTTTCTTTGGAACCTTGGCGTTCATGGTTATGGCCACAATATTATGGTCTGTCCAGCCCACTAGCATTGATCTGGCTTTTGAGCATTGCAGTGATATATTACAGAAGATCAGATCAATGCACGTGTCCGAACGGTGACCTAACTTAGGAGAAGATGACGAGGGAGAGAAGAGGTGGGTGAGATAGACAATATAATTGCATAATGGAACTGTATTTGATTTGTAGGTGAACCATATGCCAAATTACAAAAGACCTTGTTCAATAATCATCTCACTTGTGACCTATGTGGCCATTGAGGACAGCAGTGTCGATCAGATGGAAAAATATATTTTTAAGCAAGCAAGCAAGTTTATTTATATAGCACAATTCATACATTGAAGCAATTCAATGTGCTTTACAAAGATGTTTATCAAAAATAATGAAAACATCATAATAATAAAAATACAAGATTTTTTTTAAAATAAAGATTAAAAATTAAAAATGGGATAAAAACATAGGAAGCTATAAGGCTAAAGAGTGTGGTTAAGTTTAAGTGCTCAGTCGTAGACACGTGAAAAGAGAAGTGTTTTTAACCTGGATTTTAAAATGGATATGTTTGGGGCACATCTAAGATCTTCTGGTAGTTTATTCCAGTTGTGTACAGCATCAGTGCTAAATGCAGCTTCTCCATGTTTAGTTTGGGCTCTAGGCTCTACTAGCTGACCTGTGTTCATGGATCTAAGAGCCCTGCTCGGTTTATATTCTTCAAACATATCAGACATGTACTCGGGTCCTAAACCATTCAAAGATTTATAAACTAAAAGCACCACTTTGAAATCAATTCTATAACTGACTGGAAGCCAATGTTAAGATTTAAGAACCGGAGTGATGTGCTCCGTTCTCTTGGTCCAAGTTAACATTCTAGAAGCTGCATTCTGAATGAGCTGCAGCTTTTTTACAGTCTTTTCCGGGAGTCCTGTTAAGAGGCCATTAAAGTAGTCAACCCTACAAGAGATAAAAGCATGGATGAGCTTCTCTTGATCTTTTTGGGACACCAAGCCTTTGATTCTGGCTATATTTTTTAGATGATAGAATGCTGTTTTGGTGACCGCTTTGATATGACTGTTAAATGTGAGGTCGGAGTCTATCAGACCACCAAGATTACGCACTTGATCGCTGGTTTTAAGGACCCGAGAATCCAGCTCTTTACTAATACTTGTTCTTTTTTTTTTTGTTGCCAAACACAATAATATCAGTTTTATCTTGGTTTAATTGTAGACAATTTTGGTTCATCCAGGTATTTATGTGCTCTATACAGTGACAGAGAGTCTATTGAGCTGTTGTCATACGGTTTGAGAGCCATATATATTTGAGTATCATCAGCATACAGTGGGGAAAAAAAGTATTTAGTCAGCCACCAATTGTGCAAGTTCTCCCACTTAAAAAGATGAGAGAGGCCTGTAATTTTCATCATAGGTACACGTCAACTATGACAGATAAATTGAGAGAAAAAAATCCAGAAAATTACATTGTAGGATTTATTATGAATTTATTTGCAAATTATGGTGGAAAATAAGTATTTGGTCACCTACAAACAAGCAAGATTTCTGGCTCTCACAGACGTGTAACTTCTTCTTTAAGAGGCTACTCTGTCCTCCACTCGTTACCTGTATTAATGGCACCTGTTTGAACTTGTTATCAGTATAAAAGACACCTGTCCACAACCTCAAACAGTCACACTCCAAACTCCACTATGGCCAAGACCAAAGAGCTGTCAAAGGACACCAGAAACAACATTGTAGACCTGCACCAGGCTGGGAAGACTGAATCTGCAATAGGTAAGCAGCTTGGTTTGAAGAAATCAACTGTGGGAGCAATTATTAGGAAATGGAAGACATACAATACCACTGATAATCTCCCTCGATCTGGGGCTCCACGCAAGATCTCACCCCGTGGGGTCAAAATGATCACAAGAGCAGTGAGCAAAAATCCTAGAACCACACAGGGGGACCTAGTGAATGACCTGCAGAGAGCTGGGACCAAAGTAACAAAGCCTACCATCAGTAACACACTACGCCGCCAGGGACTCAAATCCTGCATTGCCAGATGTGTCCCCCTGCTTAAGCCAGTACGTGTCCAGGCCCATCTGAAGTTTGCTAGAGTGCATTTGGATGATCCAGAAGAGGATTGGGAGAATGTCATAAGGTCAGATGAAACCAAAACTCAACTCGTCGTGTTTGGAGGACAAAGAATGCTGAGTTGCATCCAAAGAACACCATACCTACTGTGAAGCATGGGGGTGGAAACATCATGCTTTGGGGCTGTTTTTCTGCAAAGGGACCAGGTCGACTGATCCGTGTAAAGGAAAGAATGAATGGGGCCATGTATCGTGAGATTTTGAGTGAAAACCTCCTTCCATCAGCAAGGGCATTGAAGATGAAACGTGGCTGGCTCTTTCAGCATGACAATGATCCCAAACACACCGCCCGGGCAACGAAGGAGTGGCTTCGTAAGAAGCATTTCAAGGTCCTGTAGTAGCCTAGCCAGTCTCCAGATCTCAACCCCATAGAAAATCTTTGGAGGGAGTTGAAAGTCCGTGTTGCCCAGCGACAGCCCCAAAACATCACTGCTCTAGAGGAGATCTGCATGGAGGAATGAGCCAAAATACCAGCAACAGTGTGTGAAAACCTTGTGAAGACTTACAGAAAACGTTTGACCTGTGTCATTGCCAACAAAGGGTATATAACAAAGTATTGAGAAACTTTTGTTATTGACCAAATACTTATTTTCCACCATAATTTGCAAATAAATTCATAAAAAATCCTACAATGTGATTTTCTGGGAAAAAAATTCTCATTTTGTCTGTCATAGTTGACGTGTTCCTATGATGAAAATTACAGGCCTCTCTCATCTTTTTAAGTGGGAGAACTTGCACAATTGGTGGCTGACTAAATACTTTTTTCCCCCACTGTAGCTGTGGTAGTTAATGTTGTTGTTCTGTAAAATTTGGCCCAGAGGTAGCATATAGAGATTAAACAGAATCGGTCCGAGAACTGATCCCTGTGGAACTCCGCATGTCATAGCCACCCTATCAGATTCATGATTACCAATGGTGACAAAGTTACTCCAGCCATCTAGATAAGATCTAAACCAATCAAGGACTGTCCCGGAGAGTCCTACCCACTTTTCCAGCCTATCTATAAGTGTTCCATGATCGACAGTGTCAAATGCTGCATTAAGATCTAATAGAACCAGAACTGTTACTTTATCAGAATCAGTATTCAGCCGTTTATCATTTAAAACTTTAATCAGGGCCGTTTCAGTACTGTGGTGAGGTCGGAAACCTGACTGAAATTTGTCTAAGAGACCGCATGAGGTCACAAAATTGCTGAGTTGATTGAAGACAACCTTCTCAATGATCTTGGCTATAAAAGGGAGATTTGATACAGGTCTATAGTTGTTCATTATAGATGCATCCAGTGTTCTCTTTTTTAATAGAGGCTTAATGGCAGCTGTTTTTAGAGACGTTGGGAAAATGCCTGATTGCAGAGAGCCATTAACTATTTGCTGTAAGTCCATTGTTATAGGGTTAAAAATTGTTTAAAAAAAGTCTGATGGCAGTGTGTCGAGACAGCCAGTGGAAGCTTTAAGATGTCGAACTGTTTCTTCTAGTGATTTTTGATCAATTGTATTAAAATGCGACATAATAACCAAGTTATGTCTTGGTGGTCGTGGTGACGGTACAGAGTCCTTTTTAGACTGAGCAGTTTTGATGGTCCGTCTTATACTTATAATTTTTTCACTAAAGAAACACGCAAATTCATTACATTTCACAGTGGACATGAGTTCTGATGGTATCTGTTTTATTGGGTTTATAAGCTTGTCAACCATGACAAATAGAGTGCGGGTATTGTTGATATTCTTGTTGATCATTCCCGATAAATGTTGCCGTCTGGCCCTGCGTAACTCATTGTTGAAGCTACCAAGGCTTTGTTTATAGATGTCATAGTGAATTTGAAGTTTAGTTTTCCTACACTTGCTTTCTGCTTTCCTACATTCTCTTTTCAGGGTGCTTACCATCATGGTGGTTCTCCATGGTGTTTTCTGTTTGCTCATAGTTTTCTTTACCTTTACCGGTGCAACACGATCCATGACATTCAATATTTTGGCATTAAAATTATCCAGGAGTACATCAACTGACTCAGCACTTATTATTGGAGAGATAGCTATGGCTTCCATAAACTGAGCATTGGTACTCTCATTAATGTACCTTTTCTTAACAGAAACTGAGTTTACTGGAACATTCGGGGTGATAAGGGATTCAAAAAAGACACAGAAATGATCAGACAGGGCCATGTCTTTAACCATGACAGAGGAAATATCGAGACCTTTAGAGATAACCAGATCTAAAATGTGGCCCAAGATGTTTCTACAACTTTATTGGAGTCCACCTGTGGTAAATTCTATTGATTGGACATGCTTTGGAAAGGCACACACCTGTCTATATAAGGTCCCACAGTTGACAGGTGCATGTCAGAGCAAAAACCAAGCCATGAGGTTGAAGGAATTGTCCGTAGAGCTCCGAGACAGCATTGTGTCGAGGCACAGATCTGGGGAAGGGTACCAAAAAATGTCTGCAGCATTGAAGGTCCCCAAGACCACATTGGCCTCCATCATTCTTAAATATAATAAGTTTGGAACCACCAAGACTCTTCCTAGAGCTGGCCGCCCGCCAAACTGAGCAATCGGGGGAGAAGGGCCTTGGTCAGGGAGGTGACCAAGAACCCAATGGTCACTCTGACAGAGCTCCAGAGTTCCTCTGTGGAGATTGGAGAACCTTCCAGAAGGACAACCCATCTATGCAGCACTCCAGCAATCTGGCCGTTATGGTAGAGTGGCCAGACGGAAGCCGCTCCTCAGTAAAAGGCACATGACAGCCCGCTTGGAGTTTTCCAAAAGGCACCTAAAGGACTCTCAAGCCATGAGAAACGAGAATCTCTGGTCTGATGAAACCAAGATTGAACTCTTTGGCATTAATGCCAAGTGTCACGTCTGGAGGAAACCTGGCACCATTCCTACGGTAAAGCATAGTGGTGGCAGCATCATGCTGTGGAGATGTTTTTCAGTGGCAGGGACTGGGAGACTTGTCAGGATCGAGGGAAAGATGAACGAAGCAAAGTACAGAGAGATCTTTGATGAAAACCTGCTCCAGAGCGCTCAGGACCTCAGATTGGGGCGAAGGTTCACCTTCCAACAGGACAATGACCCTAAGCACACAGCCAAGACAATGCAGGAGTGGCTTCGGGACAAGTCTCTGAATGTCCTTGAGTTGCCCAGCCAGAGCCCGGACTTGAACCCGATCGAACATCTCTGGAGAGACCTGAAAATAGCTGTGCAGCAATGCTCCCCATCCAACCTGACAGAGCTTGAGTGGATCTGCAGAGAAGAATGGGAGAAACTCCCCAAATACATTTGACATTTTAATCATTTAGCAGACGCTTATCCAGAGCGACTTACAGTTAGTGAGTGCATACATTTTTCATACTGGCCGCCCATGGGAATCGAACCTACAACCCTGGCGTTGCACGCGCCATGCTCTACCAACTGAGCTACAGGAGGGCTTACAGGTGTGCCAAGCTTGTAGCGTTATACCCAAGAAGACTCGAGGCTGTAATCACTGCCAAAGGTGCTTCAACTAAGTACTGAGTAAAGGGTCTGAATACTTATGTAAATGTGATATCAGTTTTTTATTTACATTTGTAAAAATGTTTTTTTTTTACGTTTTTTGCTTCGTCATTATGGGGTGTTGTGTGTAGATTGATGAGGAAAAAATGAATACTTTCTGAATTCACTGTAGGATGTGTGTAAAATAGTTTTTTAGAAAGTTGTACTGATTATAATGAGCTAATGCTATGCTATTTGTTTGTTGACACCAAAGATGTTATAGCAAAACGCGGTGAAGGGATCTTTCACTTGTCTTTCGAGTAAACATCCGGAAGTGAACAATATGAAGTGAATGATGATAGACGACACACGCCCTTCACCTTGAACATGCATACTGCAAACAGACCCAACTCATCTTGTCACATCATCTTATCTTTGCTTTACTCAATTATTTTGATCACTGGTGAGCTTAGGGCTGTAGCGGTGATCATATTACCGTAAAACCGGCAGTCATGAGTCATGACCACAGTCAAATTCAATTTGACCGTTGAGTCATGGTAAACTCCTCTTATGCACTCTGGATATGCATTGGTAGTACCCAACTCGTTAACAAGTCAGGTCGCTAATGGCCTGGTACTCAGCTCTCTATGTCCCTCTAACCACTCTGACATCAATGCAAATGCAATTGAAAATCACATCAAACACTTATCATCAAAACAGTATCATGCTTTTAAAACTCACAATTAAGCTACATTGTTTGAACTCACTGATCTATCAATTTGAAAAAAGAAGTTCAACAACATGGTTTTTGTGGATGTTGTTTCAAAGCCAAACACAACGAAATGGACAGCGTTTTTTAAGGTGATGATTAATTCAAAGCATTTAGATGTCGCATGTAGAACACCCATACGCATTTTGAGCGTATGCATACGCATAAGATTAAAACAATTAAAATAATGATGGTGCCGTTATCCAAATCATAGCCTAATGCATATTACGCATGGCAGAAAAACATTTTTAAAAAAGGATTTAAGAGGTCTTTGGTACATAATTGGTCTAGCCTATACTCAAAATTAAACAAATTCTAGTAATTGCCTTTGAGTGTGGACTGTATTATTATGCATACTGGATGGACTGGTTACCTTATGCTATGCTCCAAAATTTCTATTCATGAGTCTGGGAGAGAACATATAGGCCTAGGCAATGCTGTTGCCTACAATCATATTGCATTTGTATTGATTTTGAATAGATAAGTAATAGGGCATTTTTTATATTTTCATTATTAATAGGCTGACACATTACCTTTAGCTACAGAATATCTCACCACTGTGCGCTTCCGTCTCCTCCCTTCTCTCCTTCATTCCTTTCTTGAGCTCACAGAGAGAGGGGCTGTCAACAGTTTAATTAAATACGTTTTGTTGTGAAAACATGTTACTATCGATGTTCCCGAACAAATTTCACTTGGTTTCCCAAATTAAGCACTGGATAGCTGCAGGAACAGGGTTGGAGAGCCAATGGCATACATAGTTTGGGTGGAATATCACCCGTCGCGCAGGAGAGCCTACATGCTCCTCAAACATTGGTTGATGCGTGGAGTGAAATAAGTGTTCTTATAAGCCCATTCATTTCTATATACAATCCCGTGTGAAAGCAGAGTTTTGATGGTTGCCACTAAAAAGAGGAGGATCCCAGCCTTCTACTGCTGCTATATTTATTTCTTAGCTGCTAATATTAAGCATTGCGCCGCTATAAAACCAGAGAAGCCTACCCGCCATGATTGAAAAACGAACCAAGGGAAAGCGGCCTCCATTTACTATTCGAGTGCATACGGATGACATGTCTTTATTCCCCTGACCCTGTTCCTGCCCATTTGATAATGGGCCATTATAAATCAAAACTAATTTTAGATATTAGTAAAGACTTGATTAACTGAGAATAGTCTGATGGGTGAAAATCTGATCACTTGATGAGAGAACAGCATGTGCTGTCTGAGGCAAATAACTTTTTATGCAACTTTTTCAAATCATCAATAGCCTATAGTCGCATCATGCAAACCATATATGTTTTCATTTCGAAGACATTCTAATGTTTGTATCATTCAAAACTAAAGTTGCGAAATAACAATAAATCTAGTTTATAGGACCTGTTTTAAATTATTACTTTTATGCTCAACATAGCCACTTCCTATGCACACTCATTCTGGAATAAGTTCAAGGATATAGAGTTGAAGTCAGAAGTTTACATACACTTAGGTTGGAGTCATTAAAGCAAGGAAGAAGCCACTGCTCCAAAACCACCATAAAAAAGCCAGACTATGGTTTGCAACTGCACATGGGGAAAAAGATCGTTCTTTTTGGAGAAATGTCCTCTGGTCTGATGAAACAAAACTAGAACTGTTTGGCCATAATGACCATCGTTATGTTTGGAGGAAAAAGGGGGGCGGCTTGCAAGTCGAAGTACACCATCCCAACCATGAAGCACGGGGGTGGCAGCATCATGCTGTGGGGGTGCTTTGCTGCAGGAGGGTCTGGTGCACTTCACAAAAAAAATGGCATTGTGAGGAAGGAAAATTATGTGGATATATTGAAGCAACATCTCAAGACATCATTCAGGAAGTTAAAGCTTGGTCGCAAATGGGTCTTCCAAATGGACAATGACCCCAAGCATACTTCCAAAGTTGTGGCAAAATGGCTTAAGGACAACAAAGTCAAGATATTGGAGTGGCCATCACAAAGCCCTGACCTCAATCCTATAGAACATTTGTGGGCAGAACTGAAAAAGCATGTGCGAGCAAGGAGGCCTACAAACCTGACTCAGTTACACCAGCTCTGTCAGGAGGAATGGGCCAAAATTCACCCAACTTATTGTGGGAAGCTTGTGGAAGGCAACCCAAAACGTTTGACCCAAGTTAAACAATTTAAAGGCAATGCTACCAAATACTAATTGAGTGTATGTAAACTTCTGACCCACTGGGAATGTGATGAAAGAACTAAAAGCTGAAGAAATCATTCTCTATACTATTATTCTGACATTTCACATTCTTAAAATAAAGTGGCGATCCTAACTGACCTAAAACAGGGAATTTTTACTAGGATTAAATGCCAGGAATTGTGAAAAACAGAGTTTAAATGTATTTGGCTAAGGTGTATGTAAACTTCCGACTTCAACTGTAATATAAAATAATGGTACGGGATTTATAAGCATATCTTGTCTGCTAAATGAACTAAACTATGGCATGGCACATAGCCAGATAACATCATGAAATACATTTTCTTTATATCATATTGTTTCTTTAGACCTGCCTAAAATAAATAAATGATTTATTGTGATGGTGAATATTAAATGGATTTATTATACTTTTTTTAATGTAAATGTTCCAAAGGCGCGCATCAGCGGCTTGTATGTGTGGAGACCAGGTTATGCTAAACGTGTTTATGTAAATTAACGGTAATTTATCGTGAGACCGGCCAAATTTCATGATCGCCACAGCCATAGGTTAGCTCACCTGTCATGTAATAAATTGTAAATAGTAATTGCTATTAGCTCATTCATATTATGGTTTCTGTCAGCCAAAAGTTAGCTAAATATGACCGCTTGTGTTAGCTCACTCTTTCCCCAGTTAGCGCTAGGACTAGCCTACATTTTCCAAATTGGATGAGAATTGTGTTATGCTGTTGCTACTTATGTGAATGTCTGAACATTGCATCTGAAAATAAACTGCTCAACTTCTGTGAATGTCTGAATATTGTATCTGAAAATAAACAGCTCACATTGGGAACTTAAAGTTGTAAAGACTGTGTTTGTACAAAATGTTTCTGTGAAAAAACAGTGGCCAGCTCAAACGCTGACTGTTGCGTGAATCAATACTAGACATTATAATGAAGCTTTATAATCACCCTGGTTTGAGTGTACGCTGCAGGGACAACTGTAGAATGATCCACTGTAGAATTATTACAGCCCTGTGCTCCTATGCCTCAAAGGGTTAAATAGGCTACACACCTATGCACATTTCCACAGTTTATTTTAGATTTCCACAACAACAGGGAAGGAGAAATTCACCTTTCATGCGAACACTTTTCAACTGTTCAGGTCACCATTGCCACCTAGCTTCTTTCTTTCTTTCTTTCTTTCTTTCTTTCTTTCTTTCTTTCTTTCTTTCTTTCTTTCTTTCTTTCTTTCTTTCTTTCTTTCTTTCTTTCTTTCTTTCTTTCTTTCTTTCTTTCTTTCATATCCTTTATTTCCCTTCCCTCTCCTTTTCTTTCCTCTCCCCTCTTCCCAATCTCCTCTCCTCCCCACCCCTCCCAATCTTTAACTTTATTTTCCTTTCTTAAATCAGCTTTTTATCTCATCATAGGAGAACAGAGTGAAGTGTCACAGTGTGAGGCCTGTGCTTTGACAGCATGCCAAATGCATATTCAACCGTTTAGCCTGTGAGGATTCTTCCACAAAATGTCAAAATAGAAGAGCGAGAGATAATATTGTGGAATGGGCTTCAGGAAAACGGGCCATGGTTTCATTTTTCAGAGTCATGGTAGGTGGAATAATGTGGAATAAAGCTAAGGCTAGCCCAGCATTGGAAAGCAGTTAGATACGGGTGACTGTGTGTGTTAATACAAAAATGTGTGTGTGTGTGTGTGTGTGTGTGTGTGTGTGTGTGTGCATGAACATTTGTATGCATACTGTATGTGTGTATGTGTTTGTGTAAGAGAGTGCATATATGTGCACACATGCATGTGTGTATATGGCACTCCTGCCTGTGCGTACTCGCATGAGTCAGGGTCACAGTGGGAGAGAGAGGAGGATGGATGGTGGGATTACTGGGGTGTGGAGGATTGTCCTATTCTTCCCCTCGTTCCCCTGCATTTGGCCTTCAAAGGGCCTGCTGGAGAGTCCCTGATGTTCTCTCCACACACACACTTTCATCTGCTATAGTATAACTACACATCGCTGTCAGCCTCCCAATGAGACAGAGACACAGCTGTATGGATATATTAGCATTGGCTACATCAAATCCCATAAATCAAAGTGTGTGTGTGTGGGGGGGATTGTGTGTGAGAGAGAGAGAGAGAGAGAGAGAGAGAGAGAGAGAGAGAGAGAGAGAGAGAGAGAGAGAGAGAGAGAGAGAGAGAGAGAGAGAGAGAGAGAGAGAGAGAGAGAGAGAGAGAGAGAGAGAGAGAGAGAGAGAGAGAGAGAGAGATGAACGAATGGCGGGATTCAACGCAATTGTGCATTAGTTGATGCCTTCGCAATATGGATGTGCCTATTATGTTGATATTTGCGCGTACTAAATATATTTGTTACTAAACAGTGCATTCTAAATAGTATTTAATATGATTAGTACACAGTGTGTAGTTTAAGTAAGTAGTAGGCAAGCCAGATTTCGGACACGGCCATAGTCTATACTGGTCTCTCTCCACAGAATAGTATACAGTATTTACCCCCCATAGTTTCACTGCCGAAAACAAAAGCACTTCAAAGCAGACATAAACAAAGTGTGTGTGCTTATTATTTTTAGGCATTGAGCGTGTGTGTGTGTGTGTGTTTGTGCACATGTCAGCATGGGGACAGAAAAATACAGCATACGTGCGCGCAAACACACTCAAAGCAATGTGATAGACACTGCTATTTGTGATTACCTTAAGGGGAGGTATGCAGCATTATCTATGACCATTAAACTAGATACAAAACAACTCATGTGCTTTACGAGAGTGCTTTAGGGTAGAAGTGGACCAAATTGGCCTTGTTCAGGGGCACTTGCAGTCCGTAAATGCTGTGGTTCTTAACCTTTTTTGATAACTGTACTCCCATTTTCCTCAGCCTGATGTATACCCTTCTGTGCAACCATTCATTAGGCCTATGTTATAGGTGTTAATGCTTGAACTGATAGTAAGCCTACCAAGAAACATTTTCATCTGAAGAACCCTTCTTGGAAAATGAGGGTTCTTTGTAACCTTTTTCATCCTAAGAACAGTTTTTCTAAGAAAGGGTTCTTTGATGATTCTTTAGAAAGCAATAAGGATAATTTCTACATAGAACCATTCTGAAGAACCCTTCTAAGCTTTATTTATTGTATTTTTTTTTCTTTATTTTAAATAGTGGCTAAGCATTAGTGTTTACCTCAGTGTTAAAACTGCCATGATGTATTTCAAATGAGTATTTTCTGTGATTTTATTGAGCAGAGAGTAGGAGAAAAATAAGGGAGTCTGAGTGAACCAGCAGTGTCTGCTATGGTAAACAGTAAATTGTACAGTGTTACATAGTGTTGATTTTTCAGTGTAACATTTATAGTGTTGATTCAGGAGTTAAATGAACTCTACAAACACTCAGTGGTGTACAATAACCCCAGTATTGGTATTAATAACAAGAGTCAAAACCATGGCCATAATTATCATATTTCCCAGCATGCTCTATTGCAGGTTGATTTTCAGAATTGTTTGTTTCAATATCTGTGTTTTTGCATGTATATTGATTGGTTGATTAATGTTATTCTACACAAATATAAAAAAAAAAAATCTAAACTAATCTAATCTGTTAGTAGTTGGACTTATTGCAACCATTACTGAAATGGTTGTTCCAATTTAGATGATTTAGGTAGTCTCAGTATTCAGTTTTCCCTACCATGGCAGTTATTCTGAATGCAGGTTGCAGGTGATTAAACATTCCAATTGTTGGATATCCTCAATCTAGTTGGACTCCAATAGGAATTATACATCACCTTGCAAGCCAGCATAATGTGACTTGCAGGCCTGATTAGGCCTGTAAACCAGAAGTTTCCGACCACTGTGTTAGGGTATAACTAGGCCTTGAAAGAAAGGCCTTATGATATACACTGAGTATACCAAACATTAGGAACTGTTGAGCTTGAAAAACCCAGCAGCGTTGCAGTTCTTGACACAAACAATACCCGGTTCAAAGGCACTTAAATGTTTTGTCTTGCCCATTCACCCTCTGAATGGCACACATACACAATCCATGTCTCAAGACTTAAAAATCCTTCTTTAACCTGTCTCCTCCCCTTCATCAACAGTGATATAAATGGATTTAACAAGTGATATCAATAAGGGATCATAGCTTCCACCTGGATTCACCTGGTCAGTCTGTCATGGAAAGAGCAGGTGTTCTTAATGTTTTGTACACTCAGTGTATGTATGCGACGCGAACTGGCTGAGTCAATTCAGTGGCTAGCTTTGCACTTGGCTAGCTAACAGTAGCTGCTAGGGGTAAGTCATAACCTACATTTGTGTTTTGTTTTTACATATTGGTAGCCAGAGTCGTTCAAGGAATTTGGGACATGGGTGACTAGTTAACGTTAGCTTGGCTCTCTCTGTGTGTTCGTGCCGTGAAAGGAGGGGTTTCTTCTTTGTCTGAAAGCAATGGCTAGCTAGTATGCTAACTATTCTAGCTAACTAACTGACTGAATAAGTTGACGACGGACTCGCTCAAGCTGTCGGGACTAACCCACAACGTTAGACACGGACACGAACGATCTGCTTGGCGTGTTGACACACTGGTGGTTTGTTGTGGCCGAGTATTGGTGCTAAACCGTGTTGTTGGAGTCCGGCATGCTAGCTGGCTGTGGCGTCTTATGACTAGGTGCCCTGGACGATTTTCACGGAAGAATACTGTACCAAGTTAGCTAGTTGAATAAACTAAGTTAGTCTATTCCTAGAAAACATTGAACTGCTGTAGTTTACAACAATTATAGTTTCTGAGGTGGAAGTTGGGAGAGTTATATTTGGGTGTTGTCGTGAGGGAGGCCCGGCTCTCTCCTTTCCCAGATGTTTAGTTCATTTCATTCCGATCTCCTTTGCATTATTGTAGCCATTTTCTGCAGCCTGTCAACTATGCCTCTGTCTATCCCTGTTCTCTCCTCTCCGCACAGGCTATACAAATGCCTCACACCGCGTGGCTACTGCCTCTCTAACCTGGTGGTCCCTGCACGCACAACCCACGTGGAGTTCCAGGTCTCAGGCAGCCTCTGTTCGCTGCTCTGGCACCCCAATGGTGGAACAAGCTCCCTCATGACGCCAGGACAGCGGAGTCACTCACCACCTTCCGGAGACATTTGAAACCCCACCTCTTTAAGGAATACCTGGGATAGGATACAGTAATCCTTCTACCCCCCCCCCCCCGCCCAAAAAATATAAATAAAATAAAAACATTGTAAAGTGGTTATCCCACTGGCTATAAGGTGAATGCACCAATTTGTAAGTCACTCTGGATAAGAGCGTCTGCTAAATGACGTAAATGTAATGTATTGCCATAAAATATATGCAAATAAAGTTAGCTGAACCGTTCATGGAGGGTTCTAAGAAGAACCCTTCAAATATAATAAGGCTCTTGGTATAACTGTTCATAGAGGGTTCTAGAAAGAACCCTTCAAAGATAAAGTCTCTAGGAAGAACCCTTCATAGAAGGTTCTAGGTAGAACCTTCTGCAAAGGGTTCTACCTAGCACCAAAAAGGGTTCCCCTATTGGGACAAATTGAAAAACCCTATGGTTCTACTAAGCACCTTTTTTTTCTAAGAGTGTATGGTAGTATTTGTTGGCAATCCTGACATCCAGCTACTCACTGTCTTGTACTTGACAATGTACTCAACGATGGGCATGCCCCCGTCATCTTGCTTGACCAGGCCCAGCCGGTAGGCTTTGCCCATCCCTCTCTGGCCATGCACCGCCGGGGGGCTGGGCTCACGTATGGGTAGAGTCTGGAAGGACTCTGTGTGGCTGAACTCCCCCTGGCCCTTCCCATTGACTGCAGCCACTCGCACTTCGTAGGTGGTGTTGGGCTCTAGGCCTGTCAGCAGTACTATCACTGTAGGAGGAGAATCAGGGAGAGCATTTGTTAGCACGTTAGCATGTTGTTAGCTTGTTCGCAGACAGACAGAGAGGTAGAGCGATAGAGAGAGACATACAGATAGGCAGGCAGACAGACAAAAAGACACAGCAACAGAGACGGACGGAGAGACAGAGACGGAGAGACAGGTGTAGAGACAGACAGACAGTCAGACAGACAGAGGTTGAGAGAAGGGAAAAAGACAGACAGACAGAAGAAGAGATAAAAAGAAGCATAGAAAGTCAGAGAGGGATACAGACGAACACAGTGGAGTGAAGGGGGTGGTCACCATCTACGCTAAAGCTAATCGCTAACAGCACCGCTAACACCACTATGCTAGTGCCACAAATCCCCTGTTCCTATCAGGACCACTCTCTTGTCAATACAGAGGGTGGGACGTACCATTGTGGAGTGCCACAGGGGGATCTGTGTGCCTAGATGTGTTGGGTGAGTAATCCACTGCAGCTGAGCTAGCTAGCATACCTCCTCCCTGCCTGCTTCCATTCATGGCCAGAGAGATAATACCGAAGGTAATGCTGTACACTGAGGCTCTAAGCCAATATGTGGGAGTGCTGTTTGTGTGGAAACAGTATGAAAGCAATAGTACTCCATTATTGATCCTCTGGGATCAGTAGCATCAGTAAAGCATCAACATCAATGTTCGGAGTAGAACAACATGTCACTGTAACCTCTTTGGAACTCTCAAACTCTACCGGAATACACTTTAAACTAGTGACTACCGATATACTATGTGACAACTTCACAGTGTGGAGTGAAATGATAAGCATCTGTCAATAACATCTTGAACATTTTCAAATGTAATGATATTCAATATCGGCCTAAAATATTGGCTATCGGCCTCCTTGACCCCCAGAAAATGGTATCGGCATCGCCCCTAAAAAATCCATATCGGTCGTTCTCTAAAAAAGACATTTGATCATACAACCACTCCTAAAATAGCAATACATTATTATTATTATTAATACATGAATCAGTAGAGCTTTATGAGATTTTCTCAGCAGTCAGCCCAAAATCATTGATTTCTATGTAAATTCGACAATACATTTTTTTACATAGCTTTCATAGTTCGTCCTGCGGAAATCCCAAGTTAGGCATTAGCTGAACTTGGGTGAAGGTTGTTGTTTTGCAACTTGTGTTGCTGTAAAAGTGTGCTAAGGGTAATGGTTGCTTTGCAATTGTATAATGGGGGATCTAAATACGAAATGAGCTATTTGCTAAACTTGGGGCTCTACCAGGGGTTTGACGAGACCTTTAGTGAACGCCACTGGCATTCAGATGAACAAATTGTGCCAACTCATTATACACGGAGCAGTTTTATAGTGCAAATGTGCATCATTACTATTAAGGCCCTGAAGTGGCTCCGAGGGCTAAATGTCAATTTGCAACTGGTAATTAGTTGATTTGGCTATCGCCATTAACATGCTCACCTCGAGACAAGGAAGGTGGTTAAACAGGTGGGGGTGGAACACAAGAACTAACACAAATTAAGAATTCTCACTGTACATATCTCTCAAATATCTCCCTCTCCCAAATTGCTCCCCTTCTCTCTAAAATCATTCTTCCTTCTTTGCAAATCTTTCTTTTTGTTTTTCTCTCCATCTTCCTCATCTTTTCTCTTTTATTCTATCCTCTTTAACGCCCTCTGTCTTTCTTTCTGTTCCCATTGCCTGTATATATCACTTTGTTCTCTCTCTATCCCTCAGTGCTTCCACGTTGCTCAACATTCTCCGCATTCCATCTCACTATTGTAATTGACTCCAAAATGAGGGATATTAGCGATAAGCCCTTCAGGTTTGTCAGACCTGCTTATCGTCTGAGCATTCGTTCTTCTGAGTTCCTTTTTTTTTGTCCTCCATCACGCACACACTCCCCTGAGTGCCTCCAAAATCAATATGGAGTCGTGGAGCCAGAGCGGAAAGGGAACTAGAAAGTTGCTTTTCAGCCCCCCCCCTCTCTCTCCCTCCCTCCCTTTCACAGGCTCTGTGACCCGAGCGTAGGAGGCCTGCTGATCTTGTGGAGGCTTGCCATGGAGCGACGGTTTTAAAGGATCGCCGCGTGGATCAAGTAGCGACGGTTTCCTGCTCACGCTTGTTTGGCTGGTTCACTGGTTCGATTTGTGTGTGTGAGGACGGGGACTAACGTGCAGAAACAAAGGTTCGTCAAGGATGAGGGGTCTTAGTCTGACTTAGGTGGGCAAGACCTTGCAGTGAAAGACCTAACCTTACTTAGTCCCAAAACACAGCAGCTTTTTTTTGTCTGAGTAAATGTAAGGAGTGTAAATGTGAGAAAACGTGAGGTGTGTCGCTATAGTGGAGATGGTCATCTAGAATGTCCGTACCATTGATGATGATGATGATGATGATGATGATGATAATGATAATGACGACAACGATGATTGATGATGATAAAGATGGTGTTGAAGATGAAGATGATTAAAATGATGTCCATTTTGATGTAGATGATGATGGGAATGAAAATAACAATGATGATGACATAATGACAGCGATAATGATCAGAATAGGGATAATGAAGACCAAAACAGGGGAAATAAGGGAACACACTCACTCTGGATGCCATGTGACTTGACGTCTCTCCAGTCCTGCGAGCCCACTTCCTTGTAGTTGACCAGGTAGTGGCCAATGGGTACGCCGCCATGTGAGTCGGGTTTCATGAATGTCACTGTGGCGATGCGCTGCGACACGGCCGACAAGCGCACCGAGTACGGGTTCGAGGGCACGTCTGGAAAAGAGCAGAGAAATAGGTGTCACACTCATAACCATCCCCCATTGAAACACACATCCAAACATCAGTTCCGGTAACCCTTCAGAAACATTACATTGATGTCTCTATTTGTTCTGAAACATAATGTCGCTGGTGTGTCGTTATTGGCAAATCAAAACTCTCACACTTGATAAAAAGATGTAGCCATGGCAACTCGAGCTCATTGGGTTTTGCAATGCAGAATGCTTTGTGTTAACCCACACACAGTGTTCAGGCGTAGTTCAAAAAAGCCAAGGCCATTATATTTATCAGTGGTCGACTCAATCCCGTTATCACACAAACACTTCCCTTTTATCTGGTGGAGCCACGGGGCTTCGAGCAAATCAAAAGAAAATGTTGCTGTCCTACAGAGCCTCTCTTTTATAAGATCAGGAATACATTAAGTAGAGAGAGGCCTTTCAGAACGGTTGCGGGGCTGTACATAATCGAGCACACACATGCCCACACATACACACACAAGCATAAACGCACGCACGTACACACTGATATGCAGCATGCACACACACATACTAGTATAAGTACACGCACACACACACTCACACACATAAACACACATGCAAGGCCTTGTGCACACACACACACAAAGGGAAACCATCAACCATATGGATAAAAGCAAAGTTTGAGCTATGAAGGTCTGTGTACAAAGCCAGGTTCAACAATTGATTCTGAAAACCCATCACATATCTTCTAAATAAGTCGTACACATCGCTAAAGTTGAATTGTTAGAATGTGTATCTAGCGACACGTTATTATTTACACATAAACTGTATTTATTTCATTCTTTCTATCTCTGTTGAGATATGACACAAAGTTAGAGTGGGAAGTGGGACAAATTGAACTCTGTTTGCTAGCACTGTGGGTATAGGCAGTTCATTCCTTCAGAGTCAAACCTTCACAGTCTTATATACACTGCATTTTTACTTGGCACAACCCCATGATATCTTGAGTAATACACCAGAGACCGTATTCACAATGCATCTCAGAGTAGGAGTGCTGATCTGATTTAGCCTTTTAAGTCATAATGAATAAGAGGGTGGACCTGATACTAGTTCAATACTCCTACTCTGAGACGCTTTGTGAATACAGGCCCAAATCTTCTTAACATCAGGGATAATACATGACTTTTCAACTATGATCTGCTATTCATAATATCATTCAAGTTACATAAAGAGTTGCATAAGCTGGTTAGCGCTGCGACACAGTTTCCATATGAATGAATTGATCATGAATCAAGTGTTAGCATTTAGCTGGGTAGTTGGCTGACAGGGTTGGCTCACAGTCTTCTATCTAGAGAAGTTTCCTCTTTCTTTAATGATCAGACTTTGAAGCCAAATCAAACTGATGGGCGGGAGAGTGTGTGTGTGTGTGTGAAGGACCCGTTGTTTCATTTAATAGATTCCCAAACCTCTGTTTTAGTCTTATGGTTTGTTATTCACAATGTGGCGACACTGCATTCATTTTGAGAGAGAGGGAAAGAGATCTGAATCTTAATTCAGCGACGCCTTGTTTACTTTTCTTTAGTGTGCGTGTCTGTGTGTGTGTGACAGAAGGAGAGTTTGTAAAGGTGTCTCTGTTGTTTGAAGTGTGCGTTCCGACGTGTGTGTGTGTGTGTATGCGCAAATGCATACGTATCTGGGTATGTGTGTGGAAGAATGTCTCTTAAAAAAATAGTAAGTCCTTTTTCTCAGTATTCTACTTCTAAGAGGCCCTGTGTTTGAAGTAATTGAATCTGCACTAAAGTGAATTGGACTGCGTTATTGTATATTAGCCTGCGCTATGCACCGTAAATTAGGGGGTACTTTAGTAAATAGGGGGAACTATGTTAAATCAGCGAGCACTATTTGAGATTAGGTTAGGCTAAATAGAGGTTGGGGGGTGGTTATGGGATTTACTGCCATGGAAATGGCAAATAAGGTGGTTATCAACAACAAAAAAGAGCAGGTGGGGTGCAAAACAGTTGGAAGATCCTATCTGGACTTCCAGTTGGGGTGGAGTTTTGTTGCTTTGGTCAGTAGTAGATGATATCATTGGTTGACTGGGGCTATATTTGGTCAATCATGCCACATGGATGATACACAGTTGGAACTATTTGGTTAATGGATGAACGTTGATATGTTGAGGTGCATGGTTTACCCGATTCCATGTGTATGATATCAAGGGAAAGTCCAATGTGCTATAATGAGGGGGGGGGATTTGTTACTTTATGAGGCCAGCACTTACCTGCCTGGGCCAAGATGAACTCCTGGTATTTCGCTCCGATGTTGTTCCGGGCCGTGCAGTTGTAGCGTCCGAAATCCCTATCGGACACTGGGGTGACCTAGGGACAAACATTTGAGTGAGCACAGAGACCAGAGCTAAGTCAATATACTGACACTGGCATTACACTTAGTGAAGGCTTTGGGTAACACTATTTTAGCCAGTATAAAGCATTGTTTCTTTCATTCAGCCCTTATTTTACCAGGTAAGTTGGCAAGGACCTAGGGAAGAGATGCAGAGGAGAGGAAATGAGTTGAATAGACCACTTGGAAGCTGGGGATGATAAGGTGGCCATGATTTTTATTTCTGAAGTTAGACTGTTACCGGTGAGTGCCCTGTTGCTTCCTATACCCACCTCTAGCAAGGACTTGCCGTCGGTCGTGTGGACGCGTGTGTTGGCAGTGCCCTCGGCCGAGATGGTGAGGCGTTCTCTCCTCCAGAGCATGGTGGCGGGCGGGTTGGACTTGACGTCACAGCTGATGTTTACCGGGTTGCCCTCCCACGAGTAAAATATGGTTTGGTTGGTCTGGAACTTGGGCATGTCTATCCAAGACACAACATGATTGGTTGGTTAGCTTCCAAGTCATGTAAAACCAGCCAATTAAAAAACACCCAGAACATCTGAGATGATCCGTGTAGCTCAGTTGGTAGAGCATGGCGCTTGCAACGTCAGGGTTGTGGGTTCGTTTCCCACGGGGGGCCAGTATGAAAATGTATGCACTCACTAACTGTAAGTCGCTCTGGATAAGAGCGTCTGCTAAATGACTAAAATGTAATGATCAAAATCCAAAAAACTGATTGTTGGGCTTAAGTGTAATCGCTCCCTAAAGTTAAAAGGAAGCTTAAACTTAATTGAAGACACCTCATGCTGGGCGAGAGATCTTCATTATGATACTCTTCCTGAGTGTGTGTGTGTGTGTCATTGTGTGTGTGAATGTGTGCATCTGCGGTGCCGAGCTGGATAGGCGCTAATGAACGATCCCCCCGCTACATTGGGGGGGCCGCTCGCCATCACCGCTCGCTGCTGCATTCACCCCGTAGTCAGTAGAGTGGCATTATGGTCTGTTTTATGCTTGCTCGCAGTATTCCATTAGGGAGATTGATGTCTGGCGCTCTGTCACGAAGGAGGACGTGCCTCTACCTCCTCCTCTCGTCCCGCCACAGACTTAATAAATTAGTTCATTAGTTCCGCTGCAACGGTTGGCTTTGCCTCCGCCGCTCCTACGCTCAGTCACACAGCTCTTGGACCCATTTTTGTCCCTCTACTTTCTGACTGTCATGTGTTGAGGGAGGGCGTGATGGGTCACTCTTCTGAGGGAATGGCACTGCCAAGAGTGGCGCGGGAAAATCTCAGTGATCTCATGCATGCTCACCTCAAAGGGTGCCACCTGGGTCTAGATAGTTACTAAGTGCAATTGCACATCTACTTAGGCAATTATTACATGTGTGTTTCATGCCATTAACCTTTTCACGTGTGAGTTCCAAATATCTCTAACGGTCACCCCAGCGTGAGTTTTTTTATGTGTGTGATGTCAGAATGCACTCACTGTTCCAAAATGTGATTGTTACGCAACAGGACAGTTAACCCGCGCTGCCCTCAAACCAAGGCACGCTGACTGCTAATTACCTATAATCTGTTTCAACTTGTCAATTTCAAATTATTTTCTAACAAGTTTTATTTTCTAACAACAGTTTGAATTGAGGTGTGTTCCGCCTCCTCATTAATTCACATAAGAAGTAGCCCATTTCACTGTTGCTGACAATTTATGTTTGAGACTTTACAGAGCCGGACAAACTTCTCTCTTCAACAAGAGCCCTTCCCCAGTGTTTCCCCAAATCAAGTATGAAGACATTGCACATCTCTAGTCAGAACAGGCCTTGCACAAACGATTCCCCCCTGGCACTGTTTCTGGCTGGCGCCCGCATTGCCTTCATTGTTGTTTCCTCACAAATAATAACTTTGGACATGTGTGCGTTCCTATCAAAGTAAGTGCCTTATTTTCTGTATATCGTGTTGTCGTTCCTACTGCAGCATACTATATGTATGGATCATAATGTATTTACTGTTTTATTCACGTTTTCAAGTACTGGTGACAAATCATGCATTCCGATTCTTGCAGGATTGTAATGGACACATATGATATGTGTCAAATACTTTTTGATGGTTGTACTGATTATGATGAGCTAATGCTAAGCTATTTGCCAGCTATGTTTGGCACCATGTTTGTTGAGATCATACAATGCATTCTGTTTGTCATGTAAGCGTCTGTCAGACCAAAGATGTTATAAAAAAATGAGGTGAAGGCATAGTTCACGCGACTGACTTATGGTGCTTTCAAGACAACAGGGAACTGGGAAAAATACGAGGTCAAATCATGACGTCAGTGATCTTCAGGTCGGAATGTCGGAGCTCTAGAAAGAGGCCTGAGTTCCCGAGTTGGAATTCCTAGTTGGATGACCGTTAAAAAAATAAAATCCCAGTCGGAGCTCGTTGTTTTCAGAGTTCCCAGTTGTCTTGAACGCACTGAAGTCGGAAGTTGGAGATTTCCGAGTTCCCAGTTCCCAGTTCTTTTGAACGCGGCATCAGATTGTAACTACGGTACCTCAGGGTTGCCAGCTCAGACCCCCCCCCCCCCCCCCCCCCCCCCCCCTTCCAGGGGTTTTATTTGATTTATCCTGTGTTTGCACCCCATTTATTGATAAATCCCCCATCATAGTAATATTTCCTGCATCATATCTCCGCACAATACCTTCCCCCATTTCTACCTCCCATGGACTTCAAACCCCCCCCACAAATGAAATGAACCCCCCCACAAACCCCCCTAAAATGGTTTCATTCCTGTCTAGCTTTCGCGCTACGGTTAGGCTAGGCAGTAGGCTTATATTTGGGGTGATGATCTGTGAGGTGATAACATTTGATTTGTGAAAAACGGTAAACGACTTGTCAAGTCTTGTGCTCCGGTTCTTGTATACACTGTAACAAGTATATCGAAGATTTGTAAAATGCTGAAAAGTGGCCAAACTAAGTTTTCTCCCTTGTGCTCACGAGAGATGTGGTACATTGTAAACAAGTCGCTAACTTATGTTTTGTTTTTTGTCAGCGCAACCTGTTATGTAAACTGGTTTATGGAATGAGTTTGGCTGTGGATGTGTTCCGTGTGATGTTTGGATGTGTTCTGTAGCTCAATTGGTAGAGCATGGCGCTTGTAACGCCAGGGTAGTGGGTTCGATCCCTGGGACCACCCATACGTAAAAAATGATGCACACATGACTGTAAGTCGCTTTGGATAAAAGCGTCTGCTAAATGGCATATTATTTATTTATGATGAAGTTTGCATTTATCTTTTACAGTAAAAGGTGAAATTGAGGAATAAAGTTGTGAAGACCATTATTTCTCATCAGTACACAACAATGCTGTTTAGATGCGTTTGTTGCATCAAACGTTCTGTTGCTACTGTTTCCAATCACATATTTGCGATGGTACGCTGCAGGGACCACTCAACAATGATCACAAATATGTGACCGTACACGTCAAAGGGTTAAAGAACCATTGGATTGAATTGAATTGTGTTGTGTTCTGAAATGTGTTGTGTTCTGAAATGAGATGGTGAGATCTTTAGCTTTAATCTTATTATTAAAGAGTACTTGAGGAAGCAGTTTTTTCACCAGGAATTATGTGTGTGTGTGTGTGTGTGTGTGTGTGTGTGTGTGTGTGTGTGTGTGTGTGTGTGTGTGTGTGTGTGGTTGGATAAATAATGCAGCAGGATATCCTCGTACTAATTAGCCTTTCTGTGGGGCAGGCAACTCTGTTGTGATTAATCTAGCATTTGTTAAAAAGGGAAAACAGAAACAGTGTTCAACAATGGAATATTACAAGTCAGCAGCTTTGTGTGTGCGGTTGTGATGCTTTGCATGTGCAAATGAGTTGTATTGGTTTTAGAAATAATAATAAAAATAAGTTTTTTTATTAACTTCCATTGTCCTCAATTCATGCACCTTGGTTAAAGAGTGAGGTAGCGGCTGTGCTCCATTCTCTTTGTGTGTATACTGTTCAGATGTGCAAACTTGTGTGTGTGTGTGTATACTGTATCTGTGCAGGCATGTGTGTTTTTGTTCTCAGACTGTACTTACACTCTATATCGAGGAACATGCTCTTTTGGTGGCCCCCGATCCTGCTGAGGGCCTCACAGTCAAAACGGCCCAAATCAGTTAGCTTCACCCCACTGATGGTCAACATGGACTTGCCATGGCGGCCCCGCACGTCCACACGCCCATCCTGGCTCTGTGCACACAAATATGCATGAGCACACGCATGCGCGCACACGCATGCACACACACACACGCAAACACCACACACACATGAATGGATCGTGAATGTATTTCATACAGTACATCTCGTGAAGAATTTGCTTTATCCACTCCATCCATCCACACATACACATACACTTTTTTTTCTGTTGACCTTTTACTCCATAACAACCTCACACACCTTCAAAACTGTTAAACCCCCTCTGACACTCAGTCAAACCAAGTATCTGATGTAAAATCAGTTTTACGCCTCTGGCTAGGATTACTGTGATTGACTATCAATTGATTTACAATAATTAGATAGAGAACTGTGAAGACAGATGGTCTCAATTTGAAGCCAAGGGTCAATTAGATTGGCAGCAGCAATCATTCCTTATAATCATCAATGATGCTTAACAAAGACAAACTATCTCAGGGTGATCATCACTTAGAAAGGAGATCTTTTGGGTTCTTCAAATACTTTGAGAGTTTGATCAAGCCTGTCTGGAGTGCCAGATGGGCGGGATTTGCACTTTTGAGACTACTCCAATGGTTATTTTAATATTTGAAAGAAAACAAATATTATTTGAACACGTCTGCTAGCTGGGCGGACTCCCTAAACAGATAGTGACTGCCATTGATTAATCAAGTGCTAGGGTTAGAAACCAGCACTCAGAAGACTGCAGTCGTAACCCACAGAGTTCCCATGCCAGGTCTAATTTGGCCTATAGATATCTCTCCCCCCTCTGGGACCCGTCTCTGTGTCATTTTCCTCCCTTCTCCTTTAGTCTTGACACTCTTTCAGACTGACACATTCTCTTTCAGTTATTTCAGCTCACACAGTCTCTCGCTACTGCCAGGTTAAAGAGGCCTCCCTTTTTAGGAGTGATAAAGGGTATAATAAAGTTGGTTTGATTTCGGGTGAATCGTCACTTGTGTAGATTAAAGTTGGTTTGATCCTGGTTTTACCTTGAAAATGATTATTTTTAATAAAATTGTGGTTGGCTATGAAAGTGGTGCTTTCAGTAGCATGGTCACAGTGTGCTCCCTCACCTATACAGCAGGTTCCCTACACATTCCATTTGAACAATTCAGGAGTGCAACTGGACATTGAATTTGGAGTGAATAGAAATGCTGTCAAATAAACAGGGGGGCAGAAAGCAAAGCAAATCTGCCAGAGGAAGAGAATGCTGACTCTGGGATTTGTGCATTCTCTCTCTCGCTCTCCCTCTTGCTCTCTCTCCTAGAATTGGGTTATTTATTCCCAGGTTCCCCTGGCATAGGAAGGGATGCTCTCTCTAGGGAGAAGGAGGGAGGCGATGGGGGGAGGAAAGGGAGGAGGGCGAGAGAGAGGGCAGGAGGGAGTGAGACACTAGCCTGTTTGATATGCAGTGCAGAGGAGCTGACATGGACAGGAGGCACTGCAGGAGCACACACTCAGACACAGACAGACACAGACAGACAGAGAGAGAGAGAGAGAGAGAGAGAGAGAGAGAGTATGAGACAGCAAGCCCACATAGCAAGAAAGAGACAGAGATGAAAAGAGAGAGAGAGAGGTAGAGAGAGGTAGAGAGATGGAGAAAAAGAGAGAGAGGTAAAGGTAGGTGGAAGATGAGAGATGGAGATCAGATAAGTGGAAGCCCTCTCCTATCTGATGTGATGAAACTGGATATGCCCTCCCACACCCTGCAATGATCACACATGATTAAAAAAAAAGATATCTCCAAAGCTGAACTCCATACGAACTTCTCAGATGGTATTAGTACTGGCTCTGGATCAGTTAAAACAAGATGCCACATCTTTCCTTATCCTCTTTCTTCAGTAAATATATAGTGGCTGTTGCTGTTGCCCTTGGGAGTGTCGGCTCACTGTAAGACCTTATTAAGCTGCCGTGAATGGGGAGCTGCTGTGGCTCGCTGCTACATCTAGCATAACCTCGCCAGTGGCATTGAGAAGAGAAAACAGGTGAACAGAAACCCACAATGCTCTGTTACTATGTATCATTGACTTTCAGCCAGGGTACAATGTTTCTCAGCAGGTTTGCTGGGTTTGTATGTGCTTCAATGAGAAACAAATACGCTAGCTGGCTGGCGAAGGCGAAAAGGAAACAAAACAAAACAAAACAATGCTCTTGCTACATTACCCCGACGTAAAAGTAGTTGCGTTACGCTTTATGGTACTGGATAAGAGAATAAGAGAATAGAGACTAGCGTGCTGGCTGTGTCTGGATATGCAGATGTAAATTGAGAGAAGAAGCAACTAGCTTTACACCTAAATGACCATGGCCATCCATCAAGGCAGCAGTATACACAAAGCCCTGTTTGTTCTTTCCCATACATTTAGGTGTGTTGCTCAGCGCTCACATATTTGCATTTGCCTCGGTGCGCAAAGACGCATTTACTCTCTTTCGGCACCGTGATTTATCAAGCCGAGCGGTTTGAGCCAACGCACACATTCATTTATCTCAGCCATTGACCTTTTTTCCATAGAAAGCGGCAGCCATCTTTGCTAATGCAGCGTCTCTTGAAAAGCATTAGTGCTCGGCGGCTACTGAGACAATGACAGACAAACACACGGTAGCTGTCTGTTTCCTCTTAGCCATGTTGAGAGCATTTCTTTAACCTTTGTCCGTTGAGGCACTATGACTCACAATGTATGCTCAGAGAATCTCAGATTAATGGTCTTTATTGAAAACATCCTAGTCGTATACAACATGGTTTTATTTCGATTGAGTCATCAATGGCATCCAACCTTGATACACTGAGTATAACTTAGCTTACCCTATGGCTTAAATGTATCTCTTTGTTTAGTAACACAATTAATAATATTTTACTTCACATATACCTTAGGAAGGAGATGTTGGAATTACTAGGCCCACAAAACGTTTATACAATATTTTTTCTCAGTGCTGAGAATTACTCTATGATGCAGTCACAGCCATCCTCAAAGGTGAGCATTCTCCTCGACATGTTCTTTGTTAATACCGGCCATCTGGTCTGCGCATGTGTGTCTACGCAAGAAATAAGTGGTGAGAGAGGGTTGAGGACGGTACTTTGTGTGACTGTAGGCAGTATGCAGTGAGCGGAGGGTGGACAGTAAAAGCAGGGACAACGGGGTTACCTTGTGTGTGTGTGGGTGTGTGTGTGTGTGTGTGTGTGCGCGTGTGTGTGCACTCAAGCGTGCCTGCGTGTGTGCGAGCGTGTGTGTGCTTGCTTGCATGTGACTGTGTGTGTCTAGAGAGGGGGAAACGGGTACCAGTAGAGTGCAACAGTAGGCAGCATATAGTGAACAGGGGGGCTGACAGTAAGAGCAGGGGACAGCCCAGCGTTACCTTGTCTCTGTCGGCGAAGCTCCGACCGTCGCTGGCTCTCCTCCAGGAGATCTCAGGCAGCGGCTCCCCCTCGGCCACGCAGGAGATCATGGCGGCGCTGCCCTCTACCGCCGTCACGTTACGCAGCTGGGTAATGTGTGGCTGGACTGGAGGGACAGAGAGAGAAAGAGATTGAAAGAGAGGGAGGGAGAGAGAGGGAGGGAGGGAGAAGGGGGGAGAGAGTTCAAGATAGATAAAGGAGAGAGAGAGAGAGAGAGAGAGAGAGAGAGGAAGAGAAAGACAATAATTTAAGACAGGACACGCCTAAGGCTAACACCATGTATTGGGGGATGGACGACATTGGGCTTGATTATTAATGCCAGCCATAAGATCTAAATCTACTGTTCATACTTCTCTAGGCTATAAACTGTGCAGTCCTTGGTACATTTGAGTCCACTGTCCACACCGTGCCCAGACAGACAACCAGGACTTTAAGTCTCCCTACTCCCTCAAAACCTCTTTCTCACGATACCTTTACTCCTCTTTCTCTTCAACAGAAGTTTCTTCCTCTTTCATATATTCTTTAATATACTGTCTATTTTACTCCTTCTTTCTGTGGATCCTCTGGCTTCTTAACAGACGCAGCATTATGCTGGCTGGCTGCCGGTGGGGGTGTTTAGTGACGAGACACGCGGTGTACAGACAAACCCTTTTTTGATGCTGAGCGCCTCTGATAAAAAACATTAAGGAGCGGGGCACCGCGGCTGTGGCGTCGAGGCCCGCTCACCATTTGTCTCTGGCGAATAAGCCACTCTCAGACACGGCTGTCTAAGCTAGAGCCCGAACGCCACACGTGTCATGGGCAAATATTGTGCAATATAAATCATGTATTTTTTTAAATGACACCCTGTAAAAGTAAAGTAGAGACGGCTGTAAAGCTGTGAAGAAATGGAAGTGAATGGAGAAATAGGCCTAAAGTGTGTCTGGATTTTAAGGCTTTCTTGGCGAGATCAAGAAGTCATTTGTAATTTCACACAGAGTGAACCTTAGGGTGGATGAGCCATCTGAGGGGATTTGGAGCTTTTCACATAACGGGGTCATACACACACATATGCCTAAATGCACCAACACACACACACACACACACACACATACAAACACACACACACACACACACAAACACAAAATCAATGACTTTCTTTAGGCCTTTAGGCCTACATAGTTAAATTTGCTTTGTCCTTGAAGCCAAAAATGTAAACATAAACAATTATCTTTCGACAGAAATAACGAGGCACTAATATTTTGGTGGAGATCATTTTTTAAGGTAAGCTAAATACTTTCAAACATGGCCTTGAGACCGGCCTCAAGTACTACACCGCTTCTCTATTTACACCCAGAGGCCCTAGTGGGAACCAAGCAGCGATACACAGATGAGGCCTATGATTCATACAATAACTCCTTAACCCGCTTAAGCTTCTGAACAACAGGTACAAGAAATGGTCAATTCGGTTCAAGTGTGTCTTCTCCTTTATAGATGAATAAATGATCAGTGGAGCAAGCTGAAGATTAAAAGATATTAAGCGACTCTTGGTAGCACAATGGAAGTTTGTTTTATTGTTAAAATCTACGCGTTTAGCCAATACCTTCATCAAGGTCTTCTCTTATACACATTATTATGTAAAATAAGCTTTTGCTTCAAGTTTTTTTAACATGTAGATTAGATTCCAATTTCAATATAGCCTATGTATATTGATATTTCATGGTAGACCCTATGTTGGCCAGCGCAGCTCGCTGCGGGGGACACCAACCGCAAGAGGCCACAAAATCAACCCTGTGAAACACCAAGAAATGTGGCATAAACTCTTAATGACAAATCCCTCTCTTCTCTTTATCCCCTGCTCTTTCAACTGTCAGGGGTAATAAAACTATCTTACAACTGTGTTTCCCCGCCGCACTTTGCAAAACAAAACTCAAGCCCTCCACTAACTTCTTCATTTAAATGTGCATTTTGAAGAACAACCGGAGCCTGGGCCTTGAAAGGATCTTGATGACTAGAGCATAAATCTCCATACATTTTCATAAAGAGGAAAGAGCTCCATCAGAATAATCAGGGAGGAAATATTCTGGCAGCTTTATTAAAATATACATTGAAACTTTTATGAACAGGGTGTCACCGATTGTAAAATAAATTAGATATATTTTTTCCCTCTGGAATTGTATTAGATTCAAGTTGTTGGATGATTGGTTGAGGTAGTGGCGACTGTATGGCGAACGTTTTCCACTGAAATAATATTTTCCCTTGGTGAATAGGAATTGGCTGTTTGTAACGCTCAAGACGAAACACCTTATATTCAAATCCATATTAATATTCATAGACACACATGAGGTCGCATAAGGTCAAGGACTGTACACTCTCTAGAAACATCCAGTAATACCACAGATATTGAGCCAGATATTTCACTGGATGTATAAGTGTGAAGCATCTGGTTGGCGTTTCCACTCACTACCAAATACGGTGATGAGAGGAAGCCCAGTGGCCGGCATTGGGAGAAGATGGAGCGAGATGGATTTTGGTCAACATTATTCAAATGTTCTCATCAATAAAACATTTGATCTCAACACAGTTTTCTGTTCCCAAAACTAAAATCTGTTACGAACAGAGTGGACTACGTTTTGTAGATATTTCAATGGAAATATGAAAATACATTGTAGAACGCGCCAATAGGATCTCACTTGCTCATGCTTGGCTCTGCCCACTATGACTCATTTGTTCCTATTGGAAACGACAGGCTGTGGTCTATCTTGGGCTAGTTATAATACTCAGGAATATGTAGCTTATGTTGGAATATGTTCCTTATAATGCACAGGAAACATGTAGATTCCTATAGTGCCTGCTGCCTATGGCGGAATTTGCAGTTTGTGGCTCTCAAGACCCAGTGTCTTTCATTCCAATCCATATGGATTTCTATTTATAGAGAGACACACATAAGGTCAAAGACTATAGACTCTCTAGGAACATACAGGAATACACAGTAAACATGTTAAAAGCTTTCTATAGTGCCTACTGTTTATAGACATCTAAAGAAAAATTAATTGAAAAGTAAATGGGTATGCTATAATGACATCAATTCTTGGTCCAATTCTGGTTTTCTGGTTGAAGCAACATCAAATAGCCAGATAAAATCCAGGTATCAATGTGTTTTTCATGATGACATCAAGACGGCTGCGAAGGACATTATATTTTGGTTGTAATTATTAAATGCGACTTGAGACCATTTTACATGTTTACTTAAATTTGAGAATGTTATAACATAAGTATGGATGCCCACGAGGGACATGCTGCTACACTCACCGAACACTTTGAGGAAGAGCTCCCTCTCCTCCGCCCCGGCCTTGTTGGTGGCTCGGCAGGTATAGTCGCCCCCGTCCCCCTGGATTATGTTACGGATGGTCAGGGTACTCCTGCCTCCCTCCAGGGTGTTGAGGACATACTGATCCGACCTCTCCAACTGCTGGCCCTTCCTGTGTACAGAGAGACAGTACAGGTAGAGATGATGAATTCGTACAATACACATAAAAACATATAGGCTAGAGGTGCACAACCAATTCAATTACACACACATGCAAACAGAGATAAAACATGTACAGTGGGGAAAAAAAGTATTTAGTCAGCAACCAATTGTGCAAGTTCTCCCACTTAAAAAGATGAGAGAGGCCTTTAAATTTCATCATAGGTACACGTCAACTATGACAGACAAAATGAGATTTTTTTTCTCCAGAAAATCACATTGTAGGATTTTTTATGAATTTATTTGCAAATTATGGTGGAAAATAAGTATTTGGTCAATAACAAAAGTTTCTCAATACTTTGTTATATACCCTTTGTTGGCAATGACACAGGTCAAACGTTTTCTGTAAGTCTTCACAAGGTTTTCACACACTGTTGCTGGTTTTTTGGCCCATTCCTCCATGCAGATCTCCTCTAGAGCAGTGATGTTTTGGGGCTGTCGCTGGGCAACACGGACTTTCAACTCCCTCCAAAGATTTTCTATGGGGTTGAGATCTGGAGACTGGCTAGGCCACTCCAGGACCTTGAAATGCTTCTTACGAAGCCACTCCTTCGTTGCCCGAGCGGTGTGTTTGGGATTATTGTCATGCTGAAAGAGCCAGCCACGTTTCTTCTTCAATGCCCTTGCTGATGGAAGGAGGTTTTCACTCAAAATCTCACGATACATGGCCCCATTCATTCTTTCCTTTACGCGGATCAGTCGTCCTGGTCCCTTTGCAGAAAAACAGCCCCAAAGCATGATGTTTCCACCCCCATGCTTCACAGTAGGTATGGTGTTCTTTGGATGCAACTCAGCATTCTTTGTCCTCCAAACACGACGAGTTGAGTTTTTACCAAAAAGTTATATTTTGGTTTCATCTGACCATATGACATTCTCCCAATCCTCTTCTGGATCATCCAAATGCACTCTAGCAAACTTCAGACGGGCCTGGACATGTACTGGCTTAAGCAGGGGGACACGTCTGGCACTGCAGGATTTGAGTCCCTGGCGGCGTAGTGTGTTACTGATGGTAGGCTTTGTTACTTTGGTCCCAGCTCTCTGCAGGTCATTCACTAGGTCCCCCTGTGTGGTTCTGGGATTTTTGCTCACCGTTCTTGTGATCATTTTGACCCCACGGGGTGAGATCTTGCGTGGAGCCCCAGATCGAGGGAGATTATCAGTGGTCTTGTATGTCTTCCATTTCCTAATAATAGCTCCCACAGTTGATTTCTTCAAACCAAGCTGCTTACCTATTGCAGATTCAGTCTTCACAGCCTGGTGCAGGTCTACAATTTTGTTTCTGGTGTCCTTTGACAGCTCTTTGGTCTTGGCCATAGTGGAGTTTGGAGTGTGACTGTTTGAGGTTATGGACAGGTGTCTTTTATACTGATAACAAGTTCAAACAGGTGCCATTAATACAGGTAACGAGTGGAGGACAGAGGGGCCTCTTAAAGAAGAAGTTACAGGTCTGTGAGAGCCAGACATCTTGCTTGTTTGTAGGTGACCAAATACTTATTTCCCACCATAATTTGCAAATAAATTCATAAAAAATCCTACAAAACTTTTTTCCCTACTGTATATCTCTATGCATGCACACAGACACAAAACACACACGTACGCACACACACACTCATACACACACACACGCACACAGACAAGACACACACACATCCCCCTTCCACCACCACAACCACCTTCACCCTGATACGATAAACATACAATAGCTCTACTGCATTTAGAAATAAATTGTTTATCACACATATACATCCCCCACCCCCACACACATTACAATGGTGTTAAAACTCTGTCTCTAAAGGAAAGAGAAAGTGAGAGAGAAGGAGGATAATTGAAAGGGGACTGGGAGAAACACTGAGGCAGAGTAATAAGGCTGGAAGGAGTCAGGGAGGAAATGAAGAACAGTGTGTGTGTGTGTGTGTGTGTGTGTGTGTGTGTGTGTGTGTGTGTGTGTGTGTGTGTGTGTGTGTGTGTGCGTGCGTGCGTGCGTGCGTGCGTGTACGTACAAGCTGGTCTGTGGAGTGGGCAGCGCACTAGGCACAGGAAATTACTCTGACTTTATCGGAGTCTATGACTGACTGAAAGGCACAGCCAGCCAGGTGGAAACACAACACAACAGGAAATATAACTGTGGGAGGAAGGGGAAGGAGGGTGTGTGAGCAAGAGAAGATGAGAAAGAAAGAGGTGTGCTCTAGCTCTTTAATACCAGAATGGGGGGGGGGGGGTATGGTTATGGTGGCCCAGTGGTCAGATTGCAGTTGATCATGATGAAGAGGTCACAATGGTCATAGTGGAGTTGTAGTCAGAGTTGAGTTGTGGTCAGTGATGACATGTGGTCAGTGTGTGGAGTGATGGTAAAAGGGTGAAGCTGCAGTCAGGGTGGAGATATGGTCAGGGTAGAGTTGTGGTCAGTGTGGAGCAGTGCGCAAGGTGAAACAGAGAGGGCAGTACACTCTTAGACAAAAAGGTTCCAAAAGGGTTCTTTGGCTGTCCCCATAGGAGAACCATTTTGGTTCCAGTTAGAAACATTTTGGTTCCAGGTAGAACCCATTTTGGTTCCATGGTTTTGGTTCCAGGGTTCTACATGGAGCCCAAAAGGGTTCTACCTGGAACCAAAAGGGTCCTTCAAAGGGGAGACAGCCGAAGAACCCTTTAATGTTCTAGATTTATTTCTAAGTGTATGGTGATGTGGTCACATGCGGTCACAGTACAGAGTCAAGCTTGGCAGTCAGGATGGTTAACAACCAGAGCTTTCTAAACCATTTATTTGAAAGTCTACATGGAGCAATTATGCAAGCCAGTGGTGCAAGGCGAGGCACATCAAGATATAATTTTCACAGGATAAACATAGATTTAACATTTCAATTGCTTTCTGTAATTATACGGCCAATTATAACTCCATCTCTCCCATTGATAGAAAAGCTATTACAAAAGTGAATTTAAGGCGGGGGAACAAAAACATTGTCAGTCAAAATCCTTCCCACAGCCAATACAAAAACTGTTCTATTTGGAACCACTCCAAAGGTTATATGCATGACACAGTTTAGACTTTTCTTCTGAAAGTTGAATATGAACTTTGACATGTGCACAACATTTATGAATTCCTCCCACACAACTGTATTAGCGTTTGATAGAGCAGCATATACAGTGGGGAGAACAAGTATTTGATACACTGCCGATTTTGCAGGTTTTCCTACTTACAAAGCATGTAGAGGTCTGTAATTTTTATCATAGGTACACTTCAACTGTGAGAGACGGAATCTAAAACCAAACTCCAGAAAATCACATTGTATGATTTTTAAGTAATTAATTTGCATTTTATTGCATGACATAAGTATTTGATCACCTACCAACCAGTAAGAATTCCGGCTCTCACAGACCTGTTAGTTTTTCTTTAAGAAGCCCTCCTGTTCTCCACTCATTACCTCTATTAACTGCACCTGTTTGAACTCATTACCTGTATAAAAGACACCTGTCCACACACTCAATCAAACAGACTCCAACCTCTCCACAATGGCCAAGACCAGAGAGCTGTGTAAGGACATCAGGGATAAAATTGTAGACCTGCACAAGGCTGGGATGGGCTACAGGACAATAGGCAAGCAGCTTGGTGAGAAGGCAACAACTGTTGGCGCAATTATTAGAAAATGGAAGAAGTTCAAGATGACGGTCAATCACCCTCGGTCTGGGGCTCCATGCAAGATCTCACCTCGTGGGGCATCAATGATCATGAGGAAGGTGAGGGATCAGCCCAGAACTACACGGCAGGACCTCGTCAATGACCTGAAGAGAGCTGGGACCACAGTCTCAAAGAAAACCATTAGTAACACACTACGCCGTCATGGATTAAAATCCTGCAGCGCACGCAAGGTCCCCCTGCTCAAGCCAGCGCATGTCCAGGCTTGTCTGAAGTTTGCCAATGACCATCTGGATGATCCAGAGGAGGAATGGGAGAAGGTCATGTGGTCTGATGAGACAAAAATAGAGCTTTTTGGTCTAAACTCCACTCGCCGTGTTTGGAGGAAGAAGAAGGATGAGTACAACCCCAAGAACACCATCCCAACCGTGAAGCATGGAGGTGGAAACATCATTCTTTGGGGATGCTTTTCTGCAAAGGGGACAGGACGACTGCACCGTATTTAGGGGAGGATGGATGGGGCCATGTATCGTGAGATCTTGGCCAACAACCTCCTTCCCTCAGTAAGAGCATTGAAGATGGGTCGTGGCTGGTTCTTCCAGCATGACAACGACCCAAAACCCACAGCCAGGGCAACTAAGGGGTGGCTCCGTAAGAAGCATCCCAAGGTCCTGGAGTGGCCAAGCCAGTCTCCAGACCTGAACCCAATAGAAAATATTTGGGGGGAGCTGAAAGTCCATATTGCCCAGCGACAGCCCCGAAACCTGAAAGGTCTGTATGGAGGAGTGGGCCAAAATCCCTGCTGCAGTGTGTGCAAACCTGGTCAAGACCTACAGGAAACGTATGATCTCTGTAATTGCAAACAAAGGTTTCTGTACCAAATATTAAGTTCTGCTTTTCTGATGTATCAAATACTTATGTCATGCAATAAAATGCAAATTAATTACTTAAAAATCATACAATGTGATTTTCTGGAGTTTGGTTTTAGATTCCGTCTCTCACGGTTGATGTGTACCTATGATAAAAATTACAGACCTCTACATGCTTTGTAAGTAGGAAAACCTGCAAAATCGGCAGTGTATCAAATACTTGTTCTCCCCACTGTATATATGAAAGAACATTTGGGACACCTCCTTGAGTTTTTCAAATCTCTCCTCAAGTATCTCTAGCCACTCCACTTTTTACATCTATTACAGTACTAGCACACATGAACTAATCAAAGGCTTGATGATTAGTTGACCAGAAGAATCCGGTGTGCTAGCACTGGAATATACAAAAGAACGGGAAAGGCTGGGGGGTTTCGCAAAAGAGAGGTTGTGTTCATTAGGGCATACATTGAAAAGTGTTTTAAAGCATTTTGCAATCGAGAAGAAATCTGCATATCTCATTGGACAAGCGCAAGTTGTTCATCCATGTTTCAGACTGTTTTCTTCTGTTTGGTGCCTAATGAACACAACCCTGTTATTATAGCTTCTAAGAGCATGCTAATGAGTGTGTCACTCAGGTTAAGGATATATGCAACAGATGTTGTATGAATGAATGAGTGTGTTAGATGTAACATATGTTACTGATGCAGGTGTGACTAATGTGACACACGGTACAGGTGGCGGCACACTCTTGAAGGACATGTCACAGTGTCAACGCGATGTCATCATTTACAGTGTCTGTCGACAGCACTGGCTTGTGAAGAAAGAGTGTGTGTGTGTGTGTGTGTGTGTCATTTAGAACATTGGGACATTGAAGGAGGCACTAATCTGTAACAATGATAGATAAACCAGACTACAGTTGGTGACATCGCCATAATATAAATCAAAACCTACCCCAAATGTGGTTGAGCTAGTGGTCTGGTTGGCTAATAGTTTTGTCAAAGAATGGGTGGATTACATTTGGTTTACCAAGCCACAAGCGTATAGAAGTTTCGATGTATGAATAGGACACATTAATCATGTTTATTAGGTCACAAGGTAGCAAAACGTTTTGCAATGGAAAACGAAAACGAGCGTTTCTTTTTGAAGTTCAGGTAGTGCCTCCCCTGTATTCTTCCGTTTTGTGCTTAATGAACACAACCATGACTTAGTATGTAGGGGGGCTAACTGTACCTGTGCCAGGTGACCTCGGGGTCGGGGGATCCCGATGTGACGCAGGTGAAAGTCACTGACTCCTGGTAGTCTGCTGTGGCATTGAATGACTGCTGTAGTATTGACAGCACAGGAGGAACTAGAGAAACAAGACAAGGATTACAGTTAGTGGTGAGGAGAACGTAATCAAATTACACATAGGAGAGCAAAACAGTGCCAGTGAAACAATATGCACACAGACAACTAGCATTGTCATCTTCCCACCCCCTCTTCAAATGAAGATTGTTGTGACTTAAGAACAAGGCAGATCAACACGAATGTCAGCCGTGCACAGTGGTTGTGCAGAGAGTGGTCGTCCTATTGCTTCTGACCATAGAATATCAGATGTCATTTTTTTCCAATTTCCAAACGATTCTACATGTTGAATCGCCACCGTTCATCAACACCAAGTGATTTACTGTGCACGGCCAATGTTCGTGTTGGACTGTCTTGTCCTTAATAGAGGGGAAATAGGGACACTGTAATGTCACTGTGCAGTCTTCCAAGGGACAGGTAGACAGGTAACCAGGCTAGCAATGGTGGCTAGCATTTAGCCTGTCATCCTAGCTAGTTAACCAGGCTAACGTTGAGCTAGCATTTAGCCTGTCATCCTAGCCTAGCTGGTTAACCAGGCTAATAGTGGTAGCTAGCATGTAGCAAGTCAACCAAGCCTAGCTGTTTATCCAGGCTAAGAATGGTAGGTAGCAGTTAGCCTGTGATCCTAACTGGTTAACCAGGCTAACAGCAGTAGCTAGCATTTAGCCTGTCGTCCTAGACATAGCTGGTTAGCCTGGCTGACAGCAGTAGCTAGAATTTAGCCTGTCATCCTAGACATAGCTGGTTAGCCTGTATGAAAGCAGTAGCTGTATTCTTCCCTATTCAACCAGGACACTGTGTGTAGCCAGAACGTCCAGACAGATCCATCATGGTCGACAATTACCCAAGGAACGATAAGAAAAGAACAGAGCAAAATATATTGTCGAGAAGTTGTCTTCCACACACATATACAGATGGATTTTGAGGTGTTACTGTCCTGTACATAGCCAATGAAATGTGTCACAGCCATACTGCCATGCAATCAACATGAGCTGTCATCTCGTAGCAGTGAAAGGAGAGCTATCCCAGACTGCTGGCTGATAGTCAGCCTACTGACAGGCCGGTGACAGCTCTATATTACAACTGTGTTTATCTTTTCTCACTCTCTGACTGCACAGTCCGTTTTTCTGTCCCCTCCGTCTACTCTCAATCACTCTCTGTATGTCTCTCGCTCTCTCTTCCACTCTCAGTCGAGGATGCAGTTGCACATGTGAACATACAGGCCTGCCTAAACAGACACATACACATGCATGCATGCACACACACACAACCCCCCACACACATCCACACACTCACTCATTATTATTCACGATTCACTCAGGATTATCTGTAATCATGGTAGCATCCTCATTAATGTAGAAGTGTTTAGAAACATTCTATTCTTATTTACAATAAAAGTACATTTACCATTAACTTCTATTGGGCACATAAGTCGGAAGTTTACAAACATTTAGGTTGGAGTTTTTCAACCACTCCACAAATTTCTTTTTAACAAACTATAGTCTTGGCAAGTCGGTTAGGACATCTACTTTGTGCATTCCAACAATTGTTTACAGACAGATTATTTCACTTATAATTCACTGTATCACAATTCCAGTGGTTCAGAAGTTTACATACACTAAGTTGACTGTGCCTTTAAACAGCTTGGAAATATTCCAGAAAATGATGTCATGACGTAAGAAGCTTCTGATAGGCTAATTGACACCATGTGAGTGAATTGGAGGTGTACCTGTGGATGTATTTCAAGGCCTACCTTCAAACTCAGTGCTTCTTGCTTGACATCATGGTAAAATCAAAAGAAATCAGCCAAGACCTCAGCAAAAAATGGTAGACCTCCACAAGTCTGGTTCATCCTTGGGAGTAATTTCCAAATGCCTGAAGGTACCACATTCATCTGTACAAACAATAGTATGCAAGTATAAACACCATGGGACCACGCAGCCATCATACCACTCAGGAAGTAGACGCGTTCTGTCTCCTAGAGATGAATGTACTTTGGTGTGAAAAGTGCAAATCAATCCCAGAACAACAGCAAAGGACCTTGTGAAAATACTGGAGGAAACAGGTACAAAAGTATCTATATCCACAGTAAAACGAGTCCTATATCGACATAACCTGAAAGGCCACTCAGCAAGGAAGAAGCCACAGCTCCAAAACCGCCATAAAAAGCCAGACTACGGTTTGCAACAAAGTTCATACTTTTTGGAGAAATGTCCTCTGTTCTGATGAAAAATAATGTAACTGTTTGGCCAGTATGGAAAATGTATGCACTAACTAACTGTAAGTCGCTCTGGATAAGAGCGTCTGCTAAATGAATAAAGTGTAAAGTGTATAATGACCATCGTTATGTTTGGAGGAAAAAGGGGGAAACTTGCAAGCTGAAGAACACCATTCCCACCCGTGAAGCACGGGGGTGGCAGCATCATGCTGTGGGGGTGCTTTGCTGCAGGAGGGACTGGTGCACTTCAAAAATCGATGGCATCATGAGGAAGGAAAATTATGTGGATATATTGAAGCAACATCTCAAGACATCAGTCAGGAAGTTAAAGCTTGTTCGCAAATGGGTCTTCCAAATGGACAATGACCCCAAGCATACTTCCAAAGTTGTGGCAAAATGGCTTAAGGACAACAAAGCCAAGGTATTGGAGTGGAGGCCTACAAACCTGACTCAGTTACATCAGCTCTGTCAGGAGGAATGGGCCAAAATTCACCCAACTTATTGTGGGAAGCTTGTGGAAGGCTACCCGAAATATTTGACCTAAGTTAAACAATTTAAAGACAATGCTACCAAATACTAATTGAGTGTATGTAAACTTCTGACCCACTGGGAATGTGATGAATGCAATAAAAGCTTAAATAAATCATTCGCTCTACTATTATTCTGACATTTCACATTCTTAAAATAAAGTGGTGATCCTAACTGACCTAAGACAGGGAATTTCTACTAGGATTAAATGTCAGGAATTGTGAAAAACTGAGTTTAAATGTATTTGGCTAAGCTGTATGTAAACTTCAAATGTGTATATATACACTGCTCAAAAAAATAAAGGGAACAATAAAAGAACATATCCTAGATCTGAATGAATGAAATAATCTTATTAAATACTTTTTTCTTTACATAGTTGAATGTGCTGACAACAAAATCACACAGAAATTATCAATGGAAATCAAATTTATCAACCCATGGAGGTCTGGATTTGGAGTCACACTCAAAATTAAAGTGGAAAACCACACTACAGGCTGATCCAACTTTGATGTAATGTCCTTAAAACAAGTCAAAATGAGGCTCAGTAGTGTGTGTGGCCTCCATGTGCCTGTATGACCTCCCTACAACGCCTGGGCATGCTCCTGATGAGGTGGTGGATGGTCTCCTGAGGGATCTCCTCCCAGACCTGGACTAAAGCATCCGCCAACTCCTGGACATTCTGTGGTGCAACGTGGCGTTGGTGGATGGAGCGAGACATGATGTCCCAGATGTGCTCAATTGGATTCAGGTCTGGGGAACGGGCGGGCCAGTCCATAGCATCAATGCCTTCCTCTTGCAGGAACTGCTGACACACTCCAGCCACATGAGGTCTAGCATTGTCTTGCATTAAGAGGAACCCAGGGCCAACTGCACCAGCATATGGTCTCACAAGGGGTCTGAGGATCTCATCTCGGTACCTAATGGCAGTCAGGCTACCTCTGGCGAGCACATGGAGGGCTGTGCGGCCCCCCAAAGAAATGCCACCCCACACCATGACTGACCCACCGCCAAACCGGTCATGCTGGAGGATGTTGCAGGCAGCAGAATGTTCTCCACGGCGTCTCCAGACTCTGTCACGTCTGTCACGTGCTCAGTGTGAACCTGCTTTCATCTGTGAAGAGCACAGGGCGCCAGTGGCGAAATTGCCAATCTTGGTGTTCTCTGGCAAATGCCAAACGTCCTGCACGGTGTTGGGCTGTAAGCACAACCCCCACCTGTGGACGTCGGGCCCTCATACCACCCTCATGGAGTCTGTTTCTGACCATTTGAGCAGACACATGCACATTTGTGGCCTGCTGGAGGTCATTTTGCAGAGCTCTGGCAGTGCTCCTCCTGCTCCTCCTTGCACAAAGGCGGAGGTAGCAGTCCTGCTGCTGGGTTGTTGCCCTCCTACGGCCTCCTCCATGTCTCCTGATGTACTGGCCTGTCTCCTGGTAGCGCCTCCATGCTCTGGACACTACGCTGACAGACACAGCAAACCTTCTTGCCACAGCTCGCATTGATGTGCCATCCTGGATGAGCTGCACTACCTGAGCCACTTGTGTGGGTTGTAGACTCCGTCTCATGCTACCACTAGAGTGAAAGCACCGCCAGCATTCAAAAGTGACCAAACCATCAGCCAGGAAGCATAGGAACTGAGAAGTGGTCTGTGGTCACCAACTGCAAAGCCAGTCCTTTATTGGGGGTGTCTTGCTAATTGCCTATAATTTCCACCTGTTGTCTATTCCATTTGCACAACAGCATGTGAAATGTATTGTCAATCAGTGTTGCTTCCTAAGTGGACAGTTTGATTTCACAGAAGTGTGATTGACTTGGAGTTACATTGTGTTGTTTAAGTGTTCCCTTTATTTTTTTGAGCAGTGTATATATATATATATATATATATATATATAATAGCATAACTCAGTATTTGAATTATTTCATATAGTCATTATTGCTCATCACCCCGGGGCACTGTATATGAGTATCAAAACTTTCCAAGCTTCCAGGCTATTGAAACGACCAAACATTATCAATAGCATTCATTTTATTCAGTACTACAGTGCCCCGGGTTGAGCTGAGACAGAATTTCTCTCTCTCTCTCTCTCTCAGACAAGATTACCATTGATTTGCTTGCCAATCGAACACCATTCTCTCAAGTCCCTGATCCAATACAGTCCATTCCCACATCAGTGAGCCTCATTGAAAACAGCTCAGTTAATGGGAGACCCATGCTAGGCACAGAGACAGCAAAAGAGCAAATCTGCAACATGCTAAGTAGCCGAGATATTACATGTTCAATCTCCTTTATCATTTCAATTTCAAAGACTTGGAGAAGAAGAAAGGTTGAGAGATGTATGGGGGGGAGACATGCTCCCTTGTGCACACAAACATACAGTAATAGACAAAAATGCACACACATGCATGCACACACACAGGCACAAACACACACAAACAAACACATATAATTGAACTAATTCATTTTTTGATCATGCAGGGTAATTGACTGTAATCAATCACATAAAATGGGTGCCAGAAATCTACCTAAATCAAACTTATTTCTGAAGGTTGTCTGAACAATGATGAGTTTGAAAAGGCTACAGGTCCGTTTGCATTTAAAAGTTGTTTCAATTGGAAAGGGTGAGGAAAGAGCAGGTGTAGCCGATGGGTATCAGCCTCAAATGACTCAGCCTCTTCCCTGACAAACTTTTATATTCAGCCGACCAATCAGAAGAGGAGGACACCCTGCTGAGTTGACCCCTATCCACCAGCCAATCAGTGGGAGGCCAGCCCTCTGCCACTTCCTCCTCTATCGCTTGCTTTGATGATAACGCCGGAGTCTGAGAGGGAAGGGTACGCTAGGCTAGCCACACTGTCTGCATGATAATGTCAATGTTAATCAAAAACATCTGAGCCGTATCGTGGTTTAATCCATTATAGACCAACTCTGTACTGACTGACAAACTGACTGATGCAATGATTCCCCCCTCAACTAAACTTCTAAATATGTTTTTACACGACTATTTGGTTGAATCTATAGTTTCATATATAATTCTGAGGTTTGGGGAAAATTATACCCACTTTGGGACAAGCTGTGTAACAGAGTGAGTAAAACACACAAATGACTACACTTCAAAGTCCAGAAGGACCTTGTATCTATGTTACTTAGGGCCTTCCTTTGGGTGTTTCTTTCTTTAGTGTTTCACTTATGGTCTCCTAAGATCTAGTTAACTTCTTAGGGCACGAGTGACTATACTTCAAATTCCATTAAGACCACATATAGTATTTTCGTTAATTTATACAACAGATGAATGTGATATCACTGTGCTTTATCTAATAGCAGAACTAAATGACCTGGATTGCAGTTGATATTACATTACATGATCAATGCCAATCGAGTATTACAGCAATTGTGAAGATCCCCACAGACCTGCATCAATGCCAATCGAGATTCTGAGTAGAGTATTACAACAATTGTGAAGATCCCCACAGACCTGCGATGACCTATGCATGCTATCTTGAACATGCAGGCTTTATATGATTACATAAGAAAATATTTATAGTTACACTAGCTAGGTTTCCATCCAATTGGCGACAGCTTTTTATGCAAATATTCTAAAATCCGCATTAAAACAATATGCAAATATTCCCACTAGAGATGTGTTTCCATCAAATTGACTTGTTGCGTATAAAGTGTGTGATGACGTAGTGCACATAAAAATTACTTTTGTGGTTAAGTTCTCAAGTACCAAATAAAAAATACAATTTAAATGGATTTCCATCGCAGTATTAGGGAGAATTAGGGCTAAGTGAAGTGAAAAAATAATGGGTGGTGGTACTTGGATTTTGTTTTTGCAAGGATAGTACTTAAAAAAATTGAAATACTTTGATAATAAAGTCAACATTTCGAGAATAAAGTAGATTTTTTTTGGGGGGGGGGGTCTAAATACATTTATGGGAATAAAGTGGCAATATTTTGAGAATAAAGTCTAAATTAAAAATTGAGAATAAAGTGGAAATATTTTGAGAAAATAAAGTGCCAAAATGTTGAGAATAAAGTGGCATTATTTCGAGAATAAAGTGGGAATACATCGAGAATAAATAGGCAATATTTTGTGAATAAAGTCACAGTTATATTTTAAGATTAAAATAGGGGATTTGCTTATTAATTGCATGCCTCACTGGCTCCCTGTTGCTGTGCACGCCACCTTTGAAATGCCTGAGTTAGATGACTGGTGAAACTATACTTTAAAATTGGCTTTAGTAACAAGAAAATCCTTGCCCTTAGCACATAATAACCATATTATTATAAGTAAAAGGACCGGGAAAAGGTTGTGCCACAGATTGGGTATTTTCAGAAGGAGGAACAACACGGACTTGGATGAGATATTTAATCCAAGTCCATGTGGTTACATACAGTGCATTCGGAAAGTATTCAGACACCTTGACTTTTTCCACATTTTGTTACGTTACAGCTTTATTCTAAAATTTATTAAATTATTTGTTTCTCATCAATCTACACACAATACCCCATAATGACAAAGCGAAAACAGGTTTTTAGACATTTTTGTAAATATATAAAAAATGAAAAACAGAAATACCTTATTTACATAGGTATTTCAGACCCTTTGCTATGAGACTCGAAATTGAGCTCAGGTGCATCCTGTTTCCATTGATCATCCTTGAGATGTTTCTACAACTTGATTGGAGTCTGCCTGTGGTAAATTCCATTGATTGGACATGATTTGGAAAGGCACACACTTGACAGTGCATGTCAGACAAAACCAAGCCATTAGGTCGAAGGAATTGTCCTTAGAGCTCCCAGACAAGATTGAGTGGAGTCACCGATCTGGGGAAAAGTATCAAAAAATGTCTGCAGCATTGAAGGTCCCCAGGAACACAGTGTCCTCCATCAATCTTAAATGCAAAAAGTTTGGAACCACCAAGACTCTTCCTAGAGTTGGCCGCCTGGCCAAACTGAGCAATCGGGGGAGAAGGGCCTTGGTCAGGGAGGTGAACAAGAACCTGATGATCACTCTGACAGAACTCCAGACTTCCTCTGTGGAGATGGGAGAACCTTCCAGAAGGACAACCATCTCTGCAGCACTCCACCAACCAGGCCTTTATGGTAGAGTGGCCAGACGGAAGCCACTGCTCAGTAAAAGGCACATGACAGCCCGTTTGGAGTTTATCAAAAGGCACCTAAAGGCTCTCAGAACATAAGAAACAAGATTCTCTGGTCTGATGAAACCAAGATTGAACCCTTTGGCCTGAATGCCAAGCATTACGTCTGGAGGAAACCTGGCACCATCCCTACGGTGAAGCATGGTGATGGCAGCATCATGCTGTGGGGATGTTTTTCCGCGGCAGGGACTGGGAGACTAGTCAGGATCGAGGGAAAGATGAACGGAGCAAAGTACAGAGAGATCTTTGATGAAAACCTGCTCCAGAGCGCTCAGGACCGCAGACTGGGACAAAGGTTCACCTTCCAACAGGACAACGACCCTAAGCACACAGCCAAGACAACGCAGGAGTGGCTTCGGGACAAGTCTCTGAATGTACTTTAGTGGCCCAGCTAGAGCCCGGACTTGAACCCGATCGAACATCACTGGAGAGACCTGAAAATAACTGTGCAGCGACGCTCCCTATCCAACCTGACAGAGCTTGAGCGGATCTGCAGAGAAGAATGGGAGAAACTCCCCAAATACAGGTGTGCCAAGCTTATAGCGTCATATCCAAGAAGACTCGAGGCTATAATCACTACCAAAGGTGCTTCGACAAAGTACTGAGTAAAGGGTCTGAATACTTATGTAAATGTGATATCAGTTTAATATTTTTAATAAATGTGTTAAAATTTCTAAAAAACTATTTTTGTCATTATGGGGTATTGTGTTTAGATTAATGAAGAAAAACATTTTTAATCAATTTTAGAATAAGGCTGCAACGTAACAAAATGTGGAAACAGTCAAGTGGTCTGAACACTTTCCGAATGCACTGTACATATTTATAGACGGGCGGATTGTGTGTGTATGCAGGTGTGTGTGTGGGCAGTAAAAACAAATGGCCATCAATCTAATCAATCTGCCCAGCCTATTGTGATTTTTTTCTGATAGTGGATATAACGTTGAAAATCCGATGTAGTTTTAAAAAGGTACAAATTCAACATATTTTAGGTTTGTCTATGTTGAAATTTGGTTACCATGATGACATAATCCTGTGGTTGAAATTTCACCCTTAAAAACAACAATTTCCATTGGTGGCAAAACTGAAAGATGGCGGACTGAAGATGGTGGTGCAGAATGCCTCGTGAAAAAGCTTAGAAATTAATGTCCCTAAAACTGACCAAATAATAGTACTTTTACGCTGATCTGCGTAAATGAGGGTAAACACCGATAGAATGGAGAAGCAACTTCTAAAACAAAACAAAAAAAGAGATTATTCGATTGACAGATTACCTATTTTCACCGTGTGGAAACCTAACTGCTAAATGCTATAAATGATCAATTAAGCGTACTTGAGTTAGTCCGTAAAGATACACATGAGATGAAGGCGAGCCTTGAAATGAATGATGAGAAAGCCGCGACACTGGAAAAAGAAACTGAAAAGCTGAAGGGTACAGTCAATGTTATCGAAGCTGACGTTAAGGAACTTAAGAGAGAGAACAAGTTGTTGAGAGAATCCCTACTTGATATACAGACAACATCAATGGGCGAAAATCTGGTGCTTACCGGAATTAAAGAGGATGAAGGTGAAGATCCAGAGAGAGTAGTGAAATAATTAATGGTTAAAGCACTGCAGATCCCAGGCGACACTGTCGACCAAATTAAACTTGAACGCGTACATCATTTCGGACAGAAAGAACAGCGATATGAGCATCCAATCGTTGCCAAATTTGCATCATTTAAAGACAAAATAGTGGTTAAAAGCCTCACCGACTTTAAAATAGGCATGGAAGATCAGTTGCCAAAGGAAATCGCAGAACGACGTAAAGTACTGTATCCACTCAATGAAATAATAAAATATAACAATCAATACATAAATTATAATTACACTCAGTGGCGGCTCCTGAAAAAATTCTCAGGGGGGGCAATTTTTCTGATGATTTAGGTGACCTACACACATTTTAAAAAAGATATGTCCAGTAACAACATGAAGACAGGGGCAGCATATAAGTCAATGCCAGAAGCATTTATTGACTGATCTCAAAAGTGTTGGCTTACAAAAGCAAAATAAGTTATCACAGTAAAAATAATCAAGGGTGTTCTTTCACATTCCTCAACACTGCATAAACAATATGCATTTCCATAAACAAATGAAATATCAGCTGAAAATACAGCATTTTGGTATTTGTTCAGATTGCAGGATCAACAAGAGCTTTTACCACATTTTTTGCCTCATGGTTGAATTGGAAATATGTGCACCTGAGCATAATTCACAACAAGCAAGCAGGAGCTTTTGATAGAGGCTACTGAAAACATTGATGCAAGTTATTGGTAATAAGAAATTTTTATAGACTTCCATATTCTGCCCTCTTGTATAGATTTGTGAAAATGAACAGTGATAGACATTTTGCCTGAAAACAGAATTTGAAAATAATTTCTAGAAAAGATAAACACAGCTATCTGTATGGCTTTGTAAAAATGAACAACCATATTCTGGCCAATTGTATAGATTTGTAAATATGAACAACCATATTCTGGCCAATTGTATAGATTTGTAAAAATGAACATGAACAGATTATTATTTTTTTTTTACTTTTTTAAAAATTAAAAATAACTATTTTAAACAACATCAACTGTGAACTGATTTGGGCGTGTGTGTGTTAAAGAGACAGACAGGGAGGGACAAAGAGAGAGAGAGGCTACATTACTTGTACTGAAACTGTTCTCTTCTCTCTTTCAATGCAGCAAAGCGGTCAATGACTTTCTCATTGAAATCAGGCATGCTGAGGACTAGTTCACTCTCCATGGAAAGCATGGCCAGTGCATTCAGACATTCCTGGCCCATTGAATTTCGCAGGAATGTCTTAACTCGTGTCAAAGTTGAGAAACATCTCTCAGCTTCAGCTGTTGTCATGGGAGTAGTTATGAGGATGTTCAACAGAGTCACAGTCTCAGAGAACGTCTCCTGGAGGTTGTAGCTCATGAGAACCTGGTACAGTGCCAGTGCACCACAGTTTGACTTTCTCGTTGTCGGCAAAAAGACCGTTCAGTCTCTCCAAAAGCACACTGGCGATTGAGACTGAGGTTGATTCCGAGATGGGAAGGAACTCAAAAAAGCGCTCCTGCACTTTGTGGTTGCTATCTATGTACCTCAGCACAAGCACCAGCTGTATCTGTGTAGAAACGTCCGTGGTCTCGTCAGCTTGGATAGCTACGAAGTTCGCCGACTTCACCTCCTCCACAATATGTTCCCTCATGACCGCTAGCATACACTCCAGTTACAGTAGCTCGTTTTGAATGGTCTTTGATGTGAACTTCTTTCAAAGAGACAATCGAGTTGCACTGAAGGCTAGCCATCTTGATAGTAGTACGTGAATTGATTGACGCTGCTACCCGCTCTTTTCTTAGTTACGTTCATGGTTATGTTACGTATGACGAAAGCGCGTAAGTGCAAGCCCTCAGAAACCCATAGAGACTGTATTGAAAGCTCTGATATTTGAAAAAAAAAGATTTTACATGACAGGCTATGAGAGACTTCTGGGCGATTTTCAACCTGACTGAAATCGCCCCAAAGGGGGCGGGGCCATTTGAAGCACGACTTTAGCCTGATTGGACATTTAGTGGCAGATCAGACGTCTAGATTAGAACACTGATAACTACTGTTGCTGTGATATAATTGATTAGAAACAAAATCCCTTCCTTTTCCCGTTTGGCAGTGCGTCGCCCATATCGCCCTAATGAACACACCGCCCCTGATTACACTATACTATTCAAGTTAGGGAATGCTGTAAAATAATTTATATTCTATTTTAGATTTTTTTATAGTATTTATAAATAGATAAAAGATAGGACAATTCATAAAATACTAAATCCCTAAATACAAGGAACTGGAACACAAAAGTATCCAAAGCCCGAAATAAAAACATGACAAACAGAGGACATAGAAAGGCACAGTATGTGGGTATGTACAGGTGTATATGTGAGAGGCGCGCAGTTGTGTTGGAAGATGGGGTGCCTGTTTGATTGGAAAAGTGTGATGAGTTAAGTGCGTGAGGAAGGAAAATGGTTGCAAATGTGTGTCTGCAAGTAGGAGTTGTGACAGAGTGAGTGTCTTCACTCTTGTGGAGATATGGGATATAGCTTGTTTATTTTTGTCCCATCATGACGGAACATTGCCAACCCCTATGTCATAGACACTGACTTGAGCGGCCCACCCACTTATCCGTTTTATAGGATAAGGTGCCTGAAAGTGTTCACTTTTCTGTCATGGCTGCGTAGGCATGCCAAGAGTGTGCAAATCTGTCATCAAGGCAAATGGTGGCTATTTGAAGAATCTCAAATATAAATAACATTTCATTCATTTAACACTTGTTTGGTTACTACATCATTCCATATGTGTTATTTCATAATTTTGATGTCTTCACTATTATTCTACAATGAAAAAATTTGTACAAATAAAGAAATACCCATGAATGAGTAGGTGTGTCCAAACTTTTGACTGGTAATGTATACTGTACATTGAGGGAAAAAATAATTTGATACCCTGCTGATTTTGTATGTTTGCCCACTGACAAAGAAATGATCAGTCTATAATTTTAATGGTAGGTTTATTTGAACAGTGAGAGACAGAATAACAACAAGAAAATCCAGAAAAACGCATGTCAAAAATTTTATAAATTGATTTGCATTTTAATGAGGGAAATAAGTATTTGACCCCCTCTCAATCAGAAAGATTTCTGGCTCCCAGGTGTCTTTTATACAGGTAACGAGCTGAGATTAGGAGCACACTCTTAAAGGGAGTGCTCCTAATCTCAGCTTGTTACCTGTATAAAAGACACCTGTTCACAGAAGCAATCAATCAATCAATCAGATTCTAAACTCTCCACCATGGCCAAGACCAAAGAGCTCTCCAAGGATGTCAGGGACAAGATTGTAGACCTACACAAGGCTGGAATGGGCTACAAGACCATCACCATGCAAGGTCCCCCTGCTACGCCATGAAGGACTGAAATCCTGCAGCGCCCAAAAGGTCCCCCTGCTCAAGAAAGCACAAATATAGGCCCATCTGAAGTTAGCCAATGAACAGCTGAATGATTCAGAGGGGAACTAGGTGAAAGTGTTGTGGTCAGATGAGACCAAAATCGAGCTCTTTGGCATCAACTCAACTCGCCATGTTTGGAGAAGGAGGAATGCTGCCTATGACCCCAAGAACACCATCCCCACCGTCAAACATGGAGGTGGAAACATTATGCTTTGGGGGTGTTTTTCTGCTAAGGGGACAGGACAACTTCACTGCATCAAAGGGACGATGGACGGGGCCATGTACAGTCAAATCTTGGGTGAGAACCTCCTTCCCTCAGCCAGGGTATTGAAAATGGGTCGTGGATGGGTATTCCAGCATGACAATGACCCAAAACACACGGCCAAGGCAACAAAGGAGTGGCTCAATAAGAAGCACATTAAGGTCCTGGAGTGGCCTAGCCAGTCTCCAGACCTTAATCCCATAGAAAATCTGTGGAGGGAGCTGAAGGTTCGAGTTGCCAAACGTCAGCCTCGAAACCTTAATGACTTGGAGAAGATCTGCAAAGAGGAGTGGGACAAAATCTATTTAAAGACCAAAAAATGGACAGCTGCGTCATACAGGTTGCAAATTAGTTGGGAGGAGATTTTCGATGTACCGATTCCATGGCACATGGTTTATGAACTGATTTACAAAACGACGCCGGATTCAAAAATTAAAGAGTTTTTCAATTAAAATTATTATACAAAATTATTGCAACCAATAGAATGTCATCTATATGGGAGATACAACTATCCCAGCTCTGCAGATTTTTCTGCGAAGAGACAGAATCCTTAGATCACTTGTTTTGGTACTGCCCATATGTAGCTTGTTTTTGGTCACAGGTTCAGGAATGGCTGAAAAATTGCAACATGGGTGATTTGAAAAGTCATAGTCAATCGATCAATATAATAATACTCTAAGCAAAGGTGTTTATCTTTAATTTACAATCTGTAGAAACTTTGAGAACAGAAAGGTTCAGAACCTTTGTGAAACATCACAGTACAGTAGAAAAATGGCAGCTAGAAATCAAAACAGGATGGTCTTCAGAGATGGGAGGGGTTGAGGGTAGCTGAAGGCTGGGACTAAAAACAAACAAAAGATAACTCATGTAAAATATACTGTCTGTGAAATGTTGGTAGTATGTTTAAGCTGTAAGTGGAAGCCTAAGTATTGTTGTCCATTACCCCCCCCCCCCCCTCCCCCACCACCCCATTAAACAAAATAAAAAATAAAAGTGGTTGTCCCACTGACTATCATAAGTTGAATGCACCAATTTGTAAGTCACTCTGGATAAGAGCGTCTGTTAAATGACGTAAATGTAAATGGTTGGTAGGGTTAGGGGAAAATAATAAAGGAAATATATATATATATATATATATATATATATATATATATATTAGGGGTGTAACGATCCATCTACTACATCGATGTATCGATTTATATTCCTATGATCCAACTACATCGATCTGTGCTCGGCGAGTTGGCCTTTTCGACAACATATATCGATCTAACATCGTTTTAAAATGTAATAAATCGATTGTTTTGATACTAGGAAATAACCCATTGGATTTAAGCACGTCAGACTTTATATGGATGTTTTTTCTTAGCACTTTTAATGATAAAGGCTTTAAACATTACTCGATTCAGTCTGCCTATCCGTGACATCATCGCGCCAACAGCAGCGCAAAGGCGCAAAGACAACAAAACATAGCATGGCGGACGACAGAGGAGAAGCCGACGAGCGAGAAATTATCAAGCCACCATTGCGGTCCTTACAAGAAACAGGAATCTAGGAAACTTCACCTGCACTGTCCAGTATTTATTTCAGTCACACTGGTTGAATTTTTGGCTAAAAGGTTACTGAATCGATTTCAAGTCACTGAATCGTTTCGGATCGTATCGTTCTAAATGAACCAATATCGTCCTTGAATCGTATCGACAACCACGAATCGTGATACAAATCGAATCGTTGTTAAAACGAATCGTTACACCCCTAATATATATATATATATATATATATATTTAAAATAATATATACAGTACCAGTCAAAAGTTTGGACAAACCTACTCATTCCAGGGTTTTTCTTTATTTTTACTATTTTCTACATTGTAGAATAATAGTAAAGACATCAAAACTAAGAAATAACACATATGGAATCATGTAGTAACCAAAAAAAGTGTTAAATATATTTTATATTTGAGATATTTCAAAGGTGCCACCCTTTGCCTTGATGACAGCTTTGCACACTCTTGGCATTCTCTCAACCAGTGTCATGAGGTAGTCACCTGGAATGCATTTCAATTAACAGGTGTTTCTTGTTAAAAGTTAATTTGTGGAATTTATTTCCTTCTTAATGCGTTTGAGCCAATCAGTTGTGTTGTGACAAGGTAGGGGTGGTATACAGAAGATAGCCCTATTTGGTAAAACACCAAGTCCATATTATGGCAAGAACAGCTCAAACAAGCAAAGAGAAACGACAGTCCATCATTACTTTAAGACATGAAGCTCAGTCAATCCGGAAAATTTTAAGAACTTTGAAAGTTTCTTCAAATGCAGTCGCAAAAACCATCAAGCGCTATGATGAAACTGGCTCTCATGAGGACCGCCACAGGAAAGCAAGACCCAGAGTTACCTCTGCTTCAGAGGATAAGTTCATTAGAGTTAACTGCAACTCAGATTGCAGCCCAAATAAATGCTTCACAGAGTTCAAGTAACAGACACATCTCAACATCAACACCACGTGAATCAGGCATTCATGGTCAAATTGCTGCAAAGAAACCACTACTAAAGGACACCAATAAGAAGAAGAGACTTGCTTGGACCAAGAAACACAAGCAATGGACATTAGACCGGTGGAAATCTGTCCTTTGGTCTGATCCCCCTCTATCCCTCTCCACCTTCCTGTCTTTGTGAGACGCAGAGTAGGTGAATGGATGATCTCCGCATGTGTGGTTCCCAGCATGGAGGAGGTGGTGTGATGGTGTGGGGTGCTTTGCTGATGACACTGTCAGTGATTTATTTAGAATTCAAGGCACACTTAACCAGAATGGCTACTACAGCATTCTGCAGTGATACGCCATCCCATCTGGTTTGCGCTTAGTGGGACTATCATTTGTTTTTCAACAGGACAATGACCCAACACACCTCCAGGCTGCTTAAGGGCTATTTGACCAAGAAGGAGAGTGAGGGAGTGCTGCATCAGATGACCTGGCCTCCACAATCACCCAACCTCAACCCAATTGAGATGGTTTGGGATGAATTGTACCGCAGAGTGAAGGGAAAACAGCCAACAAGTGCTCAGCATATGTGGGAACTCCTTCAAGACTATTGGAAAAGCATTCCAGGTGAAGCTGGTTGAGAGAATACCAAGAGTGTGCAAAGCTGTTATCAAGACAAAGGGTGGCTACTTTGAAGAATCTAAAATATATTTTGATTTGTTTAACACTTTTTTGGTTACTTTCATATGTGTTATTTTATAGTTTTGATGTCTTCACTATTATTCTACAATGTAGGAAATAGTAAAAGTAAAGAAAAACCCTTGAATGAATAGGTATGGCAAAACATTTGACTGGTACTGTATATGTTTACAAATAAATATGGTGGATTGCAAATTATGCAGACAATTACAGTTATAGAAGCCACAATCTATCTGCAATATTAAAGCTTATCACCCCCTAAAAAAACAACAATATAAAAATACTAATAAATCAGTTGATTACTTTTTTTCAAATCCAACGTATTTTCCACGTAGATTCCACGTAACAATAAGTTGACAAATTACGTTGAAACAACGTTGATTCAACCAGTTTGTGCCCAGTGGGTTACTTCTGAGTGTTTCCTTCTCTCAGTCGGACACACTCTATAGTGACGGCGGCGGTGGACTGTCCCATCTCCGTAGCCGGATGGCGAGTGTCATGTTGCCGGGCAGATAATAGGATTCGCCTCATTGAGCAAGCTTATTGGATATTCATCACAACTATAAGTGGTGTTCTAAATTGAACGCAATCCGTGTTTTTTTTCCGCTGAGTGCCTTTATTACATTAGGTGGGAAGAGCTAGATAGCTGAGACAATATTGTGGTCGCTCATGCATAACCGGTGCTTATAGCTCGCGGGAGATCACATTTCAAATCCCTCCCGAAACGCTCTCAGGTGGCTTGCGTTCCTGGCTTCTCTGGGGCCTTGATGAGGACAAATTAGTGAATTAAAAGGACAACCTTTCGCTTTTTGGGCTACAAAGCCCAGAGTTGGCGCTAATTGAAATCTTCAATCACAGAAATAGTGCGAGTATAGAGGAAATCAAAGGAGCGGTGGCAGCCAAACTGACCATCATTCAGTAGCTCTATAATGAGCCTGTCTAGATCGGTGAGTCTGTTCTTTCTCTCAAAATAAGCCGATCTAAAGTGAATGCTCAGTTCTTCATGTTCAACACAGTACAATTCAGTGACTCCACAGTTCTAACTCACTGCCTTTGTAGCGGTGGTGGTTCGAAACTACACTTGCGTGATGAGTAACCTTGCTTGAGACCTGAACTTGCATTGGCCCCCCAATATTTTGCCCAGGCTTCACCTCAGTGGGCTAGCAGTCTTCAAACCCCTGTCCATCACACTTCCACCACAGGATGCTGCTGAGGGGAGTACGGCTCATAATAATGTCCGAAATGGAGCTAATGGAATGGCATCAAACACAAGGAAACCATGTGTTTGGTGTATTTAATACCATTCCACTAATTCTGCTCAAGACATTACCACGAGCCTGTTCTCCCCAATTAAGGTACTACCAACCTCCTGTGACCTACACAATAAACACACTTAAATCTGAATAAATTACTTGATTCTTACACACCAGGTAGGATTATTTTTGTATCAATATCTCAAAAGAGAACCTGAATTGAATCAGATCAGAGAGTCTGAGAAAATACATTTTCCGCCACTATTGACAATCTTATCCCCACCACCGGAGACAGACGTTCCTTTATGTGAGGCCAAGTGTCTCTGGAACGATAAGCGTTTCATTTTGCCCGTGGTCCTTGGGTGCGATTGTTTGGGAGCTGGCAATCCTTTACCTGTATCAGCGCTGTGACTGTGGAGTGTAGGAGGGGAGAATGATTCTGTCTCACTAGGTGACTCTATTCTCACCCTGAGAGGAGCAACAGTTCTGTATGCCACCGATCGATAAACCCCAGTGCCTGGCCTAAGAGAGCCTTTACACTGTGGCTCTGTATGGGGCTTCTCATCCTTTACACAACTGCTGTATGGCTGCTATTGTAGAAGGGACCACTGTATATGGTTGGATAGGCTTTGGATATGGATAAAACGAGAGCAGGTAGCCGTACTGAATGCCACGCTATTCTTCATTAGTCTGCTCTGAGATCAGGCCCGGCTGCTACTGTGAGAGGAAAAATATGTCTGGGTAGGTTTTGTTTTAATGGTTCTGATTTGTTGAGCTTTGTTCCTTCAGAGAACCAAGGTTACATATATAACTGAACGTTTTGGGGAGAGTAGGTATGCTATGCTAGCTAGATGGCTAACTCTTCGTTCACCACTGCATATGACTGGATAGGCATTAGCTACAGTGGAAGGTAAAGAAGGTAGCAATATGCTACGCTACAGCTACTCACCATTCACCACCACCTCGATGTCGACAAAGTCGATCTCGCCACGGGCCTCCACTCGCGCTTCGCAGCGGTACACGCCCTCGTCCGCCTTGGTCACCTTGTGGATCTGCAGGTTGTTGTTGGGCAGCACCTGGAACCTGCCTTCACAGGAGAGAGGGCGGAAGAGAAAGAGAGGGGGGGGGGGGGGGGGGGGGTAGAGAGAGCGATAGGGAGTGACAAGGGGAGCGATAGAGAGAGATAGAGGGGGACAGACAGAGAGAAGGGGGGAAGAATATAGAGAGAGGGATAGCGCATGAGAAAGAAAGAAAGAAAGAAAGAAAGGTGGAGAGAGAGTTAGAAAGAGACAGAGGAAATAAGGAAATAAAGATACAAGGAAAATGAAAGAAAGGAAAAAGAGTGAAAGGAAGTCACATGACTCCAGTCACATACTTGCTATCAAATAATATTTTCATAAACCTTTACCACTTTCACCTTTTTTAAATAAAGTTAGCTAAGCGAAGTGAGATAAATACATTAGGAATTAGGTCTGCAGTTCACAAACAGTTTCCCATCCTTCTCCATTGTCACTGGCAGATAAGTGAGAACCTTATCTCTCTCTGTCGAGCGCAAAGATATTTATAACCTTGTCCCGTAATTAGCGTGGAATTTTAAAAAAACACAGCTATCTCTACCTTTAATCATTACCGAACGGCAAGGCGAGATAGTGTGTCGAAGGGAAGGGCCTTTGAATTTCAATTAAAAAACCTGACTACTTTCAAAGGTTTCAAACAAATCATTTTCCTAATCAGCCCAGGAAGTCTGTCTCTGTGATGGGTGGATGAGGGGGAAAGTGTAGCAGGAGGAAAAGTAATGATGGGGTGACAGAGTATTGGTAAACAAGTCTGAACCTACAAATTAACTTCTGTCCATCATGCAGGAGCCATGAATGTGTTTCCAATAGTCGAAGATACATTTCATTCCTTCTCCTTTCTTTCTCAGCCCAAATATGTGTTCCAATAATCTAAGATACATTACTTTCCCTCTCCTTTCCTTCTAGCCCCAGAATGTGTTCTAGTAGTCTAAAATCACTTTCCCTTGTCCTTTCCTTCTAAGCCATAGGATGTGTTCCAATCTAAGACACTGTTCTTTCCTTTCCTTTTAGGAGCAATGATCTGAAAGGACTCATTTAATGAAGAAAAAGAAAAGTAGAGAAATATGGTGGAATAATTTCCTGTGCTGTCACTTAAAGTATCAGTGTTCAAGACAGAAAGAATACCCCCTTCATATCCCCACATACTGTATGTCAACATAAGCACACAAAAAATAAGTGAAGAAATAATAAATTAATTAAAGTGAAAATAAAATAAAATAAATCGGGTGGAATAATGTCCTGTACTGTGACTTTTCAGTGGCCATGAGAGAAGGAAGATCTTCACAACATGGCAGCAAGCATCGGACCACCGACTGACATTTGCATCCTCTACTCTCCATCTTCTAGGCAAGCTTGTTAACATGTTGTATAGTTCAAACATACTTTTAATGAAATCACATGCTGCGGCTTTTAATGCTAGAACTTGCTATTTATAGCATCAAATCCCTGACAGAATCTGAGGAAAACATTTTTCATAACATTTGTGTGTTTACATAGGCATACATCCCAAATGGCACCCTATTCTTATATAGTGCACTACGATTGAACAGAGCCCATACAGTGGCTTGCGAAAGTTTTTTACCCCCTTTGGCATTTTTCCTATTTTGTTTTCTTATTACCTGGAATTAAAATTGATTTTTGGGGGGTTTGTATCATTTGATTTACACAACATGCCTACCACTTTGAAGATGCAAAATATTTTTTGGGGTGAAACAAACAAGACATAAGACAAAAAAACAGAACTTGAGTGTGCATAACTATTCTCCCGCCCCAAAGTCAACAGTTTGTTTATAGAGTCACCTTTTGCAGCAATTACAGCTGCAAGTCTCTTGGGGTATGTCTCTATAAGCTTGGCACATCTAGCCACTGGGATTTTTGCCCATTCTTCAAGGCAAAACTGCTCCAGCTCCTTCAAGTTGGATGGCTTCCGCTGGTGTACATAAATCTTTAAGTCATACCACAGATTCTCAATTGGATTGAGGTCTGGGCTTTGACTAGGCCATTCCAAGACATTTAAATGTTTCCCCTTAAACCACTGAAGTGTTACTTTAGCAGTATGCTTAGGGTCATTGTCCTGCTGGAAGGTGAACCTCCGTCCCAGTCTCAAATCTCTGGAAGACTTAAACAGGTTTCCCTCAAGAATTTCCCTGTATTTAGAGCCATCCATCATTCCTTCAATTCTGACCAGTTTCCCAGTGAGAGGTGTTGGGTTTGCACCAGACATAGCATTTTCCTTGATGGCCAAAAAGTTCAAATGTAGTCTCATCTGACCAGAGTACCTTCTTCCATATGTTTGGGGAGTCTCCCACATGACTTTTGGCGAACACCAAACATGTTTGCTTATTTTTTTCTCTAAGCAATGGCTTTTTTCTGGCCACTCTTCCATAAAGCCCAGCTCTGTGGAGTGTACGGCTTAGTGGTCCTATGGACATATACTCCAATCTCCACTGTGGAGCTTTGCAGCTCCTTCAGGGTAATATTTGGTCTCTTTGTTGCCTCTCTGATTAATGCCCTCTTTGCCTGGTCCGTGAGTTTTGGTGGGCGGCCCTCTCTTGGCAGGTTTGTTGTGGTGCCATATTCTTTCAATTTTTTAATACTGGATTTAATGGTGCTCCGTAGGATGTTCAAAGTTTTGGATATTTTTTTATAACCCAACCCTGATCTGTATTTCTCCACAACTTTGTCCCTGACCTGTTTGGAGAGCTCCTTGGTCTTCATGGTGCCGCTTGCTTGGTGGTGCCCCTTGCTTAGTGGTGTTGCAGACTCTGTGGCCTTTCAGAACAGGTGTATATATACTGAGATCATGTGACAGATCTTGTGACACTTAGATTGCACACAGGTGGACTTTATTTAACTAATTATGTGACTTCTGAAGGTAATTGGCTGCACCATATCTTATTTAGGGGCTTCATAGCAAAGGGGGTGAATAAATATGCACGCACCACTTTTCCGTTATTTATTTTGTATAATTTTTTGAAACAAGTTATTTTTTATATTTCAGTTCACCAATTTGGTCTATTTTGTGTTTGTCCATTACATGAAATCCAAATAAAAATCAATTTAAATTACATGTTGTATTGCAACAAAATAGGAAAACCGCCAAGGGGGATGAATACTTCTGCAAGGCACTGTAGGGCTCTGGTCAAAAGTAATGCACTACGTAGAGAATATGGTGCCATTTGGGACACAACCATATTTTACAGTATAGCACATTTATTCAACTGATATGTCTTGAAATGATGTGTGAAGCAATCTGACATGTAAACTGAATTCTTTTGATGTTCCATTTTTTTATGCACTAGCAAACCCGTTAATTGGCTTCTGAAATCAATGATAATGTAATTATCAGCTGCTTCATTAAAAGTAGACTGTAAAATACCATCAAAGAGTGGGCCCATAAAAAAAAACCTGCATCCAATGACATGTTCACATGAAAATATCACTTGATTTCTATATGGTCTGTACTGCTCAATAGATAACTTTTCAAGAGTCAAGTTATGTTGCTAATATGGTAGCCACAGTATGCACGTTAACAAGTTATGCTTTAATTAACCAACTGGTAATTAGGTACTTATTTTAACAAGCAAACAAGGTTTACCAGCACATCAACAGAGGCAGCATGCATCAAATGACCATAAGCAGACTTACTGTAGTGCTCCTCTGTGATCTCCATGCTCTTGAAGCCCTTTTGGTAGAACCAAGAGACCACGGGCGCCGGAGAGGCGATGACATAACACACCACCTCTGCCACCTCGCCGTGACGGAACTCCTGGGGGGACCTCACGTCGTGGAACGTCAGCTTCTCTGTCACATAGGAAGTGAGGTAACAGGAAGTGAAGTCACATTAGAGACATGTCTTTCCAAAAGAGGTTATGTTCCAATATTCACACAAGTATACCATTTAGAATGCATAGCCAATACATCGCCTCATTCTAAGTAGTATGCGAGGGTGGACTTTGGAACAGAGCCCAAGTAATGTGTATTGATTGAGGTACTGATAGATTGATTTAGTGATTAATGGAATGACCATGAAACAAGAAGAGGTGTCTGTTTGTAATGTATTAGTTTCCTATCATAAAGCTGGCTATGCTACATCCACCATGTTGATTGCCCCCCCCCTGCATGTTTTCATTTCTTGCCGTAGCACTTGACAGCTGATTACTCATTACTAAGTTTTGATTATTTCAATCAGCTGTGTACTGCTAGGGCAAAAAACTAAACGTGCACCCAGGGGGGGCCCCAGGACCGAGTTTGGGACACCCTGAAGTGGAGTACAGAGTAAACTCCATTCTATAGAACAAACTGTTCTACTTATTGTCTATGGTTCTACACCACTGAAACAACTCAGATTCTATGTGCTCTAAAATAGTCCCATAAACATTCCCACAGCATATTGAATGAATCCTACCACCCCGAAAGTTCTGTTTGTAATCAAATGATTGATTTAACTTGTGTCGGTCTAAAGCTGTGGCACCTGTCTGACAAGCACTGGCAGGTGTTTGATAGATTACACCTGGGGAAAGCTGACCTGGGACCTGCGCTTCTATTCTCTTAAAAAACACTCCACCACCCTCTCAGAACCCGTCGTGCTGGCTAGTGTCGTCGACTTATCACACGGCGTGTGTGTGTGTATGGCGTATGGAGAGAAAGATAGAGTGTGCATGCATGCGTGTGTGTGTGGCACGTGGAGTGTGTAACACCATCGGGTTATCCACTGTGTGTGGCGAAATTAAAGCGCGCATAAATCACATGCATGGCCCTATTTATTTCAGTCCCTTCCAGTAGATCACTCTGCAACCTAGCACATTAGCATTTTGCAATGTGATTTATGTCAGGCGGCTCTCCAAAACGTGCTTTTTTCTCCTTGCCGCTCTTTAAAGTGCCTTGCATCCTACTGACTCTGAATGTGAGATTCAAACCTCCTCATCTGCTGGTTTAATTCCACGGCACGTTTTCATTTTTTCCTCAATCCGTCGATTGGTCTCTCTCTCACTCTCTCCTCTCTCTCTGTGTCTCATTTCCTCACCCCCTCTCTTGTGCCCTGTCATTCCCTTTAATTCCCTTACCCCCTCGCTCTCATTCTCTCCCTCTCCTTCTCTCACTACCTCTCTCTCAAATTCACTCACCCCTCTCTCTCCATCTTTCTCTCTCTCTCGCCCTCTATTTAATTCCCTCACTCCCGCTTTCTCGTATTCTCTCTCTCTCTCTCACCCCCCCCCCCCCCCCCCCCTCCTTCCCCCAGTTCTCTCCCTGGGATTCAAACATGTTGTTGTCCCTTGTTCTCCCGCTACTTGTTTTCATTTCCCATCTCCTTTGTCGTTACCCTGCTCAACAAGAAAATCAGTGAGAAAAACAAATCCTCTCGTGTTACAGTCTACCGCTCGCTTGACACAGTCAAATTGGTAACACAGTGAGCATTTCTCTTCCGTCATTTTGCCCACATAGCTGCAAGGGTAACTGTCAAAGTGGGGTGACATGCCAATTTTCTTGGAGCTCCCTCAGGTGGGACATCGACTGCCTACTCTGTAATGGGTCTCTGTTGGCCGGTGCTCAAAGATTGACTCTGGGAACTCTATACCTGTCAATTACTCAGCAGTGCGGATAATTATAGTCCTTCAACCGTGAGCTATAATAAAGCTATAATTTGAGTTTGAATATGGATAGCTTTCGTCAGGTTGTGATGTACGAACACATATGATAATGTCAAGACGTGTGCACGTGTGTGTGTGTGTGTGTGTGTGTTGACATCTTTGCGGAATGTCACAACTCACAAATGGTAATGTACAGCACATTTAAAGTTGACGTCCATTTTCCATAACGTGGTGTTTATCACAAGAAGATCACGTTCGGTATCGCCTGATGGGTGCTGGGTACATTATGCCTGCCCAAGCCCTTTAGGTGACTATCTCCCTGTTACTAGTTGAACGGTGGCTGACTGACGTTGTCATGGAGGGGGGGGGGGGGGGTGCATGTGTGTGCATATATACATACACACACAGTACACACACCACACCGGTGATCCAAATCAAGCGTCTGCCAGATGGCTACCAGCGGCAGAACTCCTCTGTGTGTCACGTCTCATTAACAGCCACAGCAGAAGATTCCCTCTCCCATACGATTAGAGCCTGCCTCCGTCGCCTACACACATTCAGTACTATCCATCACACACACCGCCAGACCCTGCGAACATTCACTACACTCTTTAATGGGCAAGTGGGCAATGGAATATAAATATGGTGTATCTTTATGATCTAACAGAGGAGACGGCGATGTATTCAACTCATGTCTTTGTATATCTGAAGGACCTGGAATGGATACAGAGGGAATGCAGAGAGTGTGGTGTGTGTGTGTGAGTGTGAGTGAGTTAACCTATAGCCTATATCAATCTACCTCTGTTACAGATGCATGTAATTGACACTCACGGTACATCTCCAGCACCATGGTGGCCTCCTGCGTCTGTCCCTGGGCGTCGGTGGCCTGGCAGCGGTAGATGCCCGCATCCTCCACTACTGCGTTGTAGATGGTCAGCCTGGAGCTGTCCTCCCCGGTGTGCAGGGCCACACGCTGGGACGACACGATGCGCTCCCCCTGGGGGTTAAACCACTCCAGCTTCACCGGCTCGCCGATCACTGGTGGGAGAGAGATAACTTATAGGTAACATTAAGGAACTGTAAAAAGAACCAAGACAAGCCGTAGACTCTAGAGCAGTATTTCCCAAACCTCCCCTTGAGTACCCCACCATTAGCTCCACTTATATATTCACAAGCACACTTGAAATAAATTGTAACCTAATCAGCCCTTGTTCAACATGGGAAAGATTTGCTTCTTTGAAATTTGATAAACTTGTTATCCCACTTTGGAGACAAGTAGGAGAAAAATGCAGTTGAATGATTTTCACACTTTCTAGTCTTTTTTGTTTACGCCCATTCAGCATCGTTCACACCCTCTTAAGCCTCAGCCCCACCCATCTCTTTAAGAATACACATGTACTGTAAAGACTTGAGTCAGCATGGCATTGTCCTCCAGAAAGTAGTCTCTCTATTATCCCCCTCCATTATCTCAGCCAATCATTGATCCTACCTCGCTCCCTATATAGCTCAGTGCTTTCTCCTTGGCTAAACTAGGCTAATAATGTAACATTTTTATTAATGTTTACTTAATAATATGTCTGTAAATGAAGGGGTATTAAACTCAACCTCCTTACTACACACACTTGCCCGCCTGCACGCCAACCCACCCACACACACGCACATGCACATGAACGCGCACGCACACACAGAGTAAGTAATCAAATGTCTCGCCTTGGCCCTGATTAATATGCAATTCCTGTTTTGGCTGCATAGCTAGCCACTTTTTCAACAAGGGCCACAAGGGGTGGAGAGTGCCATATGCATACTACAGTTGTCTTCATCTGTAAATCACACTACTGGAGGGCCATAAACGCCCCAGTGTGGAGCACCGCTCCTCTGCCTATCAATCAGCAGGCCTGGGCACTAAAGTGAAAATCTCCCCAGGGGAGGGTAGTGAGGTCAGGGGCTGGACAGGAGAGTGACTGGGGCATGGTGGAGAGGTGGAGGGGCTTTGGATCCACAGAACCATAATCAAGAGGTGAAGAAAGGTGGCTTGTGGCTGTGATTGTCTGAGTGTAACAGGATCTTCACGGTGTTAATTGCCAGCAACTACCGTGAAATAACACAAATCAAAATGTTCACACTTTTAAAGTGTTAGTTTCATCAGCTACTGTACAAACATGATGTAAAATGATGAAAAAGGGGGGTTTCGTGCTATGCAACAGGTGTAGAGGTGCTACTTTAAATTATCGAACAATGCATTGGAAGGTGATGTGCGACACGCTCTCACTTATAAAAACAAAATGTATTATCAATGCATAGTTAAATACACTCACACACATCTTGGCTGTAATTTATTCAACTCTACAGGTAGAGGCAAGGCGAGTCAGGAGATGTGTGTATAGTGGCATACAGTGTGTGTAGCCAAAACAAGTGTCGTGTGGGGAGAAATAATGTGTATGTGTGTGTACCCAGAAAGGGTGTGCAGCAAGATACACTACATTACCAAAAGTATGTGGATACCTGCTCGTCTAACATCTCATTCCAAAATCACGGGCATTAATATGGAGTTGGTCCCCCTTTTGCTTTCCACTAGATGTTGGAACATTGCTGTGGGGACTAGCCACAAAAGCATTAGTGAGATCGGGCACTGATGTTGGGCGATTAGGCCGGGCTCGCAATCGGCATTCCAATTCATCCCAAAGGTGTTCGATGGGGTTGAGGTCAGGGCTCTGTGCAGGACAATCAAGTCCATCCACACCGATCTCGACAAACCATTTCTGTATGGTCCTCGCTTTGTGCACAGGGGCATTGTCATGCTGAAACAGGAAAGGGCCTTCCCCAAAATGTTGCCAAGCACAGAATCGTCTAGAATGTCATTGTATGCTGTAGCGTTAAGATTTCCCTTCACTGGAAATAAGGGGCCTAGCCCGAACCATGAAAAACAGCCCCAGACCATTATCGCTCCTCCACCAAACTTTACAGTTGACACTATGCATTCGGGCAGGTAGCGTTCTCCTGGCATCCGCCAAACCAGATTCGTCTGTCGGACTGCCAGATGGTGAAGCGTGATTCATCACTCCAGATAATGCATTTCCACTGCTCCAGAATCCAATGGCAGCGGCTTTACACCACTTCAGCCGACGCTTGGCATTGCGCATGGTGATCTTAGGCTTGATCTCAGCCATGGGCACTCATTTCATGAAGCTCCCAACAAACAGTTATTGTGCTGATGTTGCTTCCAGAGGCAATTTGGAACTCAGTAGTGAGTGTTGCAACTGAGGACAGACTATTTTACATGCTACGCGCTTCAGCACTCGGCGGTCCCGTTCTGTGAGCTTGTGTGGCCTAACACTTTGCGGCTGAGCCGTTTCCACTTCACAATAACAGCACTTACAGTTGACCGGGGAAGCTCTAGCAGGGCAGAATCTTGACGAACTGACTTGTTTTGAGTAAATAATTTTTCACCCTGTGGTATCTAGTGGACACCCAGTATAGCCCATTTTGCCTTTGTGGCAACTAGTGACAACCCAAGTCTGGAAATTTGAGACTGTGGATGCCGATGCGATAACAGTTACGGACAAGATTGAAGACAACTCGATTACATTTTAGAAACAAAGTCTTCAGAACAGGTAATAAAAATGTTGTACACCGGCTATAATTCTCGTTTTTAGATTGTAATAACAAATACTCACGTTGTTGTCAGCCAGAAAGGTAGCTAACATTAGCAATGTCAATGAGTCATGGGTAGACAGGATCCAGCTTTGATTCTCGAGAGCTATGGCTATAAATATGTTGTGTACTGATTGTAGAAGTGTAATTTTGACTATCATAGCTCTGCATTCATGGAAAATAACCTTGGCTTTGGCATGCATTCAGTCCACTGCCCTTCTGACTCCTAGCTATACTAGCTAGCTAATAACATTACTGGGATGGCCCCTTGATTCTTGAGAGCTATGGCTATGAAGATGTTGTGTATGGATTGGAGAAGTGTCATACTCGACTCTTCTGCATGAAACTAATTATTGGTTATACATAAATACCATGTAGTGAACATTACAATACAATCCTAACACCAGTGTTGTGTACATGTTTTTTTATGTAGGATTCCAGTTTTGAAGAGCCACAGACCAGCCAGAGACACAGGCAGGGCTGCAGAAAGAATTGGATAGGAAGAACTTGAAAGGGCTGCCCGACTGCAAGAAATCAAATCAAATCAAATTTTATTTGCCACATGCGCAGAATACAACAGGTGTAGACATTACAGTGAAATGCTTACTTACAAGCTCTTAACCAACAATGCCATTTTTAAAGATATATATTTTTTAAGTGTTAAGTAAAAAATAAATAAAAGCAAACAACTAAAGAACAGCAGTAAAATAAAATAACAGTAGGGAGGCTATATACAGGGGGGTACCGGTGCAGAGTCAATGTGCAGGGACACCGGCTAGTCGAGGTAATTGAGATAATATGTATATGTGGGTAGAGTTAACATGACTATGCATAAATAAAAGACAGAGTAGCAGCAGCGTAAAAGGTGGGGGTGGGGGGGCAGTGTAAATAGTCTGGGTACCAATGATTAGCTGTTCAGGAGTCTTATGGCTTGGGGGTAGAAGCTGTTGAGAATTATTTTGGACCTAGACTTGGCACTCCGGTACCGCTTGCCGTGCGGTAGCAGAGAGTACAGTCTATGACTAGGGTGGCTGCAGTCTTTGACAATTTTGAGGGCCTTCCTCTGACACCGCCTGGTATAGAGGTCCTGGATGGCAGGAAGCTTGGCCCCAGTGATGTACTGGGCCGTACGCACTACCCTCTGTAGTGCCTTGCGGTCGGAGGCCGAGCAGTTGCCCTACCAGGCGGTGATGCAACCAGTCAGGATGCTCTCGATGGTGCAGCTGTAGAACTTTTTGAGGATCTGAGGACCCATGCCAAATCTTTTCAGTCTCCTGAGAATCGAACCCACAACCCTGGATATAATAATAAAGATACAATATTTTGTGAGTATTTTGTCTATATAATTTCATTATCAGTGCAGAACTGTAGTGTTGACATACACTCAGTGTGTCTTGGTTTATCAAGTGACACCCATAAAAGTTAATAGCTTTCACCTGGATTCACCTGTTTAGTCTGTCATAGAAAGAGCAGGCATTCTTAATGTTTTGTGTACTCAGTATATGATGAAAATATAACATCAATAACATGTATTATATTGTAATGAGTTCTAATAAATTGTAATATTTGGGTTTTACATCATACACATCTTTTTTACAACATCTTGTTGCCCTACGCGTTCTCCACAGCTGGACAATGGTTACGAAGGTTGTAGTCAAGTGCTGCCAGTAGGGTTCCAGCCTCATAGACTGGAGGAGCGAAAGCAAACTGCATACATGAGTATGTGGTTCTAGAAGGACTACAGCTCAGAAGTAGACCTAGATTAGGGTTGGCCTACTCCAGTCCTCGGGGGCCTGATTAGTGTCACACTTTTGCCTCAGCCCCAGCTAACACACCTGACTCCAATAATCAACAAATCATGATCTCCAGTTTAGAATGCAATTAGTTTAATCAGATGTGTTTGCTAGGGATGGGGGAAAAGTGTGACACCAGTCCGACCCCTGAGGACTGGAGTTGCCCATCCCTGACCTAGATAGACAACAAATCAAGCAAGCCCCATCAATCCTAATCTGGATTACGATTTTACCATTTGACAACTATGGCAGAATTGCGTTTGATGACCATCAGTCTTAGATTTCCAGGGTACATACATTCCGTTTACGATGAAGTGAGTAAGTATTTTAATAATTGGATAAGAAGGTTATTTAGGCAGAATGAAGAACTAATGTTTCCAATCATTCAAAATAATTTTATGTTACAGTCTTACACTCAATAAATACGTGTATCTTTTGGGCTAGGTTTGTCTATATCTCAACCAGACAGCTCAAATGGGGAATAACAGTAATCTCTGTGCAGTAGGCTAATATTGGGATAGTTACAGTACCTATGTCATCAATACTCAAAGTAAATCCTGGGTAGTTAATTTTCCTAAACAGCATAGCAACATAGATGCCTAAATTCTGCTCCAATACTCAACAATGGTGGGGTGGGCATTGATGTCGATTTATTACTTTCATGACTGAAAAATATTATTTCAGGTTAAAAGCCCTGACATCAATTAATGAAGCCCAGTTCAGATCCAACAGCCGACATGAGACTATACGTGAAAAAACGAGCCAGTTTTAGAATGTTGTGTTGTACAACAGCTGACTAAAGAAGGGGGATTCAGATCAAGAAGGTGAGACGTGCAGTTGGCACCGTTTCCAAGGTAACTCTTTCCAATGAATGATGTGATGGAAACTTTTAAAACAAAGTTGCCACTTGTTGTAGCAAGGTATTGTAGCAAACAAGTGTCATGTACACATGCACCAGAAACAGGGTACACTGACTTGTCAGATAAATATCAGCAAGTTAGGCTAGCTATGTGCAGCAAAATAGCTAGTTAGCTTTCGACTTGGCTAGCCTAGTTAGCTGCTTGGCTAAAAATAGAAGGTTAGTTATTTGATTAGCTAAATGGATCCGTCTTGTCTCAAGGCCTTGGCTAAAGATTTTAGCTAGGCCTAGCTACATGTTGAATCTTGGAAACTCCAGCCGAAGACATGAGACATTCTAAAAGTAGACCTTTCAGATCCAACAACCCGTTGCGTCCTGTCTCATCATATGTATCTGAACTGGGCTTTATGATCATGTCTATTCTGTGCCAGTAGAGTAGTGTATGAAGTAGCCAGCTAGCTAGCCAATATCAGTATGGCTTTCAGAGCACAGACATCAGAAATATAAGGTCAAGTAACGTTATCTATACACATAATTTTAGCTAGACAGTTATGACTAACTAGTGTAGCGACATTTTATATTCAATGAAACAAACCAATGTCGCGGTCAACTAACAAGCTACACTAGCTAGCTAGATAATGTTAGCTTGCTAGCTCATTGGATGTGTGGCTTGAAATCAACAATTTTTTACATTTTAGTCATTTAGCAGACGCTCTTATCCAGAGCGACTTACATTTATTGAGTGCATACATTTTTTCAAAACAAGAACTCCAAAATAATACAACCAAATTGCAAAACCATCATTTCACTTTTTATCTAGTACGATATATTATCTAGCTTACCTTTTCAGCAGAGAAAATGCAAATGTTTTGAATCCCTTCAACTCCCTTTGTTTATTCCACTGTGTGAACGCGAATCCGAGGTTTACTCTCATCTTGGCCGGGCTCTATCACTTACCCTTTTCACCTGTCTGCTCTCTAATGTTCTGTTTCTTTGGCTTAAATGGAGGAGTACAGATCTTAATTTGAGCCAGTTTGCTACAGCAGGCAGGCTAGAGGCACAATATTGTTACTGTTGTATCACATTGAATGACCACTAGCGACTTATTGGAGCTTTTGAACATAAACCCCCCCCCACCCCCCAATTTTAAAAAATATATATTGCAGCTTTAATCTAACATTAATCTGACTAATTCCAAACTTTCTTTAATGCATCTTAAAATAGATTTAAAATGATCAAATACATACTGTTTGCAGACGAGGATAAACAGACTAGCTACATATCTTACAGGCGTGCCACGGCACTGTTTATGATTGCAGTTAAATCCTTCTCTGCAGGGGAGGGACCAATATAGTCAGGCTGAAATATTGAAGTGGCTATTGCACTCCCTTGAGTTCTGTATTATTGTGTGGATGTGCCCCTTGGTGCGTGGGTACTAAAATTAGACACCTACTCGTCTCTCACACACACACACACACACACACACACACACACACACACACACACACACACACACGTCTTGGCTGTAATTGATTCAGCTTTACTGGGAGAGGCCAAGCGAGTCGGGAGATGTGTGTGTAGTTGGATATAGTATGTGTTGCACAGTGGAGGCTGTTGAGTGGAGGACGGCTCATAATATTGGCCAGAACAGCGCAAATGGAATAGCATCAAACCATGTGTTTGATGTATTTGATACCATTCCAGTGATTCCGCTTCAGCCATTACCACAAGCCTGTCCTCCCCAATTAAGGTGCCACCAACCTCCTGTGGTGTAGGAAAAGTGTGTGTGTGTGTGTGACGAGAAAGAGTGTATGTGTAATAAGAGATAGAGTGAGTAGTGGGAGAGTGTGTGTGTTTTAGAGGTGGCAGACCTGAGGTGGTGTTGAGGCTCAGTAATGAATATGTTTAGCGGAGGGAGAGACAGGGGAAACTCTGGAAAATCCATTTGCTATCAGTGACATGTTCTCTCTCTCTCGCTCTCTCTAATAAGGCATGGATAAATGAGTTGAAGGCTGAAATAGAGGCCAGCTTAGGATCCTAGTAATACTTTATTATATTACAGTATTACATCATTTGTGAAAGCATGAAGGTATATATGCATTCCAAATGCACACATCTGGTTAATTACCATTGGTCATTAGATATAATTAAATTGTTTGATTATTTGTGTTTTTGTGAAGATTTGTGTGTCCCTGTGTGTGTATATGCGTGCCTGTGTGTTTATATGCACCCATATTTTTGTTTAATTAAATATCTATAAGTCAGTAACCATACAGCATATCCCATACATATTTACTGTATAACTCATCATTTTTCTATCCTCACATATACCATATATGTCTATGATATGATTAGACCATTAGATAACTGTTCCTGCCCTTTCACGGTCGGTGACACAGTGGAGTCTTCTGAGGTTTTTCCCAGAATGCCTCAGTGTCTGGATGTCAGCGGGGCACACCAGACACACATTCAGGGAATACTTCACACTCACCACACGAGATTGGTGGCACCTTAATTAGGGAGGACGGGCTCGTGGTAATGGCTGGAGCAGAATTAATGGAAGAGTATCAAATACGTCAAACACATGGTTTCTATGCGTTTGATGCCATTTCATTCGCTCCGTTCCAGCCATTATTATGAGCCCTCCTCCCCTCCACTGACACACACGCACGCAGGTACATGCATACACTCTCAGAGAATACTTCAGGACACTCTGGGAGTCATCCAAAGAGTCAACAAACATGAGATAATTACTGCTTCTTCTGTGGTTCTCTCTCTCTCTCTGCTTAACTAACTCCTTCTTGCTCTCACTCTGTGTGTGTGTGTGAGTGCACGCGTGTGTTTATGCATGTGTGTGTGCTTGTGTGCTTGTACACTGTATCCGTGCAGCTGTGTGTATGTATGAACTGCCTTGGCTGTGAAAGGAGAACTGAGAGGTCACTGCACCCCCTGGCAAGAAATAGATCCTCAGTCAGAGGCCAGTGGAGGAGGGATATGCTATAGAGCTTCCATTCTCCAGCATCCTCTGTACTGTCTGCAGAAGGATCTGTTGAGCTAACATGAGGTGCAGGGATTGTTTGAAGGCTGGGACACTGGTAAAACACTACACAAGGTTGTTCTATTTGTATGTCTCTGGGAGAGGTATTCAACTAATGTTAAACATATTTTGACATGTCAGCCAACCAGCATGTGGTTAAAGTGGAACTCGAGCCAGAGTGGAGCACTGAGAGGCACCACTTAGCAATGGCATCTGATTAAACACTGACATAACTCTATTAATACTAATTTTAATAGTGAAAAATGGTAAGCAAATAAACCATGCAGTTTGCTGGATGTGTTTAACTATACTTGTGGGGACCAGAGTTCCTGACAAGAATAGTAAACGGAAATGTTTTGACCAACTAGGGACATTTTGTTATTCCCCACAAGGTCAAATGCTATTTCTAGGGGGTTTAGGGTTAAGGTTATAATTAGTGTTAGAATTAGGTTAGGGATAGGTCTAGGGATAATATGATTTCGAATGGGACTGAATTGTGTGTCCCGACAAGGTTAGTTATAGAAGACTGTGTGTGTGTGTGTGTGTGTGCCTCCCTTTTCTCTTCACCCTTTCTCCCCATTCTCCAACCCACCCCTCTCCCTCCTCATCCCTCTTCTCTCCTCCTACCCATTTCTCCCCCACTTTCACCCAATCCTTCTCCCTTTGCTTTTCTCCCCACCACCTTTCTCACCCCATCCTTCTCCCTACCCCACTCCTTCCTGTTCCTATGCTCTTCTCTTCTTACCCGTCTCCCCACCCTTCTCACCCCATCTTTCTCCCTGCCCCTCTCCCTTCCTCTGCTCTCCTCACCCCTATCTCCCTCCACCCACCGCCCTCTCTCCCCATCACTCTGCTCTCTGTCCCTAAGCTCTCCTCACCATCTCCACCCCACCCCTCACTACCCCCACCACCCTCTCCACCCTCAGCCATTCCTTCTCCCTGCCCCTTTCCTCCCTGTCCCTCTGCTGTTAGCTCCATGCTGCTCTGTGCTGGCAGGAGAAGACAGGGACACAGCAGGGGTGGAACTGTGGACCAAAGCGCTGCCCGCCCACGCTGCCCCCCTACAGAGCTGCAGGCACTTGGCTTGGGCCCCCTGGTACATAGACCCCCCCAACCAGGGGTGGATAGGGCAGGATCTGCAACAGGGTGGGATGGGCAAGGGGTTGGGTGGAGGCTGGAGGATTGGGGAGTGGGTTGAAACCGTTGGTTGGAAGGGATGGTTATGTAATATAATAATAATAAATAATATGCCATTTAGCAGACACTTTTATCCAAAGCGACTTACAGTTATATGTGCATACATTTTTACGTATGGGTGGTCCCGGGGATCGAACCCACAACACTGGTGTTCCAAACGCCATGCTCTACCAACTGAGCTACACGGGGGATGGGGGTCAACCATGTTTCTCAAACAACGGTTCCATCCACCCCCACCACCTCCATCCAACCCATCGCCCATCCCACCCCGCACCCACACATATTTTGCTGAGAAGGATGTCAGGATGAGATATCCACATTTACATTCGATATAACACACAGACAAGCCTGTTCTGTTTACCATAGCCATCTTACCTGTGCATTTGAAGAACTTGGACTCTCCCACACTTAGCTCCACCTTGTTCAAGGATATGGACACCTGCAGAACAGCTGTGAGGAGAGAGAGAAAGAGAAAAAAGATTAGTATATACACACAAAAACTCACTAAGAGTCTTTACATACCATTCTATGAAGCTCAAATACTTCAAATTATACATCGCAAGAGGCCTACTTCAATGGCAGTCTTCAACGGTGCAAAGCAATGAGCCTTTCCCCTTTGCTCGGAGACTGCTACTACTACACAATAGGGTATCATGCTGAGGTTCACATAGGATGAAGGACTAGGTAACGAGCTGAGTCGCGACAGACACTTCACTTTACCATATAAAAGCTTGAAATCACCCACACAATTCGAATGTAGATGTTCGGCTGCACCTCATTACAAAGTTGTACTTAAGTGCCTTGCTCGCTGCTTACCCCTTCCTGAGCCAAGTCTGCATCCCAAATGGAACCCTATTCTCTATATAGAGCACTTATTTTGACCATAGGCCTGTGACCAGGTCCTATGGGCCCTGGTCAAAAATAGTGCACTAAATAGGGAATATGGTGTCATTTGGGACACAGGGCAGCCAGAGAAGAATAGCGTGAATCTAGTTAGGGGCGACACCAAAGGCAGTGGAGGAGAAAGCACCTTTGATCTTCTCTCTCTCTCTCCGTTTGGCTATCCTTTGATTATCCCTTCTTTCAGTCTCTTATTTTATGTCGCTACAGTTTGTGGTTATGTTCTGTAGATGCACACACACACACGCATGCACGCACGCACGCACACACACACACACACACACACACACACACACACACACACACACACACACACACACACACACACTAAGTCATTTGCTGTGACAGAGAGCTGCCTATAGATGGCAGTAGGTGGACACTACTGTAATGTCACCACATTGTTGCATGCCTGGTAATACACATCTACAGTGGGGAGAACAAGTATTTGATACACTGCCGATTTTGCAGGTTTTCCTACTTACAAAGCATGTAGAGGTCTGCCATTTTTATCATATGTACACTTCAACTGTGAGAGATGGAACCTAAAACAAAAATCCAGAAAATCACATTCTATGATTTTTAAGTAATTAATTTACATTTTATTGCATGACATAAGTATTTGATCACCTACCAACCAGTAAGAATTCCGGCTCTCACAGACCTGTTTTTTTTTTTTTTTTTAATTCTGTATTAACTGCACCTGTTTGAACTCGTTACCTGTATAAATGACACCTGTTCACACACTCAATCAAACAGACTCCAACCCCTCCACAATGGCCTAGACCAGAGAGCTGTGTAAGGACATCAGGGATAAAATTGTAGACCTGCACAAGGCTGGGATGGGCTACAGGACAATAGGCAAGCAGCTTGGTGAGAAGGCAACAACTGTTGGCACAATTATTAGAAAATGGAAGAAGTTCAAGATGACGGTCAATCACCCTCGGTCTGGGGCTCCATGCAAGATCTCACCTCGTGGGGCATCAATGATCATGAGGAAGGTGAGGGATCAGCCCAGAACTACACGGCAGGACCTGGTCAATGACCTGAAGAGAGCTGGGACCTCAGTCTCAAAGAAAACCATTAGTAACAGACTACGCCGTCATGGATTAAAATCCTGCAGCGCACCCAAGGTCCCCCTGCTCAAGCCAGCGCATGTCCAGGCCCATCTGAAGTTTGCCAATGACCATCTGGATGATCCAGAGGAGGAATGGGAGAAGGTCATGTGGTCTGATGAGACAAAAATTGAGCTTTTTGGTCTAAACTCCACTCGCCGTGTTTGGGGGAAGAAGAAGGGTGAGTACAACCCCAAGTACACCATCCCAACCGTGAAGCATGGAGGTGGAAACATCATTCTTTGGGGATGTTTTACTGCAAAGGGGACAGGACGACTGCACCATATTTAGGGGAGGATGGATGGGGCCATGTACCGCGAGATCTTGGCCAACAACCTTCTTCTCTCAGTAAGAGCATTGAATATGGGTCGTGGCTGGGTCTTCCAGCATGACAACGACCCGAAACACACAGCCAGGGCAACTAAGGAGTGGCTCCGTAAGAAGCATCTCAAGGTCCTGGAGTGGCCTAGCCAGTCTCGAGACCTGAACCCAATAGAAAATCTTTGGAGGGAGCTGAATGTCCGTATTGCCCAGCGACAGCCCCGAAACCTGAAGGATCTGGAGAAGGTCTGTATGGAGGAGTAGGCCAAAATCCCTGCTGCTGTGTGTGCAAACCTGGTCAAGACCTACAGGAAACGCATGGTCTCTGTAATTGCAAACAAAGGTTTCTGTACCAAATATTAAGTTCTGCTTTTCTGATGTATCAAATACTGACAATAAAATGCAAATTACTTGCTTAAAAATCATACAATGTGATTTTCTGGATTTTTGTTTTAGATTCCGTCTCTCACAGTTTAAGTGTACCTATGATACAAATTACAGACCTCTACATGCTTTGTAAGTAGGAACACCTGCAAAATCGGCAGTGTATCAAATACTTGTTCTCCCCACTGTATATCACAACGGTTGTGATTTATTTATACTGAACAAAAATATAAACGCAACATGCAACAATTTCAAAGATTTTACTGAGTTACAGTTCATATGAGGAAATCAGTCAATTTAAATAAATAAATTAGGCCCTAATCTATAGATTTCAAATGACTGGGCAGGGGCACAGCCAGGGGTGGGCCTGGGAGGGCATAGGCCCACCCACTTGGCAGCCCAGCCTACCCACTGGGGAGCCAGGCCCAGCCAATCAGAATACATTTCTCCCCACAAAAGGGCTTCATTATAGACATATATACTTATGCACTCACTAACTGTAAGTCACTCTGGATAAGAGTGTACATTTTAAAGTGGCCTTTTATTGTCCCCAGCACAAGGTGCACCTGTGTAATGACCATGCTGTTTAATCAGCTTCTTGATATGCCACACCTGTCAGGTGGATGGATTATATTGGCAAAGGAGAAATGTTCACTAATATGGATGTAAACAAATGTGTGCCCAAAATTTGAGAGAAATAAGCTTTTTGTGCATATGGACAATTTCTGGGATTTTTTATTTCAGCTCGTGAAACATCGGACCAACACTTTACATGTTGCTTTTATATTTTTGTTCAATGTATATCCTCCAACTCTCCATTCTCCCTGTTCTCACTCACACACACACATGCGCACACACACAAACACACAAACCCCCCCGGCCCCACCCCCCGCAAACGCACACACTGCCCCATCACCAGGGTAGCACTATACAACAGTTGCCAGTTCTGTCCTCTCAGCTCAGCTCTGCCCCCACTTCCTCCTCTTCCCTGTGACATGGAGCTCCAGCTGTGCCTGGTGCCCCTGCTCTCCGAGGTAACAAGTAGACCGTCTGCCATACCTTACAGTCGCTCCGTCTGGCTGATTAACGAGCAGAGGACACATATACACGTACGCAGATACGCAGACACACACACACAGACTCTGGCCCGATGCACACACACACACTCCACCCCTCCCTCCATCGCCACTGCATCATTAACTACCAGCCGATTCCTGCTTACAATTAAAAACTCAAACAGGAAGTACCAGTGACGCTCTCAATACGGAAGTGGCCCGATGAAGAGGATGCTAAGCTACAGGACTGTTTACCACGAGTCACCGGCTTCATTAACCCTTTGACGCGTACGATCACATATTTATGATCATTGTTGAGTGGTCCCTGCAGAGTACCATTGCAAATATGTGATTGGAAGAGTAGCAACAGAATGTATGATTTAACAAACACGTCTAAACATCTAAACAATGTTTTGTATTGATGGAAAATAAAGGTCTTCACAACTTTATTCCTCAATTTCACCTTTTATTGTAAAAGATAAATGCAAACTTCATCATCTAAGCATCACATGGAACACATCCACAGCCAAACTAATTATATAAACAAGTCTAAATAACATGTTGCGCTGACAATAAAAAACATAAGTTAGCGATGTAACAACACTGGGGCCCCACAAGGGTGTGTGCTTAGCCCCCTCCTGTACTCCCTGTTCACCCATGACTGCGTAGCCATGCACGCCTCCAACTCAATCATCAAGTTTGCAGACGACACAACAGCAGTAGGCTTGATAACCAACAACGATGAGACAGCCTACAGGGAGGAGGTGAGGGCTCTCGGAGTGTGGTGTCAGGAAAATAACCTCTCACTCAACGTCAACAAAACAAAGGAGATGATCGTGGACTTCAGGAAACAGCAGAGGGAGTACCCCTCTATCCACATCGACAGGACAGCAGTGGAGAAGGTGGAAAGTTTTAAGTTCCTCGGCGTACATATCACTGACAAATTGAAATGGTCCACCCACACAGACAGTGTAGTGAAGAAGGCGCCACAGCATCTCTTCAACCTCAGGAGGCTGAAGAAATTTGGCCTGTCACCTAAAACCCTCACAAACTTTTACAGATGCACAATTGAGAGCATCCTGTCGGGCTGTATCACCGCCTGGTACGGCAACTGCACCGCCCACAACCGCAGGGCTCTCCAGAGGGTGCAGACCGCATCACCGGGGGCAAAATAGCTGCCCTCCAGGACACCTACAGCACCCAATGTCACAGGAAGGCCAAAAAGATAATCAAGGACAACTACCACCCGAGCCACTGCCTGTTCACCCCGCTATTATTCAGAAGGCGAGGTCAGTACAGGTTCATCAAAGCTGGGACAGAGAGACTGAAAAACAGCTTCTATCTCAAGGCCATCAGACTGTTAAACAGCCATCACTAGCACAGAGGCGCTGCTGCCTACATACAGACTTGAAAATCACTGGCCACTTTAATAAATGGAACACTAGTCACTTTAATAATGCCACTTGTTTACATATCTTGCATTACTCATCTCATATGTATATACTGTATTCTATACTATTGTAATAATGTTTACATATCTTGCATTACCCATCTCATATGTATATACTGTATTCCATACTATCTATTGCATCTTAGCCTATGCCACTCTGAAAATGACATTGCTCATCCATATATTTATATATTCTTATTCCACTCCTTTACTTAGATTTGTGTGTATTAGATACAGTGGGGAGAACAAGTATTTGATACACTGGCGATTTTGCAGGTTTTCCTACTTACAAAGCATGTAGAGGTCTGTACTTTTTATCATAGGTACACTTCAACTGTGAGAGACGGAATCTAAAACAAAAATCCAGAAAATCACATTGTATGATTTTTAAGTAATTAATTTGCATTTTATTGCATGACATAAGTATTTGATACATCAGAAAAGCAGAACTTAATATTTGGTACAGAAACCTTTGTTTGCAATTACAGAGATCATATGTTTCCTGTAGGTCTTGACCAGGTTTGCACACACTGCAGCAGGGATTTTGGCCCACTCCTCCATACAGACCTTCTCCAGATCCTTCAGATTTCGGGGCTGTCGCTGGGCAATACTGACATTCAGCTCCCTCCAAATATTTTCTATTGGGTTCAGGTCTGGAGACTGGCTAGACCACTCCAGGACCTTGAGATGCTTCTTACGGAGCCACTCCTTAGTTGCCCTGGCTGTGTGTTTTGGGTCGTTGTCATGCTGGAAGACCCAGCCATGACCCATCTTCAATGCTCTTACTGAGGGAAGGAGGTTGTTGGCCAAGATCTCGCGATACATGGCCCCATCCATCCTCCCCTCAATACGGTGCAGTCGTCCTGTCCCCTTTGCAGAAAAGCATCCCCAAAGAATGATGTTTCCACCTCCATGCTTCACGGTTGGGATGGTGTTCTTGGGGTTGTACTCATCCTTCTTCTTCCTCCAAACACGGCGAGTGGAGTTTAGACCAAAAAGCTCTATTTTTCTCTCATCAGACCACATGACCTTCTCCCATTCCTCCTCTGGATCATCCAGATGGTCATTGGCAAACTTCAGATGGGCCTGGACATGTGCTGGCTTGAGCAGGGGGACCTTGCGTGCGCTGCAGGATTTTAATCCATGACGGAGTAGTGTGTTACTAATGGTTTTCTTTGAGACTGTGGTCCCAGCTCTCTTCATGTCATTGACCAGGTCCTGCCGTGTAGTTCTGGGCTGATCCCTCACCTTGATCATTGTGTTGTCATAATTGATGCCCCACGAGGTGAGATCTTGCATGGAGCCCCAGACCGAGGGTGATTGACCGTCATCTTGAACATCTTCAATTTTCTAATAATTGCGCCAACAGTTGTTACCTTCTCACCAAGCTGCTTGCCTATTGTCCTGTAGCCCATCCCAGACTTGTGGAGGTCTACAATTGTATCCCTGATGTCCTTACACAGCTCTCTGGTCTTGGCCATTGTGGAGAGGTTGGAGTCTGTTTGATTGAGTGTGTGGACAGGTGTCTTTTATACAGGTAACAAGTTCAAACAGGTGCAGTTAATACAGGTAATGAGTGGAGAACAGGAGGGCTTCTTAAAGAAAAACTAACAGGTCTGTGAGAGCTGGAATTCTTACTGGTTGGTAGGTGATCAAATACTTATGTCATGCAATAAAATGCAAATTAATTACTTAAAAATCATACAATGTGATTTTCTGGATTTTTGTTTTAGATTCCGTCTCTCACATTTGAAGTTTACCTATGATAAAAATTACAGACCTCTACATGCTTTGTAAGTAGGAAAACCTGTATGTGACCAATACATTTGATGTGATTTGATAACAACTAGACTTGTTTACAATGTACCACATCTCTGGTGAGCACAAGGGAGAAATGTAATATTGTTTAGAAAGGAGATACGTGTCAAGATAAACTGACAACGGCTAAATTATTTATGATGGCAGCCATGTTTGACAAGTGAAAACTCCCTAATCCCAGAATGCCATTCACAATAAAACTCAAATAAAGTCAAAGATGGCTGCGCCCATAGCCCGAAAGATCAACTTAATTTGGCCACTTTTCAGAATATTACAAATCTTCGATGTGCTTGTTACAGTGTATACAAGAACCGGAGCACATGACTTGACAAGTAGTTTACAGTTTTTGACAAATCACAAAGCAAATAAAATGTTATCACCTCACAGATTATCACCTCAAAATAAAAGCATACTGCCTAGCCATAGCGCAAAAACGCAAAAACTAAACAGGGTTGCCAGATTTGGGTGAAACCATTTTAGGGGGGTTTGTAGTTTGTAATACTTGAAGTTTATACAAATGTAACTACATTTTAGAAGGATATCGATAACTGGTCCACCCACGTAACATTCAGCCCATAGATGACACCAAAGCATAAACCTAGATAATCCTGTCTAGCTCCATAGTTTACGATAACCCATTATATCTACAACCTCACCTCACTCACGGTCTCTGCACACAATATAGCTGATTACACGCACACACCATTCAATCTGATCAGCCACACAAACTACCTCACTTTGTTGCTTACATGACTTGGATCCACCCTGTTCTCACTCTCCTCTGTCCCGACCAGGCTAAAATCTATCCAAACCATAATACTCACTGCATTTGATGATTGTGAAATATCTTCCTCGCTTGGCGACGAGGCAGGCATCTGTAGGCTACATGTCCAGTGGTGATAAAACGTTGATATGAACAAAAAATATTTAGAACGCCATATGCTGGCATATGTAATATATGATGATACCCCACTCTCACTTTGTTTGTTCACAACTATTGTGTCAAACACACCGGACTTAGCACCTCATGTTTCCCGCCCTGTCTCACATGAGCAGACCCTCAGACCGTATGTACATACCCCAACCAGCAGCCATGGATTACAGGCAACAACCACACTGAGCTAAAGGCTAAAGCTGCTGCTTTCAATGAGCGGGACACTAATCTGGAAGCGTATAAGAAATCCCGCTACGCCGCCAACGAACCACCAAACAGGCACAGCGTCAATACAGTACCAAGATCGAATCCTACTACACCGGCTCTGACACTCGTCGGATGTGGTAGGGCTTGCAAACTATCACAGATTACAAAGGGAAACCCAGCCACGAACTGTCCAGTGATGTGAGCCTACCAGATGAGCTACATACCTTTATGCACGCTTCGAGGCTAGCAACACTGAACTATGCATGAGAGCACCAGCTGTTCTGGACTGTGTTATCACTCTCTCTGTAGCCGATGTGAGTAAGACTTTTAACCTTTTACTGCAGTGGGCTAAATCAGGGACACACAGGGTGTTTCTTGGTAGTCTTAAACAAATCTACTTGGAAACAAATGTATACACCTCACACACATGGTTATGGGCTTAAAAAAAAGAAGACACCTGTACCATGTCAGATATAGAGTTGAAATGTATTACATTTTGAGTTTGCATCCCAATATTACTTTATATACATCACAGAAGACTGAACTATAACAGCTGGCAAGTGTCTTCACTGACATTTTCAAGCTCTCCCTGACACAGTCTGTAAAACCTACATTTTTCAAGTAGACCACCATAGTCCCTGTGTCCAAAAATGCCAAGGTATCGCCCCGTAGCACTCACATCTGTAGCCATGAAATGCTTTGAAAGGCTGGTCATGGCTCACATTAACACCATCATCCCGGACACCCTGGACCAACTCCAATTCGCATACCGCCCCAACAGATCCAATCTCTATTGCACTCCACACTGCCCTTCCCACCTGGACAAAAGGAACACCTATGTGAGAATGCTGTTCATTGACTACAGCTCAGCGTTCAACACCATTGTGCCCCCCAAGCTCATCACTAAGCTAAAGGCGCTGGGATTAAACACCTTCCTCTACAATTGGATCCTGGTCATTCTGACAGGCCGCCCCCAGGTGGTGAGGATAGGCAAAAACACTTCCGCCACGCTGACTCTCAACTCGGGGGCCCATCAGGGGTGTGTGCTTAGTCCCCTTCTGTACTCCCTGTTCAACCACGAGTGTGTGGCCGTGCACTGCTCCAACACCATCATTAAGTTTACAGACGACACAACGGTGGTAGGACTGATCACTGGCACCGATGAGACAGCCTACAGGGAGGATGTCAGAGACCTGGCAGTGTGGTGCCATGACAACAACCTCTCCCTCAACGTCAGCAAGACAAAGGAGCTGATCGTGGACTACAGGAAACTGCGGGCCGAACACGCCCCTATCCACAACGACGGGGCTGTTGTGGAACAGGTCGAGAGCTTCAAGTTCCTTGGTGTCTACATAACTAAGGAACTATCATGGTCTACACGCATCAACACAGTCGTGAAGAGGGCACGACAACACCTCTTCCCCCTCAGGAGGCTGAAAAGATTCGTCATGGGTCCTCAGATCCTCAAAAAGTTATACAGCTGCATCATTGAGAGCATCTCGACTGGCTGCATCACCGCTTGGTTTGGCAACTGTTTGGCATCCGATAGCAAGGCGCTACAGAGGGTAGTACGTACAGCCCAGTATATCAGTGGGGCCGAGCACCCTACCATCCAGAACCTCTATACCAGGCAGTGTCAGAGGAAGGCCCTAAACATTGTCAAACACTCCAGCCACTCTCTGCTACCGCGTGGCAAGCGGTATCAATGCACAAAGTCTGGAACCAACAGGACCCTGAACAGCTTCAACCCCTAAGCTTTAAGACTGCTAAATAGTTAATTAAGTAGTTAACCAATAGCTACTCAGAATATCTGAATTGACCCTTTTTGCAATTATCTCTTTTGACTCATCACATACGCTGCTGTTACTGTTTATTATCTATCCCGTTGCCTTGTCACTTTATCCCTACCTACAGTATATGTACAGAATGTATCTACCACAATTACCTCTTACCCCTGCACATCAACTCGGTACTGGTACCCCATGTATATAGCCAAGTTATCGTTACTCATTGTGTATTTATTCCTTGTGTTATTATTTTTATATTTATATTCTTCTATTTGTTCTATTATTTCTCTTTTTTTTTTCTATCTGCATTGTTGGGAAGGGCCCGTAAGTAAGCATTTCACTGTTAGTCTACACCTGTTGTTTTTGAAGCATGTGACAAATAAAAATGTTTTTGTTTTGATAGGAAGTGTCACAAAGCAGAGGCAAACACTGCAAAGTGTTGCTATAGCACTCGCAATGGATCAAATGGGAAACAAATGTGCCATTACACAACTGATGACAACAATGGTGGGTGATGATCGAACATTCAATATATTTTTTTTCTTCTCTACCATTGTCTTTTACTTAAATGATTTCAGTCAAGCTATATTGATTTGTACCCATTAAAGATAACTCAGAATGTTATGAAAACCGACATTGTCTGGCAGTGTCACTTTTTAATCATCTTCTACTATCATCAACAGGCCAATATAATAACCCTCAAACTGCTAAGTCAACCACATACTCCCCCACTCCTCTCTCTCTCTCTTTCCTCAAACAATAGAATAACCCAGATCCCCCACATCATAACCCCTTTGGGTTTCCTTCCTCAACACACCATTGTGTTTGCATGTCACCTCACAGCCTGTGGTCACGTAGTTGAGGAAATGACCAAGAATGCACTTTACTTTCCTTTTCCTCTGTTGCTGTACAGTAGCGCTGTGTCGAGGGGGCTGCCTGGTGTGTGTGTGTGTGTGTGTGTGTGTGTGTGTATGTGTTGAACACTAACTCTGTGTCGAGGGGGCTGCCTGGTGTGTGTGTGGGTGTGTGTATGTGTGTGTTGTACACCAGCTCTGTGATGTCAAGGGGGGCGCCTGGAACGCCTTCAAGTCCTCTGTGAAATCACAGGGAATTACAGCCGAGCAGTCCCTTCCAGTCTCGCCTCGGGGCACATCTGCACTGTGTGCTTAATTACCACTAACACACAAGCTCTACGCAGGGGTGTTTGTTTAGAATGCCAAGCAATGGAAGTAACGGAGCCTGTTACAGAACGGGACTACTGTAGGACTATACTACAAAACAAATCCTTTGAAATCTATTGGGCAGTTGATTGGGCCCTCTTGTCAATCAATTCATGTACTGGTAGGGAAGAACGAGAGCAGGTGACTGAAGCTCGGACACATCTGTCTGTCTGTCTGCCCAGCCGTCCATCCATCCGTCTCACTCCTTGTCCTGTCACTATGGCATTCATTCCTCTGGACATGACAGTGGTGGCTCTTGTCACCAAACCATGTCCAATCGTCCTGACATATCAGCTCATGTATGGTCCCAGGCAGAACTAGCGCTCTTTCTTTCCCTCTCTCACCATCCCTCGATGCATTTCTCATCCACTGCTTTTCCAATTTCCCTCTCCTTTCTTTAAGCCTCTTATACCGCAAGCTGGCCTCGTGGAGATGGAGAGAGACCACCCTCTATTTGCTTGGACTCCGATGGATTTATTCATATGCGCGCACATAGACCCACAGACACACACACACAAACACACAGGGCCGTCTCTAGCCTTTTGGGGTCAAAACAAGACATTTTTGCAGTTTAAAATATATTTTCCTGCAATTCTACACATTTTGTAATGACTTATGTCATGTTAATATGATATCTGAGTGAGAATTATTTACTAAATCAAATGGGGGCCCCCTGGAGGTCAGGGCCCCTGGTGTATTCTATTATTCTTCCCTATCAATAGTAAGTTGAGACCTCGACTGAGTTTCTTTGGTTGGGGGCACCCTAGTGGCAGAGGGCCCTAAGCGTTCACTTATGTTGCTTATGCCTGGAGCTGGCCCAACACACACCACACACACACACACACACACACACACACACACACACACACCCACACACCCCACCCACACACACACAGTTTTCACGGTACAGTAACATACTGTGGATGTAGAATTACTTTCTTTTTGGGTTTTATATTCAAGGTGAGTATCACTCCCTCTGTCCATAGTTATTGTGTGGGTCAATTGGCATGTTTTGTCTTAGAGGCCCCATACATCCAAGTGCGTGTGGCTGCTGTGTGTGTGTGTGTGTGTGTGTGTGTGTGTGTGTGTGTGTGTGGCTGCCCTTCAAAATGCTATCTGTCTCTATATGGAGGTTTTAATGCTGGAGCGTGACCTTGGGTTACCAGCTACGGACAATAAACTGTCTTTCACCACACACACACTCACGCACTAATGAACACACACACACACTCACAGACACACACACACTAACAACAACTAGAGAAATAAACACTTCAATAAACAGTAAATTGTCCTTGAAGAGAACAATGTCCACAGAAACACACAAAAGCAACAAACACTACAACAGTTAATGTCCTTGAACAACGTCCACCAAACATCACAGTGGGTATACAGCGTTAACAATTATACATGGAAGCACTTTGCCATTGATTGAGTCAACCTTGATGAACAACAGATGTGCAACATGTCAAGATCAATGTCAAGTACATGTGAACAACTAGAATTAACCACCGCTGAACTTTTGAACCCCTGAAGCCCATTTGGTGGCCCGATATACCCTTCTCACACACATACACGTTCCCAAGCATTGGAGTGCTCACAGAACATAGGAAGTCATAGGTGGAAACACTTTGTCATTAATTGAGTTTCACAACCTAAATTAACCTAAACTCTTAAACCCTGGAAGCCCATAACACTGTATATATTACACTGAACAAAAATATAAACACAACAGGTTAAGTATTGGTCCCATGTTTCATGAAAATAAATTAAGAAATCCCAGAAATGTTCCATACGAACAAAAATATTATTTCTCTCAAATTTTGTGCTGAGGAGTATTTATGTCTATAATAAAGCCCTTTTGTGGAAAGAAAAATAAAATTATTCTGATTGGCAGGGCCTTGCTCCCCAGTGGGTGGGCCTTTGCCCTCCAAGGGCACCCCTGCCCAATCACGTTAAATCCATAGATTAGGGCCTTTATAGATTAGGGCCTTTACTTATTTCAATTGACTGATTTCCTTATACGAACTGTAACTCAGTAACATCTTTGAAATTGTTTCATGTTGCGTTTATAAATTTTTTCAGTATATAATATGGTGGCCCAATATACCCTTCTCGCAAAGTTTGCACTCTGTAGAAATATTGATGTTACACATATTGATGTTACACAGGAAATGGAAATGACTTACTTGATGTACTGTAGCTTATTGACATGCTCAGTAAAGTTTGCTAAAAGTTTGAAACACACTTATAGGGTGAAAGTGTACAAAGAATTGGAGCACAGCGATTGTATGAATGTGAAAAACACAGGATATAGGGAAAAAAATGCTCTCATCACACAAGGCATATACACACACCAACATAAAAATAAGTACATAATGAAAGCAATAGAACCTATTAGCAGGAGGTCCATTTGGGTTTTTCCAATTACTACCTTGCAATCACTACTTTCAGACGGTCCCGCATCTGAAAGGCGTCAAAATGGTCTTCTATTCACCCAGGATGATGGGGTGATGGGGAGAGCACAGGCATTGAGACCCACACATTCACCATTGTGACCATTGTGACCTCTACGGAGTTGTCGGTGCCCCCCACCCCATTCACAAGCCAGTTTCTATAACAGATTGTCTGAAAACTGTGTCAGCAAGAGAGTCAACGATAGAGCAAAATAGAGAGTAATCACATTGGTTCCAGTATTGTCCTATGTATTTATAGAAACGCATTAGCTAGAATGCGGGACATGCCCCGGTAAACATAGGTAGGAGATAACGTCCTTAAAATTGGCTCTTTTCAAAATAGAAATGAGATTAGGATTGGAAAATACAGTGGGGCATCGTAACAATACACTCTCTGTTTTATTTCCTCTGTCTACCCCGCTTCCTCCATTTTGTTCTCTATCTCCTCCCACTCATTCTATTTTCCTCTCCCGTTCTCTTACTAAGACTGTCTCAGTCTTTCTATAAACTACTGTCTGTTTCTCTTTTCATCTTCCTCTCTCTCGTTCACTCTCTCTTGCTGACAATTTCTCTCTCTCTCATTCCCTCTCTCACCGATTTTCACTCTCTCTTGTTAACTAGGCCGGTATTTCTTGGCCTCTCTCTCTCTCTTCCTCTCTGTCTAGTTGTCTCTCTGCTCTTATTGCTTTGTCTGTCTCTTTATCCTTCTCTCTCTCTTTCTCATTTCTCTCCCTCCTTCCTTCCCTCCCTCTCTCCCTGGGCTAATTAAATCAGGAGCTGCCACATGTTTCTGTGTATGACTACATCAGCCCTTCAGGCGCACTGGGCTCAGTCAAGCGGATCACAGAGATTCTGCAACTATAAATACAGGTAAGGCTGCTCAGAGATGACCCTTCT